>NW_020884935.1:0-91321 GCF_003945725.1 Corapipo altera | reverse complement strand
TGGTGACTGGCACCAGCACGACCCCTGTGGCCAGCGGGGTTGCCGGCACCTTCATGACCATCCAGGACCTGTGGGAAAGGAGCATAAACAGATCTGGGGGAGGCCTGCTCTGTGCCAAGGACAGTGCTACTGAAACAGACTCCTTGCTCTGGCAGTAAGTATGAGGACATACCCCCCTGGCTGGGGCTGTGGCACCTGTGGGCTGTCCCTGCCCTAAGGCCTCTCTCTGTCCCCAGCTGTCCCCGGGAGGAGCTGAAGACCCTGCCACGGGCAGAGCTGGAAGGGCGGCTGGAGAGCACCCTCATCATCATCGAAGCCCTGGCGCTCCAGCTGCGTGGCTTGCAGGGGAGCCAGCGGCTGCTGCCTGGTGTGGGGCCGGCTGAGCAGAGGGACATGATCACACAGACGGACATCACCCGCCCTGAAGGGGTAAGAGTCCTCTCTGAGGTGATGCCACCCCGTTCCCCGCAGCCTCAGTGCCGTGACAGTGCCCATGTGCCGCTGGCGAGACGGTGACCCCGGCTGGGCTTCAGCCCAGTGGAGTGGAAGTAAAGCAGGGCTGCTGCAGCACAGCATCACATGCCCGGTTGCTGCATTATCACGCCCAGATCAACCCGCTGAGTTTGCTGGGTTTGAACCCTTGTGGGGGGAAACATCCCTGGCACATGCAGAGGGAGGATGGAAGATGTCATGGCTGACCAGCTCTTGCTGGACCCAGGGTGGAGTGGGGCTGGTGCTAAGCCCTCTCTGCTCTGCTGGATGCCCTTAGGAGGAAGAGATTTACCACCACCTCTACCTCGAGCAGTGGAAGAAAACAGCGGCCCTGCAGCGGCAGCGGGGAGCAGAGCAGGATCTGCAGCAGGAGCTGGAGCTGGCTGCCAAGAACGTGGTGTGTCTCACTGGCTGCATGCAATGAGTGTGCTGGGTCTCAGCTGGGCAGGGCACACGTATGTGCCTGGCACTGTCTGTGCCAGCTACAGGAGTGCTGCTGGAACTCCAGTGTCCTTGTCCCTTCCCTAGACCGCCTGGAGGAGCCAGTGCTTCCTGTTCCGGGGCCTCGTGAATGCCGCCTTTCAGAGATTGCAGGATGAGAAGGGAGCCCTCGCACAGGAGGTGAGCCCTGGCACATCAGTCTGGTTCCCCTTTCCCCTGGGTTTGGGAGATGATGGTGCTGCCAGCACCCATGGCAGCTGTCACCAGTGTCTCACAGTGCTGTCTCCTCCTGTAGCGGGAGCAGGTGAGGGCCCTGGTGTCCCGGTGCAAGGCGATGCTGGAAAGAGTGCCCAGCAAGCTGAAGAGCTGCCTGGAGGAGCGGGATGCCATGAGGCAGCGAGCAGACGAAGCCCTACAAGCTAAGGAGGAGGTAAAGGGGGAGCTGTTGGGAGCAGTCTCTCCTGGGTTCGTGCCTTTGCTAAGGCATCCTGTGTCTCTGCCCCTCTCTCGGGCGTGAGGGTCTCCTGGCATCCCAAGGGAAAAACCCATTATGGAAGGCCAAGGGTGCTGTGGCTGCGTGGGGAGATGGAGCTCTCTGCGTGGGTTTTTGGTGTGGGCTGTGTCCCGCTGGGAGCAGGAATCCTAGGCTGGCACAACTTGCAGAGACGGCTCCCGGGAGTTGCCCCTCATGCAGCAGCATGCCTGGGGCAGCATCCTCTCCTTTGCAGGGCTATCACTTCCTGGAGGCCTTCCGTGCCCATGCCAGCGCCCAGATCAGTGCCCGTGACCAGAGCTTGGCCTCCCAGAGAGAGCTGTGCACCCTGCTGGCAGAGGCCATCGACCTGCAGGTACTGAGTGGGGTGGTACCCCCAGCTGCCCCCCACCTGGGTGATCGGGGGCTGGAAGGGCATCCCCATGTCCTGAGCTTGGATAATGCTCTGCGAGGGCTTGGATGGGCTTGGGTGCACCGGAGGTTTCCTGGTGCTGCTGCTGGGAAGCTGCTCCAAATTTGGCCTCAGGGCTGTCACTTGCCTCCCCACGTGGCCATTAAATGTTGCTTCTCCACCATGGCACCGCTGACTCATCTCTCCTACCCCACAGAAATCCCTGTCTGCCGAGGCTCAGGCTTTCCGGAAAATCAGAGATGTCACCTTTGAAAATCTGCAGAAGGAAAGGAAAGCCATGAATGTGGAGGTGAGGGGTGTCCCGGGGGGGCTCAGCCCCTTGCTGCCCTGACAGTGCTCTGTGCCATAAGCAGCCTAACTGGAGACTTGTCCCTGGTCACACAGCAGGGCAGTGCCACCAGTGCCATGGCAGTGCCATGCTGAGCTGCCTGGTGCTGTCTCCCTTTCCAGCGGGAGCAGGTGAGGGCCCTGATGTCCCGGTGCAAGGCCGTGCTGGAGCGTGTGCCCAGCAAGCTGCGGAGCTGCCTGGAGGAGCGGGATGCCAAGAGGCAGCAAGCAGACGAAGCTCTTCAAGCCAAGGAGGAGGTAGGGAGGTGCCTGGTGCTGAGTGATGTCCGAGGCATGGGGTGATTTGGGGCACCCCATGGGGAAGAGCAGCCTAAAACAAGCACCGTGCCCCCACAGGTGTCCCACCAGCTGCAGGAGACCTCGATGGCCCTGCAGAACGCGGAGACTCAACTGGAGCAGCTGACAGTGGCCAACTCACGCCTTACAAAAGGTAGGGGTGGGTGACATGGGGGTTTGCAGCTGCCCCATCCCCACTGCCCCTGTCCTTCTGCACTGACTGCTCTGTCCCTTGCAGACCTGAGCTCTGCAATGACAAATCATGCCAGTGTGGAACAGGAGCGGGATGCACTGCAGCAGGATAACAAGAAGCAGCAAGAGAAGATGGACGAGTGGGTTTGAGCCCTGGGGTCCTGAGCCCCTTCTCACCCCTTGCCCCCAAAATGCAGCACCCCCTGACTCCATCCCCTCCCCATAGGCTGGCATGGGAGAACAAGACCCTGAAGGGGAGGTGTGATGAGCTGTGCCAGGAGCTGCTGGAGGCCACCGAGTGCCGGGAGGTAGGAGCTGCCTGACCCTGCCTGCACTGTCAAGTGCTGCTGGCCCCCATGATGGCCTCTCTAGAATGCTGGCAACCGGCCAGGAGCGGGATTAGCCCTCCTGCAGAGGGGGGATGAGCCCTCGAGGGCGGGTTGACATCCCGCACGTAGCACAGCTTTTCATCCTGCCCATCGGGTGATTCCCCGGGAGGGGGCTGGGCAGCTCTTGGAGATAATTTTCCCCTGCAGGCATGGAGCCATCTCCCAGCCTGACCTATGTCCCCAGTAAACTGTTGGTTTCCAGGAGTTATCTGCTGGGATAAAGCTGCCCTTGATTGGAAACAGCACCCTGAGGCAGGGGAGGGTCTGTACTGGGGGTCCCAATGGGCCCCCCTGGGTCTCCCTTTGGCTGCTCATGGCCATGTCCCTCCACTCTCTTGCAGTTCCTTGATCAGGAGAACAACATGTCCCGCATGCAGCTGCTGGAGGTAGAGGCCAGGCTGAAGTCCACACAGGCCACTCTGCAGGAGCGTACCCTGCAGCACGAGAAGCTGATGGATTCCCACCAACGCCTGCGGTACTGCCCCACTCACCACCTCCACTTGAACCCCTCTATTTTTAGGAAATCAAGCCCTTCCTGGGGGGTGGGGGAGACAGGGGACCATGGCTATGGTCATTTCTGCCCCAGCCAAGTGTGGTTGTCCAGGTGGGTGGGAGACACTTGGAGAAGCCCAGCAGAGACCCCATCTTGGGGTAAGCTTCCCAAATCTATAGGATTTGCACCATGGCTGGTTCATGGTGAGAGGCTGGCATGGGAAATGTCCCCATCCCACATCAAGGAGGGGGAATATGCTACTCCTGCTGAGGCTGATGCCATCCCATAGGGAAGAGCAGGCTACCCTGAGCAAGGAGATAGAGAGCACCAAGGCCGAGCTCCTCAACGTGCAGATGAAGAGGAGCAAAGTTTCCTGGTGCTCCAAGGACATTGCAGAGTGCCACACGCGGCTGCAGGAGCTTGCTGACTGCCTCAAGGCCACTCTAGAAGAGCAGGTAGGAACCTTGTGCTGGGAACAAAGGGCAGTCACACACCCGTGCCTCTCCATGGCGTAGCTTCCAGACCCCTGTGCTTGCTGGGGCAGTCACAAGCTGCACTCTGGTGCTGTGCTCTCCTTCCCCTCTGAAGGATAACGATGATGTCCCAGCGAGAAGCAAAGCCTGGACCCCGGCAGGGCGGGCCACAGGCTGGCAGACACCCCGGCGTGCCTGGACCCCTGCCTTCCGCACGCCAGCACACCGCACCCCACACTGCACCGGCAACTCCTTCGTGGGCAGCGTCCTGAAAGCCATGTCAGGGAAAGGTGAGCTGGCCCCCCCTGCCTGGGTTTTGGGGCATGAGGATGGAGATGGCTCCCTCCTGTGCTGAAGGATGTGCAGGGCTGGGCACAGCCTCTGTCTTCTCCTCTCGCAGATGCCAATGAAGCCACCAGAGGTGGGAGTGCTGTTACCAAGGACAAACTCACATCCACACCAAAGCCAGAAGGTATTGGGGCTGTCACTGTGCTCTGGACTCTGCTGCAAAACTGCAGTGCTGCTGCACAGAGTGATGAGCAGGGATGCCTTCCTCTGTGTCCCCTGTGGCTGATGTCCCTCTGTGCCACTCATGAGGCTCTTCCCTGCCTCCAGATCCTGAGGAGAGTCTGCTGGAGAGCGTGAAAGAGCTGAAAGCTGTGGTCTCCAACCTTGCCATGCTGAGCTTCCGCATCCAAGAGCTGGAGCAGAGCGAGTTCAAGGCACTGCAGATGGAGATGTGAGTTCAGCAGGGGCTCACATCAAAGGCCAGACAGGGGCATCACTCTCCTGGGCATGGCCTCTCCTGCAGGCAGCCTGCCTGGGTCTGCCTCTTGCCCCACCTCTGGATTAGACCTCTCGTGCTGTGGCTAGATGGGCTTTTTCCAGATGGCTGGGTTTGGACAGTTGTCTTCTCACACCATGGGGCTGATGGGATGCCCAGAAAGGGGTTTGGTACTTGGTGCTGTGCTCTGCTGTGATCCCCAGCCGCTCACCACCACTGTCCTCTCCCAGTTCCGACTTGCAGCTCCGTCTGGAGACGGTGACAGAGGAGAACCAGGAGAAGATGGATGCCCAGGCTGCCACCATTGCCAAGCTGAACAAGGCACTGAGGACCAAGATCGAGGTGAGCTGTGCCAGAAGTGGGCCAGCGTTCACCCCAGGGCAGAGCCGAACTGGGACGGGCGCTGATCTAGGACACAGAGAAATCTGGTGATGCCCCATGGGTGCTCCTGGCTTGTCTGACCTTCTTGAACATGAGAAAACCCTCTTCCCCACAGGGTGCTGGGGGTGTCCAGGGCCGGGCACTGCCTGACACTGCTTCTTCCTCCCTTGCAGAGTGAGAAGGAGCTGCAGGACGTGGTGAAACAGCAGGAAGAGAAGATGTTGAAACTCATTGACAAGAGTGGGGAAGTCACGGTGTGTGATGGGGGCACAGCTGGGCTGCACGCTGGGGGGGGCTGCTGGTCCCAGGACCCCTCTCAGCAACTCCTCTCCCCCCACAGATGCTGAAGGAAGAGGTCTCCCAGCTGAAGCGCTCGCTCCAGCGTGCAGAGACGGAGGCCAAGGTGCTCTGGGAGGAGATGCGGGAGAAGGAGCCCAAGGTTGACACTGCCCACGTCCAGGACCGGGTCTGGCTGCGGCAGGAGGTGAGGCCAGGGGGCTGCTGAGGACTCCTCATGTCAGCAACCCTGCCCTGGACAAGAAGAGCTCTCCAAACCTTGCTCCCTGCAACACCCCCTTATCCCAGGGCTCTTTCCCCACAGTGATCTCAGCAGTGCTCACTCCTTTTGCAGGTGGATAAACTGCGGCTGCTGCTCCTGGAAAAACGGGATGAGAAACGGCTGCTCTATGACAAGTGCCTGGCGCAGGTATGGAGGGCCCCAAGGGGCTGCCTTGGTGCCAGTCATAGAATCAGAATGGTTTGTGTTGGAAGGGACCTTTTGAAGATCATTTAGTTCCAAACCCCCTGACATGGACAGGGCTCCCCTCTCCCTTTTGGGCTCATCCCTGCCCAGGTTTGGAGCAGGCTCCTGACAGGCATTTCCTACTGCAGGAAGCGATGCTCCGTGATGTCCAGAAGGAGCACATGAAAGAGCTGAGGACCCACAAGGAGATGAAGGAGAAGATGAAAGAAGTGAGGTTTATGGTTCATTGCTCACCCTTATTGTGACTGCAGTAAAATCACCTCCCATCCCAAACACTCACTAATGCTTCTGCTGTCCCCAGGTCCTGTCAGCCGTCCCTGAGGTGGTGGTGGTCTGCCAGGAGTTCCACAGCCTGCTGCGGTACCTGGGCCTGAAGCCAGACAGCAAGGAAGCTGCTGAGCCGCTGCCCCAAAACCCCTAGCCTGAAACCTTTCTGTTCCTAATGTTATAATTGTTTATTGAATAAAGTTTTGTTGGCATTTACCCTGCCTGGTGCGTGGATTCAGGAAGCACCTGGTGCTCTGGGTGGGGACAAATTGTCCAGCCTGTGCCGGCTGCTCCTGTTCCGTCACGGGGCTGTGGGCACAGCTCCTTGCCACCCCAGGGCCTCTCCTTCTTGGCAGGGGCCACATCCCCCGCTGCCAGTGCTTGCTCTCAATGAGGCGCTGCATTCCCCAGGCTCCCACCCCGCGGCCTCGGCAGCAGCCGGACTGTCCGGGCTGAGCCAGCTTCCCTCTCCAGCCCCCCCCTCCTCCTCTTGCCCTAGATTCCCTCTGCGACCCCCCTCCTCCTTCCCCCTCCACTGGGATCATCTGGATCCTGCACACCCCCATCGTGGGGTTGCGGGCACATGCCTGTCGTGTCAGGATGGTTCTAGAGGCTGGATCCTGCTCCTCATAACGGGGCTGTGAGCACACGCCTGTTGCACAGGGACGTTTCCCCTGCCCAGCATGGTTCCAGCAGGCAGCATCCCATGGCTCAGGCAGTGCTGGGAGCTCTGCCAGCTCCTGCTCCCAACCCCCCCCTTGGCCCCTGCTGCTGCATGGAGGGGGGCTCCCTTTAGGGGCTCCCCTGCTCCCAGCACAGCTCCAACCTCACCTCCCTCCTTCCCTGCTAGGGCAGCTCCTGCGGGATCCCCATCCCGGTGTTCCCGACCCCAAGGATGCTCCCCACCACCGTGGGGACCACATGGCACCTCCCTCCCCTGCGATGGCTCAAAATAGCAGCACTCAAACAAGTGCTCTGGTTTTTAATGGCCTGTTTCTCCTGCCCAAGGGGGGGGGAATCACCTTCCCCTGCCCTCTGCCACAGCCCTGATGCTCTGTGCGAGGCAGGGACTGTGATACCCTCGGTGCTGGCACCCTGATTTCCCCAGGGAATGGAGGTGTTTTCCCTGGGAAATGGAGGTGTTTGGGACTGTGCCTCTGCTTCCCGGGTGTGTGGGTGGCCCTTGGGGAAGCAGCACTCATTTCTCCCTGGCATCACCTCCCTCCCTGCTCTGGCTGTGACCCCGCTGGCTGCGGGGATGGCAGGTATGGCCCCCCAAGATGAGAGGCTGGCAGTGGGGGCTCCCGGCTCTGTGATGCAGGGAGAAATGTGCTCCTTTCCCTGGATTAGGGCCACGCGGGGCAGCTGAGCCCTCCTTTTACGGCAGGATTCAGCACAGCAGGGCCCTGGCAGCTGTCCCCGTGGGGTGAGTGGGGACACTGGTATTGTCCCTGTGCTGGTTCCAGGCGGTTGTTTAGGGGGGCTGGTCTCCAGTGAGTGCCTCTACCCTGTCCTGGGGGCTCTGAGGCTCAGCACTGCTGGGGCTTGGCCCCTGGTCACAGAGGTGACCCAGCCGGGGGGTCTGGAGCGTTAACAGTGGGGTGGCACAGTGACCCCAGCCTGAGGGTGGCGCAGGGGGTCCCTAGCCCAGAGGTGATGAGGGGGAGGTCTCTGTTCCGAGCTGGTAGTGGAAATAGGGGGGCACAGCGGTTTCCCCAGCCTGGCGGATGGCACAGGAGGTCGCTGCCCCTAGTTGGCAGCGGCACAAGGGGGGCACAGTGGGTCCCCAGCAGTAGCAAGGGGGTGGCAGATGAGGTCCCTGCCCATAATCAGGCAGGAGTCTGTGGGACAGAAGGGTCTCCAGCAGCAACTGGTGGTGGCACAGCGGGGTGCCTGTGTGGCACGAGGACTCTGCCCATGGCAAGGGGTGACTCAGCTGTGTCCCCGGACTGTGTGTGTGTGGGGGGAGCACAGAGGGGTCCCCAACATCAGCGAGGGGCTGCAAAGTGGAGGTACAACAGGGTCCCCAGTCCGGAGTTGTCACCCTGGGGTCCCAACCAGCGCAGCGGTCGTCGCCGGCCAGGGGGAGGAAGAAGGCACGACCCTGGCGGGGGGATTGCGGTCGGCGGGGGCGGGGGTGGCGGGGGGCGGGCCCGGGGGCCGGTCCTGCCCGGTGCCGCCCCGCCGGTCACGTAGCTCTGCGGCATCGCAGCCACATTTACCGGGGGGCCGGAGCTCGCAGCCCGCAGTTCGCGCCCGCCGCCGCCGCCCTACACGGTACGGGGGAGCCGGGGGTCGGGGGGAGCCGGGGGGCTGGGGGGAGCTGCCGGGGGGCAGCCGGGGGACGCCGGCGGCGGGAGGCGGCAGCCCCGCTGAGCCTCCGGGATGTCTCCGTGCGGCATCCCCGGGGGTCGTGCAGGGCTGGGGGTCTCCAGGGCAGAGGGACCCCCGGACATGGGGGTGTTGGGGGGTCAGGGAGACCCCCCGGTGCGCTGGCGGAGCTCGAGCCCCGATGGGGCCGGCCGGGGAATGCGCTGCCCCGAGGGGCATCACTGGCCCCGCGACGGCGACAGCCTCGGTGTATCGCCATCCCTGGGGTACCCCAAACTCCGAGTACCCCCATCCCCGGCTTGTGCCCCCCGTTGTCTCCCCGTTCCCTATTCCCGGGGTATTATCGTTCTTCCGGGTTATCGCCATGCCCCGCGTACTTCTCCGCGGGGTATCCCCGGCCCTGGGGTATCACCATCTCCGGCGTCCCCCAGGCCCCGGGTACCGGCAGACGCAGGTAGTGCCTCCCTGGGGTCTCTTCTTCCCTCTTTCCCAGGGTATTTCCGGCCCCCCGGTATCCCCATCCCCGGGCCGTTTCTATCCTCCGCGGGATATTCCCGGCCCCAGGGTACCCTCATCCCCATCCCCGTGCCCTCGGGGCCCTGCCCAGGTCCCCGCGGAGCTGCGCTCCCTCAAGATGGCTGGGCTGGGGGCGGGCTGGCAAGGCAGCAAAATGGCTGGGAACTGCCCGGCATCCTCCACTAATACCTGCCACGAGGCTTACACAACACCCCTGACCGGTGGGGTGGTGGTCCCAGCCCCGTGGAGGGTCCCGGGACCCCGCAGGAGGGGGGTACGTGTGGTTTCGGGAGCCGCCCCGGTGGTGCGTGACTCAGTCCCCGTGCGCTCGCAGCCACCGCCACCATGACGCACCAACACCCCGCGCTCACGGCCGAGCAGAAGAAGGAGCTGTCGGACATCGCGCTGCGGATCGTGGCCCCCGGGAAGGGCATCCTGGCAGCTGATGAGTCTGTAGGTCAGTTTGGGGAAAAGGGGGGATCTGCCCCGCCACCCCTTTTCCCCACCCTGGAGGCTGACGAGGTTGTTGGGTGCCCTCAGGGAGCATGGCAAAGCGCCTCAACCAGATTGGGGTGGAGAACACAGAGGAGAACCGCCGGCTGTACCGCCAGATCCTCTTCAGCGCCGACAGCCGGGTGAAGAAATGCATCGGGGGGGTCATCTTCTTCCACGAGACCATGTACCAGAAGGCTGATGATGGCACCCCCTTCGTCCAGATGATCAAGGACAAGGGCATCGTTGTGGGCATCAAGGTGTGGGGGGATGTCCGGTGGGTTTGTGGGGTGCTGAGGGTGTGTGGAGGGTGTTGGTGGGGGCTCAGCACCGCCTTCCCCTCACTCCACAGGTGGACAAGGGTGTTGTGCCACTGGCTGGGACAGATGGCGAGACCACCACGCAGGGTAGGTAGAGCGGGCAGGGGATGGGGCTGGGGCCAGGAGGTTTGGGGCCATGGGTTTGGGGCTGTGGGGCTGACGCACTGCCCGGCAGGTCTGGATGGGCTGTGGGAGCGCTGTGCCCAGTACAAGAAGGATGGGGCTGACTTTGCCAAGTGGCGCTGCGTGCTGAAGATCAGCGAGCACACCCCCTCCGCGCTCGCCATCATGGAGAACGCCAACGTCCTGGCCCGCTATGCCAGCATCTGCCAGCAGGTCTGTGTGTGGGGCCAGGCATCACCCCACAGGGTGGGCAGTGACCTGTAGGATGGGTATTAACCTGCGTGGGCGGGTATTGCCCCATGGAGGCGGGCACAGATCTGTGAGGCTCAGCATTGACCCTGTGCATTGATGACCCCTGGGGATCATCCCATGGGTGGGGCGGGACGTGACCCGTGTGCTAGGTAACACCTCACGTGGGTTATTGGGCATTGCCCCGTGGGGTGGTCATCACTCATGGGATCAGGCATCAGTCCGTGGGGCCAGACATTGCTCAGTGGGGCTGGGCATCACCTCACAGAAAGAGACATTGCTCCATGGGGTCAAGAATTGACCCTCCCAGGCTGGGCATCCCCCCGTGGGGCTGGGCATCGCTGGCAAGGGTTTTGGTGTTGAGCCTTAGGGGTGAGCATCGCTCCCTGGGTGTGGGCATTGTCCCACACAGCCATGGGGCTGGGGGATGCCCAAGGACATCACCGTGACGGCATCTGCCTGCCGTTTGCAGAACGGCATCGTGCCCATCGTGGAGCCAGAGATCCTGCCTGATGGTGACCACGATCTCAAGCGGTGCCAGTATGTGACGGAGAAGGTGAGTGGTGGGGTGGCAGCAGGGTGGGCACCATGCTGTGCTGTGTCCTGCTGGGGGGACTCCACACTGCCCATCCTCTCCAGGTGCTGGCAGCTGTCTACAAGGCACTGAGCGATCACCATGTCTACCTGGAGGGGACCCTGCTGAAGCCCAACATGGTGACCCCCGGGCACTCCTGCCCCACCAAGTACAGCCCAGAAGAGATTGCCATGGCCACTGTCACCGCTCTGCGCCGCACTGTGCCCCCAGCCGTGCCAGGTACCAGCCCTGGGATGTGGCAGGGACCAGGAGGGGGATGGCCTGTGTCCCCCCGCCCAGTGCCATAACCCTGCTCTCTGCAGGTGTCACTTTCCTGTCTGGGGGTCAGAGTGAGGAGGAGGCTTCCATCAACCTCAATGCCATCAACACGTGCCCACTGGTGCGGCCATGGGCCCTCACCTTCTCCTACGGGCGGGCGCTGCAGGCGTCGGCGCTCAGCGCCTGGCGTGGGCAGAGGGACAACGCGGACGCCGCCACCGAGGAGTTTGTCAAGCGTGCAGAGGTGATGGGGGTGGCCCTCCTGGGAGGGGGTGCTGAGGGCTGTGTCCCCTGGGGTGGTGGGGACACCAAGGGCTGTGCCACCATGGGGTGGTGGAGAGATAGAGGGGGCTGTATCCCCCAGGATGGCGGGGACGCCGAGGGCTGTGAACCCATGGAGGGGGGGATGCTGAGGACTGTGTCCCACAGGGTGATAGGACTGTGCCTCATGGGACAAGGGATGCCAAGGTCCGTAGTCCCTGAGGAGGTGACACAGTACTGTCTCCATGGGGCACAGTGAGAGCTGTGTCCACAGTAGGGGAGTGGAGGGTGCCAAGGACCAGATCAGCTGTGGGATGATGGAGGACACCAAGGGTTGTGCCCAGTGAGATGGGGACACCAAGAGCCCTGTCCCTGTGGGAGGGGGATGCCAAGGGCTGTGACCCCAGGGACTGGGAGACCCCAAGAACCACACCCCAAGGGGTGGGGGGAAACCACTGACATTTCCTTTCCCCGCAGGTGAACGGGCTGGCGGCGCTGGGCAAGTACGAGGGCAGCGGGGACGACTCGGGGGCCGCCGGGCAGTCCCTCTACGTGGCCAACCACGCGTACTGAGCCCCGGCCAGGCACCCCGCCGGCCCCCGCCCCGGCCCCATCCCCGTCACCGCTCACACCCCGCTTCCACCCCAGCCACCCAGGGGAGCCACCACGCGGGGAGGGGAAGGGGAGCGCGCCCCGCGGGCCGGCCCCACGCCGCCGCACCCGCGCTTGGAGTGGGGGGTCCGGGTTCCTCCGGGCCCTGCAGGGAGCCACCCGGGTGCCCCTTTGGCAGGGGGCTCCGGCCGGGCAGTGAGGGGGGATTAGGGCAAGGCCGCGTGGGGGGGCAGGAGGGGAGGCCTGGGGGTGCCCCTGCCCTGCCGTAGCTTTGCAGTCCTGGTCGCCGCCGCCCTCGGGGGCGCCTGTGTTGTGTTCGCCGTGTGTGCACCCCGTGTACCAAATAGCCTAACAACGAATAAATGGTAGAGACAGCGCTGCGCCGCCTCTTTCCTCGCCGCGGGGTGCCCGGGAACCACGAGCTGCCCCATTCCGGGCTGTCCAGGGCCCCCGCCCGCTCCGGGCACCTCCCGCAGCCTGTTGTGCTCACTGGTGCAATGAGCTGTGCCCGGTCTCAGCCCACCCACAGCCATCGGGAGGCTCTGTGAGCTCGGCTCTGTGAGTTAGGCTGTCCCTATGGGCCATGGGGCGGGTGAGGAGCCCTCGAACAGCCCTTCTCCTCCCCAGTCCCTGTGTCCTCCCATCTCCCAGTCCCGCTGCTTGCCGTTGCACGAGAGGCTCCCCCCCCCGACCCCCAAGCACGCAGCAATACCGCGTGTCCCTCCGCGGCACTCGTAGAGCACAAGGCCCGCCTCCTCAGGGCCGGGACATGGTCTGATTGGGTTTTCTGCCCGCCCGTCTGTATCGCAGAGCGGCGCACTCCGCGCCTATTGGCTGCCCTGGGCATAGCGAGCGTTGAGTGGCTTTGGCTGGGCGCAGGCCACGCCCCCCGGCGGGGCCAGGAAGTGAAAATGGCGGCGGCGGCGATAGCGGCGGATGAAGCAGGTACTGGTGGGGCTGGCGGTCCGGCGCTCACTCACTCACTCGCTGTCTCCCGGCTCCGGTCCCCCGGCCCCAGTCCGCAGGGAGCTGGGCCCGTGTTGAAGTACTGTCCCTGCAGAGCGGGCGCGGGGCCGGCGCGCCGCCCTGTCCTTCGCGGCCATCGCCGTGGTGCTGGGGCTGCCGCTGTGGTGGAGAACGACCGAGACCTACCGCGCCGCGCTGCCCTACGCGGACATCGACGGGCTGGGCCAGCAGTCGGTGAGCGCCGGGAGGGGCCGGGGTCGATGGGAGCTCGAGGGGCTCGTGGGCCCGCGCTGACGCTGCCACTGTGCAGGTTCAGCTGGTCGTGCCCGTCGCCGTGGTCTTCAGCCCGGGGTCCGTGCCCGGGGACCTGCCGAGCCCCCTGCCGTTCAGGGACGTGCAGGAGATGAAGATTTCCGTGAACTGTGAGAGACACCCCTGCTCCCCTTGGCTGTCCTTGCCCCATCTGTCCCTCCTGGGTACCCTCGTTCTTCCCCGGGGGCTCCGAGCCTGCTCGTAGCTTCTCTCCCGGGCAGTCCGGAGCTCCTCAGACCCCAAACCCACGTTCACCAGCACGATTCTGCCCTGAGCCGGCAGTGCAGGGAGCAGAGGGGACAGTAAGGTCTCCAGTGTGCTGCAGGGAAGGGACCAGCTTCTATCCCTGGGGATGTAGACGAGGGAGCCCTGGGAGGGTGGGATGTGCCTGTGTGATGAGGGGCTGCCCTGCTGCCTGCAGTGACCAGCTGATGCCACGTGCCGTGATGGGTCACCAGCTGGTGCCCAAAGGACCTTGCGGCATGTGTCCTCCTGGGGTTGCACCTTGTCCCTCTGAGCCACCTCTGAGGGGCCCAGGGACCAGGATTAGCAGATTCATTCAGCTTTATCCCCCTGTAGTGGGAACCAGCGTCACATCCCGCTACGAGATGGCCTATCGGGGCACCATGGCCCAGGAGGAGGCAGCTCTGGCTGCGGCCACTGCACGAGGTACTGGAGCAAGGGACTGGTGAGGAGAGATGCTGAGCACCTCGTCATTGCTGAGCAGAGGGCACACTTTGCTGTGTCTCAGAGTGAGGATTGGAGTGAAATTCCCACCCTGCTGATGACTCTGTGTGTTCCCCAGAGGCTGACGCTGCTCTGCGCCCGCTGCAGGACGTCTCGATGGGCTCCCTGACCATGTACGTGGTCCCCGAAACCTCCTCTCTCCTGCCTCAGGTAGGGAGGTGCTTCACCCCTCAGAGGTGTCTCGGGGGGAGGGATGTGTCACAGGTGGCTGTCACAGGTGGCACTGAGGTGTTCTCCTGCCCATTCCCCAGGGCACCAGTGTCTATGTGGGGAGGCACCGCAGTGCCCTGGTGAGGGCTGAGGGGGGCCTGGCTGCCCTCCACGCCCGCCTCCGGCAGGTGACACAGGTGATGTCCTTCACGGCCACCTCCATTGCTGCTGCCCTCTCGGACCGCGTGCCCGACAGCCGGCTCAGCCCCGACGCGCGGCGCTCCCTGAAATCCAGCCTGGGTACGGACCTGACCTGGGGAAAGCCTGCTGTTCCTGGGGGAGATCCCCTCTCTGCTCCACTTGTAGCATCCTTGTGTGTCTTCTGGGCTAACAGACCCCGGGGTCTTCCCTTTGCAGTGTCTCTGGGGCAGGGTTTGTACTGTGATTGCTGTGATGGGGCACTGGTGTGTGACTGCATTGGGGCAGGCCAGGGAGGAGGGGTCAGATCCTGCTGCTCTGGGGAGCTCTGTGATGGTGCTGGCTGTGCTGGTGCCTCACAGGCCGTGGGTCCTTGGCAGGATATGAGATCACTTTCAGCCTGCTGAATCCCGATCCCAAGTCCCACGCCGTGGACTGGGACATTGAGGGGGCTGTGAACCGCTATGTGAAGCCCGTCCTGGACAAGTTGAGCTTGGTGGCCAACTTCTCTGTGGACTCACAGGTGAGGCCTGGGAGAGGCAGTGGGGAGAGCCCAGCCCATGGCTCCTCAGTTGCCCTGGGACGCACTTCTTTGCCAGCAACGTGTCCCTTGTGTGCCCACAGATCCTGTACTACGCTGTCCTAGGAGTGACACCACGCTATGACAAGGAATCTTCCAGCTTTCTCCTGAGTGCTCACAGCCTCCCACATGTCATCAACCCCGTGGAGGCTCGCCTGGGTGAGCACCGTGCTTGTGTGGCTTACTGAGATCTGCCTCACGGGACCTGGCTCTTCTGAGGGAGAGGGGGCAGCTGTGCCAGTGGCCTGTGCCCTTTTTCCCTGCCAGCTCTGGATGGGAGCAAGGGTGACTGAGACCTGCCAGTGTGGCAGTTCTGCTTGGGGCTGGCTGTGAAGGAGGAGCTGGGCTCTGGGCTGCTCTTGCTGTCTCTGCTGGCCAGGAGAGTTCTTTGACTCTGTCCCACTGCAGGCTCCAGTGCTGCCTCACTCTACCCTGTGCTGAACTTCCTGCTGTATGTGCCAGAGCGCTCCCACTCCCCCCTGTACATCCACGACAAGGACGGAGCCCCAGTGAGCACCAATGCCTTCCACAGCCCCCGCTGGGGCGGCATCATGGTACGGGACCATGGGGGTGCTGGCAGTGCTCGGACAAGGTGGAGGCTCCCTGTTCCCAGCTGGTGACCTTGCCAGTCCCGAGGCTCCAGCTGTGCCTCACTGACATGCTCTCCTGCAGGTTTACAATGTTGAAGCCCCTGCTTCCCCCCAAGCCTCTCTTCCGCTGC
The DNA here is from genome assembly GCF_003945725.1 of Corapipo altera. Taxonomy (NCBI): domain Eukaryota; kingdom Metazoa; phylum Chordata; class Aves; order Passeriformes; family Pipridae; genus Corapipo; species Corapipo altera. Next base: position 75,686 of record NW_020884935.1, on the reverse strand, counting down.
ACGTGGATGTGGACATGGCACGAGTGATGGAGGTTTTCCTGGCCCAGCTCCGGTGAGGATGCTCTCTTCTCTCCCTGTACCTCTCTGTGCTCTCCTGGCCCATGTGGAAATCAGTGGGGTCAGAGCAGGCTGGACCCAAGCAGCTCGTTTGCTTCTCACACTGTTGGCTCTGGAAGGCTGAAGGTGGCTTTTCGTGGCCTTTGAGGTGCTGGCTAATGGCCATCACTGCTCCATGGCCAGGAGTGCTGGCACATCTCCCATCTCTTAAGGTAGGAGGGTTTGCTTGTCCTGCCCCAAATCCAGGAGGCAATTAAGCAGGATGGGTACTGAACATAGCAGGGAATAAGAGCAGGGAGCTTGTGGAAATGCAAGTTTGTGATGTGGGCTGGGACCTTCCCCTCTACTTCCAGGTTACTCTTTGGGCTGTCTCGGGAAGAGCTGCCCCCCGAGTTCTTGCTGGAAAGCCCAGGGAATGAGGGGCTGGCCGACTGGGAACTGGACCACCTGCTCTGGGCCCACACTGTGGAGAACATTGCCACTGTGTCCACCACACTGACCTCGCTGGCCCAGCTCTTGGACAAGATCGGGAACATTGTCATCAAGGATGATGTTGCCTCTGAGGTAGTGCTGGGGCACCCTGAGGTGGGCAGTGGAGGGGACTGGGTGTCCCTGTGATCCTCCATGGCCAGGGACTGACCCTTGGCATTATTCCCTCACAGGTGTACCAAGCAGTGGCCTCAGTGCAGACTGCTGTGGCCAAGCTGGCCGTGGGCCACCTGCACTCGGCTTTCCAGGCCAGCAAGGAGGCCGTCACCTCCTCGGAGCGGGCTTTCTTTGACCCATCTCTCCTCCATCTCCTCTACTTCCCTGACGATCAGAAATTTGCCATCTACATCCCACTCTTCCTGCCCATGGCTGTCCCCATTCTCCTGTCACTGGCCAAGATTGTCCGGGAGACCAGGCAGCGTAAGAAGGAGCCCACCAAGATGGACTGAGCCCATGGCACTGGTGCTCTGCCTTGGGGCTGTCCCCACCTCATGGGACGTGTTGTCACAGACTCGTGGCCCAGGAAAGTGCCTCAGAACAGTGTCAAGGCCAGGCCTGGCAGCTTGGCTTGGGTCTGCTGTGGCCAGAGTGCAGGAGTGGGAAAAGAGGCTGTTTTGAGGAGTGGGAGATGGTCTCAATCGGGGTACCCTTCCCCAGAAAGGCAGAGAGGAGATGGAGGGGGCTCCCTGTGTGCACCCCCAGCCCTGTACTGTGTTCAGAACAAGCTGCTGTGTAAATAAATAACCCCCTGTTGTGTGGGGGGGCTGGTGTGGGGCTTTGTGAACCTCCATGAGTCATCTGGGAAGGGGGGGAATACCTATTGCCCTGCCTTCCCCTGGCCCAGCTTTCCTGCCCCCACGAATTTCTTTGTAGGGTTACTCCTATCTTATGGGTATTATTTTGTGGGGTTATTCCTGTCTTATGGGTATTATATTACAGGTCAGCTTTACTCCTGTCTTATGGGTTTTTAGCCAAAAATACTCAGTTGTGGAGGGGCTGGGGGGGGGGCAGGTAATGGAGTCTGTGTCCTGTTGAGGGGTGCAGAGTCCCTGGGGGCTGCCACACCTTAGCGGGGTCTAGCTCCTCTGCTGTGTGTCAGCCTGAGGGTCAGGAGGTGGGTTATGGGGGGGTGCCCCTGTGCTCTCCGCGGCAGGTGGGGGGGTCTGTCCTCACCACACCTGCGTTCCTGGGGGGCTGCCCCCCCATGCAGGGGCGCTGGCGTGGGGGAACGGCATCTTCTCCAACAGAAGCCCTCCTGAGCCCCTGGGAGCAGCGAGCGGGGGGTCTGTGTTGCCCCTTTCCCCTCCTTTCCCCCCGCCTTCCCGCGGACCGGGCGGCGCTGTGCCGGCGGGGGCGGGCCGGGGGCGGTGATGGCGATGCCCCTCCCGGTGCGGCGGCGCGCAGCGGGGCCGGGGCCGGGGCCGCTCACACCGGCGGCGGCGGCGGGGCCATGAAGGTGAAGAAGAGCGGCGGAGCCGGGGCGGCGGCGGCGAGGACCGAGGAGGAGCTGGGCCGAAAGGCGCTCATCGGGCCCGACGACGTGCTGGGGCTGCAGCGGGTCACCAGCGGTGCGTACCGGGGATGGACCGGGGGGGGGATGTACCGGGGAGCCGTGGGGTGTGCAGGGGATGGGGACCGTGTCCTGGTGAGGGGGTTAACCCCGGGGGGAAAGAGAGAGCTAATCCCCCTCTCCCCAGGGGACAAGGAGTTGGGGATGCACCACCTCAGGGGAAAGGGTCTGTGCCCGGGATCTGAGTACCACCGGAGGACCAGGGATGCCCGGAGCTGGGGATGCAACCCCTCGCCCCAGGGATGCGATCCCTCAGCTCTGGTCGTAGGTCGATGCTCCTCGCTGCTCTCCCCATCACCCCTTTCTTGTGTCTGTGCCCTAAGTGAAGCCCCCCCACCCTGTGCCCGCAGCAGTGGAGCAGGCTGGATCCCTGGCCACAGCATGGGGGGCTTCACTGCAGCCCATCCTTCAGCCCCCCTCCTCCAGGATCTTCCTCCCCAGTGTAGTACCCCTGGTCTTAAGGGCATCCTGGGGGCTGGTGGGTGGGAGTGTGTGACTGGAGGGTCTGTTGTGCTTGGCAGAACAGCTCAGTTGGGACTGTCTGCTGCCATGGACCTGCCAGGGTAGCAGCATGCGGGGCTGGGGGAAGGCCAGGACAAGGGGGAATGGCTTCATACTGACAGAGGGCAGGTTTAGATATTAGGGAGAAATTCTTCCCTGTAAGAGTGGTGAGGAACTGGCACAGGTTGCCCAGAGAAGCTGTGGCTGCCCCATCCCTGGAAGTGTTCAAGGCCAGATTGGATGGAGCTTGGAGCAACCTGGTCTAGTGGAAGGTGTCCCTGCCCATGGCAGGGGGTTGGAACTACATCTTTAAAGTTCCTTTCAACCAAACCCATTCCATAGTAACACATGTGCCTAAGGTCAGCCTGGTCTTGGTGATGCCCAGGAGCGATTTGCCCTGGTGCCCCAAAAAGACCTTTTTGCATGTCCTGGGACCTTTGGGTTGTCTCTCAGTAGTGGCAGGTTGGGCAGGAGGAGGTGGGCTAGGGGTCTGGCCGTGCTCCCCTGTGTCTCACAGCACTCTGTGATGTGGTGTCAGAGCTGGTTTTGTGTCACAGGCCAGGACTGTGGGGTGTGACGAGCCCCAGAGAGGAAGGATGTGGCTGTGGGTGCTGGTGCGTGCAGGCAGCCCTGTGGGGCTGCGTGTGTGAGCAGGATGGGAGGGGACGTGGTGTCAGCCCTCAGGAAGGGGTTACAGAGGCTCCTCTGAGAGAGGGGCTGCTGGTGCTGCGGGGTCCTTGGGTCCCCTTCTCCGAGCCAAGCTGCTATGCTGGGCTGCAGCAGCGTGATTCACTGCCCAGGCCTAGAAATCCCCTGCCTGTAGCAGGGAGAGCCATGCAGCAGGCACTGAAGCATCCTGCCAGCATCCCTGGAGGTGCTGCTGTTGGATGGTGAATCCAAGCTGTGTTAAGCACTCTGTGCTCACTTCATGGCAGCCTGTGTGTCCCTGCCCTCATCAGTGCTGTCTGGAGAGGACAGGGCCACCCTGCACCCTTGCTCCTGGGGTGTGCAGACCTCACGTGGCATCAGTGTGCATGGTGCATGGCTCTTGGTAAGCATCTGCATTCCCAGGGCACAGGGAAGGCTGATCTGGTCAACCTGACTTCTGAGCCAGGCTGGGAGCAGAGGTGGTTGTTGTCTGCATCTTCCAACCCTGGGGAAGCATGCTCTGAAGCACAGGGAAGATGTGAAATGCATGAAAATGTTTTGTTCCCCTCCTGCTGTGAGAGTTGCTGGTACCAGGGTAGTGCAGGGGTGCAGATGGGTCATGTCAAACAACAGCCAGGCACTGTGAGGATGTCCCATGGTCCCCAGGGGAAATGCTTTCTGTCCTACTGAGTACATGGGAGCCAGCAAACTGCACCTGAAATCCTCCATGTGGATTTGGGGATACAGGTAAACAACACATCTGTGTTGAGCATATGGTATCTTATCACCTGGGAATGCTTTGCAGCTCCCCTTCTCAAGCTCACTTTTCCACCTGGTGGGTTTAACAGGGAGCAAAGATACTAGAATATTTTTCAGGTCTTTAACACCTAATGATTATTTGGGGCATTTTGTGACCTTTTCTCATTTCCATGCTCTTAAAAACAGATGGCCAAAAATACCAATGTGAAACTGTTCCACTCTTCTGCTCTGAGCAGCAGGGAAGAGGAAGGACCAGCTGTGAGAGAGCTCATGGCTGCCCCAGGCCCAACCTCTCCCCTTGGAGATGCTGAGTCGGAGCAGACACCACACCCTGTTGCAACAATTCTGGCTTTGATGCCCAAAATTGTGGTGCTTCACACAGTTTGAAGTTGAAGGAGGAGTTGGTGGGGCTGTAGCAGAAATGTCCTGGTGCCCTGGGTGTCCTCTCTTTTTCCAGATAGAGGATAATCCATCTTTATCCAAACCCATGGGCCAGTGGCACGGCAGCTCGCGCTGTCGAGGGACTGTGTAGTTAAGTTGTGTCCTGCCCAGGCCACCCTGCCAGGTCCTGGGGTGGCCTGGCCATGTTTTAACATTGCTTCAGGAGGGCTTGGTACCACAGGAACATGTGTTTTAAGGATGCTTATGCCATGAGTAGCCTGTGTGTTTCTGAAAGGCCTGCCAGCCTGTGTGAGGGGAGGTGGAATGCTAGCTACAGCATAGAATGGTTTGGGCTGGAAGGGACCTTAAAGACCATCTCATTCCAACCCCGTGCCCTGGGGACACCTTCCACTAGACCAGGTTGCTCCTAGCCCCATCCAACCTGGCCTTGAACACTTCCAGGGATGGGGCAGCCACAACTTCTCCGGCCAACCTGTGCCAGTTCCTCACCATTCTCACAGGGAAGAATTTCTTCCTAATAATCTTTCCATCAGGAAGCACAGCTGGTCTTTCCTTTCCCACTAGGTACAGCTGACAAATGACCAAATGTGAGATGGCTGGGGCTGGGAGGGTGGTGATGCAGGATGTGGCTCTGTGGCAGGACACCCTGTCTGTGGGCAGCCAGCTGGGCTCTGCTCTTAATGTGCCTCTAATAAGCTTAAAGGAGGAGTTGTGCAAACTGCCCTGCATATGCTATGTCCTTTCAATGTTAAATTCTCCAGCATCTCCAGGCCCGTAATGTTTCCGGGTATGTGGGGGGTCCAGCCTGACAGATCTGGGATGCTGCCCTGGGATATCTGGGCCTTTTGGCCAGGCTGGCTCTGGCGCTGCTCCAGCTGGATCAGGTGTAAGGCAAGCAGAGCATTTCCTTTGCAATTAGCAAGATTTGTTACTCGCTCACACAACTGTGGTCAGAAAAAGCGGAAAAGCCTTATGACGTGATTAATTTAAGATTAGTAAAGGAGTGGGGCAGAGCTCAGTTCAAATTGTAATTAATTACTGAAGCAACCAGAGGATCAGAGGAGTCAGATACGTAACAAAAGACAAGCTCTATCCTCTGAGGCTGCCCTGCTTATCACCTGCACACTTTGTCTATAATACAAGATTAAATCATGCATTTTAGGTTTTATTCTAAAGCTGATTTTATTTTAGTGAACCAAGGGGTTAAATAATGGATTATATACTTGGAAACAATTTCAAAACAAATCTTATTTTTAAATAAGGAACACGTACATAATCATTTCTGAAAGTAATCTCTTCCTCGAGCTGTCACTGGGGATTTCTTTGAGACTTCTCTAGGCAGCTTTAGCTAAAGGCCAGCCTTGGCTGCCTCAGTGGGTTGGGCAGAGTAGACCTTTCCTATGTGACTTTCATACCAGTTTCCCTGTAGTCAAATAACCGAAAAGCTAAATAAACCATTTCCCTGCCCTCTGCCTCAGCAGTTCAAGTCCTGTAAAGCTGAAGCAGCCAGGATCAAATCCATTTTTAAAGCTGTAGGGTTTGGGTAAGCAAGGACCAGGAGGGTACACAGGGAGAGAGGCATTAACAGGAATGTGAGGCAGATGTGCATGAATCAATCTTCAAAGCCACTCCTGGACCATGACTTCCCTCTCCAGTTAATTGGGAGAATGTATTTTATTAGGAGCTCTGACGAGCTGCGGGTGTTTGTGAGGATGTTAATGAATCACTGTTCTGACTTGTCCAGGGCTGTGATGTGTTGATGTGTTTTGATGTGCTGATTTCTTGTCTCAGAGTGATATCCCAGAGCTGTGCCAAGCTGCTCTCTCCATGACTCTTCCCTCAGCACCCCCACATAGGCTGTGAACCTTTCCAAGGCTGTGTGATGCTGCGTGGCTTGGGGTCTTGTGTAGATGAAGGGTGTTTTTGGAAGTCTCACAGTACAATATGGGCTGTTGAGATTCTCAGGGGCAGCACACATGGTGTGTGTGTGTGTCACAGGATTCCTCCTTCTGCCGGGGTCGTGGGTTTGGGCCATCCGTGGTGGAAATGGCAAAAGTAAGAGGGAAGCTCTGGCATCCGCCAGGGGAGTCTGGGCAGAACTGGATGGCTTTGGCTCAGCCCTGTGTAAGAGCAAAAATAGCTGATTTTGTTAATGTTGTGCACGTGGTTTCAGACTTTGAGTGCAATCAGCATGAAAAAGGGGCAGGAAAAAATGTTTGGATGCTTTGGAGGTGGGGGAAGAACAGCTCCATCCTTCCTCAACAAGGCCTGTAGGGCTGTGATCAAATTAATTGTGAGAGGGTGAAGTCTGGAAAGCTCTAGCTAAAAAAAAAAGAAAGGAAAAAAAAAAAGAGATGAGCAGGCTGCCATAAAAAGCAAGAGCCTGGTGAGCTGTGCAGTAGGACTCAGCACTTGAGGGGCTCTGGGGACCTTGGAAAGTGCCCCAGCTCAGAGCTTGCTGGGCTGCACCCCTCTGCTTCATTCACAGTGTTGGTCAGTAGATGTGCTTCTGTGGAAAAACTCCTGTGGGATCCTTCTAGTGCAGGATTTTTCTTCTGGGGCGGCATCACAGCAGCCTAATTCCGGAGCTAGATGGGAGGGCAGCTGCCTCCCTCCCCAATAACACCCCCAGGCTTTGGTTACCAAACCCCATGGCTCTAGAAATGGAGTGGATTCTGGATCCTGGATGGCTTAGTTTTACAGGACTTGAACTGCTAAGGTAAAGGACAAGGAAGTAGTTTGTTTTTTTCTTTAATTGACCTCCTGTTGTCTGGGCAGGTGTGTCAACACCACCTGGAACCCGCCCTGCCTTCCCCTCGAGGTCCTGCACTGTGTCCTGCGTCACTGCTTGGCATCTTCACGGGGTTCGGGCTATTTTTGCTCGCTTCCTTCTGAGACTCTTCAATCTGATAATCTCCTAATCTCCAGCTCCTGGCAATTCCTCTGCAGTTGTCTTTGCCTTATACCTGGCTTAGGTCTTGGGAGTTGTCTTCAAAATAGCTCCTGACCTTGTTGGTTAATGCATGTTAAGAAATAAACCTGCATAGCTGCGGGAGCCTTCTCATTCATTCCCTAAATTCTTGTTGCCTGTGTTGGGGAGAGAAATTCCTGTTTCAAGTCACTACCCTTCCATCAGTCTCTTGTACAGTATCTCCTGGTTTACACCCATTTTCAAGACCAGATTTTGAGTTCTTTCTTACCCCAGGTGCACTCTGCTTTCCTTTGTGGGCTCTTGAGCTCTTAAAATAGGAGCTGCCCAATCTGGGCTTAGACTCTGATGAGCACCACAGAAATATCCATGGTGTCTGTGAGAGGGGACACGTGCTTTCTCCTGATTGCAGAGAAGGAGAAGGGATCTTGAAAAGAGCACAACAAGGAGTGTGAACCCTACTGCCCATAAACTCCTCTTGATAAAACGTGCCTAGTGGGGTGGTTGCAAAGGAAATTTGAAAATATAGGATTGATTTTAGCTTTCTCTGATGAGGATCAAACACCTAATCTTATCCATTGGGTAACTGGAACAATAGGAAGAAGGCCAGAGGAGAAAGTGCCTTTGTTAGCTTTCTTTTTGTATTATCTAGCCCTGTGTTATCCCTCACCTTTTGTGCTCCTCTGTAACACCAACTGTTAAAATACATGCCTAGAAATATGCACCAGGGTTCAGGATGTGCCAGTGTTCACAGGCAGTGCCTGCTGGCATTGTCTAGGCTGTTTTGCTGGTTTAGTTTGCAATTTTGGTTGGATTTGGGATGGAAGAAAGGTTTCTTGAATGAGAACTGGCTCTTTTCTGGATTAGGCAGTGGAGGCACCACCTCAGAACTGGAACAGGGAAGGAGCACCCACTGGGTCTGAGAAGAAAGCTAGAGTCCTCTGAACTGTTTGGGGTGGTTTTGGAATAATTTTTTCCTATGAAGGGAGTAGGAGAATTCATGAAGGAACTCATCGAGCCAGGCTCAGGAAGTCAATCACCTCTGCTGCTTCCTCAGACCACAATGGTGTTGTTAGTTGTGATCCAAACTTTTCAAAACCATGGTAGGCATTAAGATAGAAAACATCTCTAATAGTGGGGAGTTGCAGATCTTTGGGCAGGATCCAGAGACTATGGGAAAGAAGCTGGAGAGGCACCAGCAGGAGTAGTGATGTGTGAGTGAGAAGTGGCTGCTAATGCCAGGCTTGGGCAGGTTTCAAGGCTTTGCTGTTTCCTTTGAGATCAAGTTCAACTTGGTGAACGGTTTCCAGGAAGAGTTTGGGGATGGAGGTCTGGGATATGGCAATTCCCTGGACTTTAGGAAGGAGTAGGAAATGCTCCTCTTTTGTGACCTGCTTTTGCAGTGGGTACTTTGAGACAAAGGCCAATCTGATGGTTTTCCTAGGGCAGTGCTGCTGTGTCTGTCCCTTTATCCCTTGCTCAGAGCGTGCTCTGTCATCCCTAAATCAGGTGAGTACTGAAGGCTTGGTCAGGAACATACCATGATTATTTGGTTATTAGTAGGGAAACAACACAACCTGCTCCAGGGGAAGTGGAAGAAATGAGAAAATATTCTGTCCTGAGAAACCAACCCACCGTTCTTGTAACGATCCCCTCCACAGGGGTTTGAGCTGCCTCATGCCTAACTAAAATAACCATGGATGCTACCTTCTTTCCCCAAATTGTGACCATGGTGAATTAGGATAAGGAAAGCAAATGATACATTTAAGTGAGTCACGAAAGTGTGGGCAACTGGGCCCTACAGTAATTTAAAAATAAGTATGGGATGAGATTAGCAAATCTGACAGTGCTCAGCTAAGCAGAAGGATCTGCCAATTGCAAGCAGCCCATTCTCAATAAGACCTTCCAGTGTAGCCGCAGGCTCCTGTTATGTGTGGGGAAAAAACCAACACGTGGCTACTTTGATTGATTTTTGAACAGGAATAGCAGAAACAAATATAATACAGACTGAGAGGAATAGATATTCCTCTGGTTTTTTTCCCTTCTAGGAAGACTGGGCACTGCCAGGGGAGGAAAAACCACTTGATTGCAGTATGCTGGCAGCTGAGCTTCCCAAATGTCATCCAGTTGTATCCTGACATGTTGATTAAAAAAAAAAAAAAAGGTTTTTAAAAATATTTTCGGGGCAAAAAGAGTTGGAAAATGCAGTGTAGGGGTGCAAACATCAATGAGCAGGAGCCTGGTGGGGATTCTACCCGGGTTTACTCTTCTTTGGAGGCTCTACTTGGCTCTCCTCTGCTCCAGATGAGTCATGGACACTGTTACTGCAGCAACGCTGCTGCCAAGGAGGGGGATAAAGCTGTTGCCATGGTGCTGGATGGGCAGGAATTCTGCAGGAGTAAAAACACTTAATAATTAACTTGCAGACAAACGTGGCTTCAGATTTGCCCGCGTGCTCTAGGGAAGGTGTCCCGGGCTCCCAGGCGACTGCCCCCTCTTCTGTACAGCCCCTCGCCTTCCCGGGAAGCAGCCTGTGGCCATGGAGGGAGGCAAAGCTGGACTGTGGGAAGCTGTGCCTGCTTCCATCAATTTGTATTTTGCATGTGGCTGCCCAGAGCTGGGAAGTTGTGGGACGGGTTAAGAATTTGGGTGGCTGATGTGTCAGAGCCTAAAATCCCAGTGTAATTGCAGGACATCTCCCTGAGGAATGCTAAACATCAGGGCTTAAGGCAAGGGCTTGGTTTAAATGCCTGTCCCGTCTTCTTGGCTACTGGTAAAGGCAGAAAAGACAATTCTGTGCAGTTCTTGGGCTATTTGGCCAAAAACCAGCCTTGTGTTTTCTTGTGGTAGTAGAAAAGTTGAGCTTTTAGCTTGTTTTGCCTGATAGTGTGGGTGCTGGTGTTAGTTCTTCCTTGTGCTGTGTTGATAGGGAAGGGAAAATCCCTGCCAAATGCCAGGGATGCTTTGAACACTGTCCTCTCTCTTAAAGCCCATTTATAGAATTGTAGAATCTCAGAGTGGTTTGGGTTGGAAGGGACCTTAAAGGTCATCTCGTTCCACCCCTGTGCCATGGGCAGGGACACATCCCACTGGACCAGGTTGCTCCAAGCCCCATCCAACCTGGCTTTGAACGCTTTCAGGGATGGGGTATCCGTAACTTCTCTGGGCATTCTTTTGAGCATTCACCATATGGGGATGTTGGCGAGCAGTAAAACTGTCCAGAGAGGGCATTTAACACCTCTGTTCCTTGTACCGAGTGTACTTGGAGAGTTCCCCAAGTTATGGAGATTTGGAAGGAATAAAAGGCTTCTAGGAAAATGTTCATGCTCAGCAGCCCAGGAGCAGTAGCTCAGAGCAGTCCAGGATTTGTTATACCTGTGCTGAAGTTGGGTTGTCATGGGCAGATCTGAGCTCTGGGCACTTGTATCTTGTTTTTATGTAGTCAGTGACTAAGCCTAAGGTGCATGGATGTATTTGAATTTCAGAAATAGGAAAGCAGAGAGAAATAAGTGATTAGCTCAGATTAACAGCAGGAATTAGTAGCTGAGAAAGTGCTAAGAATTAGAATGTTAAAGTGTTATTTTCACCTTGGAACCTCCAAAACCAGTCTCCTACATCAAGCAGATGTGCAGCTGTTTGAAAGCTGACCTGACTTGTCTACATACAGCATTTATTTAGGTTTGTCAGGATAAAGTAAGTTATTGGAGCTATTTTCAATCTGTGCTGTATGTGCAGTGGAAATGAGGCACCACTGCTCCTTCCCCAGGGAGGAGGCTGATTCCCGTGCCAGGAGCTGGCTCAGGGCACAGCAAGGCTGAAGGCTAAATCCGTGGGGCTTTAGTAGTGGAATCCTCATCACTGGAACTGTTCAAAAGCCAAGTGGATGTAGCAGTTGGGGACATGGTTTAGTGGTGGACATGGCTGGGTTAATGGTCAGATTCAGTGACCTTAGAGGGCTTTTCCAACCTCAACAACTACGTGATTCTGTAATGATTTTCTCCCAAAGACACTGACTCTGCTGGAAGTGGGGATGGGCTCTGCTCCCTGTTTTCCTAATACAGGGAAAGGCTTCAATGCCATTTTCAGTGCTGAGGAAAACAAGTCCTTATGTGGAATGAGTATCAGTGGAGAGCAGAGGCCACCCTTTGTCTGCAGAGGGCTGGAGCAGGGAGGTGGCACAAGGGAGGACACTCCTGTTCCAGTTAAGTGCAGTCGGCTTAACGCTCCCAAAGCTGCTTAGCCACTTGCATTCTGCCATAGGGCAGTTTTTAAAACAGGCAAAGCCTCTTACATTGGAAAGGCTGGGATTTGATGGAGGTGCTGACTAGTCTGAGTACCCTGGGAGTAAATGGATGCAGAAGTTGCTGGCAGAGGGTTGGGAAAAGGTGATGACCTCTGGGTCTATAGGGGAGAGAGGCCTTTTCCCTGTCCTGTCCGAGTAGGGCATTCAGAAATTAGACTCTTCAGAGACATCAGTTTTGAATTAAAATGGGCAGTAGCGGGGATGCATTTGGGCTGCTCTCCCTGCTTGTGTGGCCTCCAGAGAACATCTAGAAATTTCTGGTATTTCAGGGCAGCCTTCATTCAAATTTTTTTTCCTCTGCAGATTATTTGTGCACTCCAGAGGAAAATGTTTACAAGATAGACTTCACCAGGTTTAAAATCCGGGACATGGAGTCTGGCACAGTCTTGTTTGAAATCACCAAACCAGCAGCTTCAGGTGAGTGCACACACAAAATAACATTTTCATGAACAAACACATGCTGGTGTCTGCTTCCCTTTGCCTTTTCCCACTCCTTTTACTCTGTACATTTCCCAGAAACAGGAGATGCTCTTGACTGCAGGAGGGCTGGAGTCCCAGCTTGCAGCAGAAATGTTTTTCAGGTGTCTCTTTGTACCAGCACGGTGAGCAGAGCTCGCTGCTGCTGTGCTCTCACGGTTACCATCTGTGACAGGAAAGGACAGATGGATGTTGTAAACAGAAGCAGAGGAGGAGGAGCAGGAGATCACCGTGTGGTTGTTTCTTGGCTGTTCATCAGCTTGTGCCCCCCCCCCCCCCCCCGTGCATAGTTTTGCTGTTAATTTAACATCTTTCACTAAGGACCCAGGAAAATGATATTTCCAAAAGGGAGAAACTTTGTCAATTGGGCAAATTAGACAAACTGAAAATTTGCCCTTTTTTTTTTTCCTGAATTTTTAGATGGTACTTGTAACCATCCAAGTGTTACCTGTTACCAGTGGCAATAAAAACCCAGGGCAACTGTTTTTTTCCTGATTATGCTCTTACAACCCTTCCCCACCTTCCTGCAGGTGAGAGGGAGTTTTCTGTAGCTTATGGGTAGCAAACCAGACATGCTAAGGGGAGATGGCTTGTTCAGAGTCACTCTGCAGTCGTGATCTGAGGTAGGAGCAGTGAATCACTTCAGAAGGTGAGCAGTGACTCAAACTAAAGGTCCATCTTCCAGTACTCCATCTCCAAGTGACCAGCAGTGGATGCCTAAGGACAGGAGGAGGGTGAGCTCACCATCAGGCTTCCTCAGAGTGGTTTCCTGGCTTATGTTACTCAATAACGTGATCGCGAGTATTTTCGCCGGGTTTCTGTTTCTGAGATGACTCTGACAGGGTTTGCTTTGCCCTTTTCCAGAGCGTGAGCACAATGACAGGAAGGACGTGGACCCCAACGCCGGACGCTTCGTTCGCTATCAGTTCACCCCGGCCTTTCTCAGGCTGCGGCAAGTGGGAGCCACGTGAGTAACTCCCCTCTCTGCTGCTTGTGCTAGCACAGGAAGCAACTGAAATCCTATAGAAAACGGCTCTTCCATTTTGATCCTGTCAGGAAGTTGATGTAATAGGGATCTTTTGTTGTCGTGAGGGTCTCCAGGTCTCTTTGCCGGACACCTCGCCTTCTCCATCCCTGTAGCTTGTTTGTTTACCTCAGGAATGGTGTCGAAGAGATTGATGCTAAAAGGGGCAAAATAAGGTGGGAAGAGTACCCAGAGAAGAGAAGGCTCTGGAGAGACCTTAGAGCACTTTCCCATGCCTAAAGGGGTTCCCAAGAGAGCTGGAGGGGGACTTTGGACAAGGGCCTGGAGTGACAGGACAAGGGGAAATGGCTTCACACTGACAAGGCAGGGTTAAATGGGATATTGGGAAGAAATTCTTCCCTGTGAGAGTGGTGAGGCCCTGGCATAGGTTGTCCAGAGAAGCTATGGCTGCCCCATCCCTGAAAGTGTTCAAGGCCAGGTTGGATGGGGATTGGAACAACCTAGTCTAGTGGAAGGTATCCCTGCCCATGGCAAGGGGGGTTGGAATTATATGGTCTTTTAAGGTCCTTTCCCACCCAAACCATTCCGTGATTTTATATTCCAGCTCTTTTCTGTGCATTATAAGTTTATTTGTCAGAGGCTCCTGCCAGCTTCAGAAGATTTGTCTCTGGCTTCCACACTGCACTCCCCAAAAAACATCGATCCACAGATACATGTGAAATGATGAGGTCATGTTTGACCTTTGCCATGTCTGGCAGTGCTGCTTGCATCCTTCAGTAAACCACCACAAAATCTGACACCTAAAGAATTGTCTTACTTGTCTCTATTTTGAGTAAAAAGAAGGAAAATATAGTATAAACTATGGTTTGTAATGCTGTGTTTGTGTCCCTGTAGAAGGCTTTAATGAAAAGAAGAAATGATAATTTAGTTAGTGATGTGGATTTATATTTTTAGCCTTTTTTTTTTTTTTTTCAGAGCTCTCTTCTACCTTTCGGGAATGACGCAAATCTTTTTTAGGCAAGAAAGCTCACATCAATCTTACCCTTCTTTTTCAGGGTGGAATTCACAGTAGGGGACAAACCCATTAATAATTTCCGTATGATTGAGAGGCACTACTTCCGCGATCAGCTGCTGAAAAGCTTTGACTTTGAATTTGGCTTCTGCATCCCCAGCAGTAAAAATACTTGTGAGCACATCTATGAATTCCCCCAGCTCTCGGAGGATCTCAGTAAGCTCTCTTTCATTTCTGGGTTATCACACTGTGATGTGCATCTGAGGTGGTTTGGGGGAGCCCTTTCTTAAAAACTGTCTGTAAAGAGTATGTTGGGTAGAATAATTCATACTTTTAGATCTGTGTTAACACTGATTTTGTTTTTTGGTAGCTTGCATCCCATCACCCACCAGAGTTGCTTTTTTAGTGTGTTTTTTTAATTTGTAAAAAGGAAGCTTCATATCTGAGAGAAAAAAGATAATTGTGTTATAAAACAACCAAAAAATGGGATTAAAAACGCATCCAATAAATGGATGACTTAAATGTTATGTTCTGTTTTAATGTTTGATGTGCTATATTGAGAGCTTGAGAGGTTTTAGTATGAACATAACTTTTATTGTCTCTCCTCTCTCCCAAGGCACAACAGCACAAGCACTAAATCTGTGTGATCTTATTCTTTACAACCCCTAATTGTGTATGTCAGCACTAATATTACAGTCTGTAGAAAATACAGTGAGACACTTGCTGCCTGCTTATTATCAGACCAGAACAAATTTCTTTTGAGTTCACTGTTAATCATGTTTTTCTTTTAAAAAAAAAACCAGCAAAATAAACCCTGGAAACTGTAACGTGATCTCATTTTGAGGTTAGGTGGAGCAGTTACCCTTTTATGGTGCCTTGATGTATTTGGATTATGAACATTTTTCATCCCTGAAAGTGTTCAAAAAAATGTCTGGATGTGGCACTTGGGGACGTGGTTCAGTGGTGAACATGGCAGTGCTGGGTTAGTGGTTGGACTTGATGATTTTAGAAGGCTTTTCCAACATAAATGATTCCATGGTTCTATGATTCCGTGATTATATTTGAGTTGTCTCAAAGATACTGTCAGCAAATGCTTTGGGTTGGTTCCCATTTGGGTTTTTCACCTGAAGAGTTTGCTGCTGTCTGAGCGAAAACCTGCCTGAAATCCTGTGTTTCCTGAGCATATCTGCAGTGTGACACTGTTAATTTCGTTTGTTTTGTCCTTTTTTACCCCCTGCAGTTCGAGAGATGATCCTTCATCCCTACGAGACACAGTCGGACAGTTTCTACTTTGTAGACAACAAGCTGGTGATGCACAACAAGGCAGATTATTCATACAGTGGAGGACCTTGAGCGCAGGATGGGCCGCGCTGGCCTCCCCTTTCCTATGGAAGTCGTCAGGGATACCAACACCTTCAGTTCTGCTGCCTGCAGTGTCAACCGGACAAAGGATCCACAAAACCAAGGACTCTTTGCCACAGTAGGAGTTTCATGACTAAATTTGCCGGTCTCATCTCTTTTGAGCTTTGAAGCAGACCCAGTTCTTCAGAACTTTAAGCTGAATGATCTTTGGATACCAGTTCCCTAAGTTCTTTAAGTGTCTGCTTTGAAAATGGCCTTGTGGGACCTGGGGGATTTTGCCCTAATTCTGTGAATTTGTGTTCTTGCCCTCAAGTATCTTTTAGGACATGATTGCTTTCCCAAAGAATGTAATCACAGAAATCACGTGAGAGGATGGATGCAGAGACAGAGGTTTGGTTGGTTGTTTCTCTTTGTCAGTGCTTCAAAGGCCAATTTAACTTGTCCATCCCGTCAAAAATGTCGAGCATAGCATCTCACAAAGGCAAGTTTCATCTTTAGATTGGCTCTCTCCATAAGTATTTCATCCTTTAGTTTTGGTCCTTCTATTTAATGTTCTGTTTAATCCTGGAAATGCCGAAACTCACAATGAAGACCAGTAGTTTAATGACAGAGCTGTTTTAATTGGGTACTGTCCTTTCACATTTCAGATGAAGGTAAATTAGCATTGTGGGTCTATGAACCTCCATAAGTACCTTCCATTCATTTCAGGTTTTGCAGAATAATCAGGAAAAATGGAAGGATTTTAGCTTTATTTAACATTTTCACATAGCTAACATTCAGCCTATTCATGCTACACATTTCCATGTCTGGTTTTTTTTTTTTTCATCTCTGCTCAATCTTCAGTACTGCTTGTTAGAGCAACACTTTCATTTGTCTATGGCAGCTGGAGTATGTGGAATTTCCAATTTTCTATTTGTATCTGCATTTAAAGAATGTTATGACAGTGCTTTCCCTTTGTTAAAAATGTTTCACATCGATAATTAGTACAGGTGAAACAGTCTAATAATGTACAACTTAAAGGCACAGGAAAAAATTTAGCAAGAGCTCTCTCTTCAGACTCTGGAAGAAGTTTAAGACCAATTTTGCCCAAGAAGTAGCAGCACCAAGAATAAACCAGTATGGGGTGGCCTGTTGTCATGAAACCCCTACTCTAAAGGTCAGTTCACTGATACTTTAAAAAAAAAAAAAAAAAAAAGGCAGTTGAAGTTTGTAGATATTTCTATAAATACTTGATGTCTCCATGTCTAATTCTGTGAGTTGAAGTGGAACATTCTATGTTAGCCTCGGATAGGTGTGATTGTAATAATTTTTATAAAATACCATTTCCAGTTGTGCTGAGCATCTTTTTAGTCGCAGCCTACGTCAGACAGGACTACAAGTGGTTCCAAGTGTAGCCATCTGCCCAAGAACAGGGAGGTTTTTGTGCTCTTGCTGGGGTTGTGGTCACTGTTAAATGTGTCACAGGTTGTATTTGGCTTGGCTTTCTTGAATTCTGAGAGAGGATTCAGTTTTCTAAAGAAAACACAGTGGGTTTAGGTTACAGCACAGAGTTTTTACTAAGCTTGGTAGCTACAAAAGTATGTAAAATTCACTGATTTTACACAACTAGTAGTTGTAGTAATTCTTATCACAATGAGACTTGTATTTATCACTATTTTTTGTCTCTACTATATTAAATCATACAGCTAGCCTATGGCTGACTGATCTGTTTGAGAGATACAAAGAATTTTCTCCTTATTTGTATAATGCTCTGAGCTACTGATCATTGATTTTACAGCACAATAATTACTAAAGGTGAAAATAGTTTCAAAAATTTTGTCATTCCTCCCCCCCCTTTTCTTTTAGAATCAAGGCTGTTAAACTAACCATATATACAGTGACATTTTGCAAGTTTAAGTATTTCTGAATTTTGTTTCAGCTCTTGAAGGAGAAAATATATTGACTTAGAGACAGAAGAGAGTATGTGTGTTTATAATTAGCACCCTGCACAGAGGTTTTTTGGTGGTATTTTTACCTGCTGTTCATAATAGTCACTTCTGTGCATAAGATTTTTAAAAGACTGTTAGGAATGGTACTTGCCCAGAATAACCAGCCATATATTTAATATGGAAATATTCATCTCAGTATGTCTTGGTGAGATTAGCTGTGCTTTGGTGTGGACCCTTGGGTCATTGTACAGAGTTTCCTCTCTGTACAGCACATTGTTGCCACCTGCAATAGTCATGTTCTGCTCCTTTTAAGACTTTGGACGTCAAAACCAAAATAATTCCATAAAAATATTACTGTAGTCAATGGAAACTTGAGTGGTAGACATGCCCCTTATAAAAGAACCACGAGAAAATCACCCTGTCCCCAAGAGGGCAGTGTGTTGTTGGATGGACCTTCTGACACTGTATTTTAGGGTAGGTTTGAGGTTAAACACAACAGTATGAATTATCTGCTGCTGATCTCCTAAAATCTGGTAATTCAGATTCCATGGGTAGTAATTCCAGGCTAACAGAAAATTTGGTGTGAATCATATAGGAGATACTTTACTGAGTCAATTTGTTGTCTAGTATTATTAGGAATATTTTAAACCAGAAACAAAGATTGGACATTTTCAATAAAATTAATTTCAACCTATTGTAGCTTTAGGCAAAGTTGGAGGAATTTTAAAAGTCCCCAGAATTTGCTACAAATAACAAATTCTGATTCTTAAACCATGACAAATAACAAAACTTTCTGTGGGAAGTGTAATGAAGGTACTTTTTTCTGTGTTCCACTGGAGCAGTTATCACTGTTATCTCCCTGTTTTACTTGGAAAAGCCTTGTTAGCATTTCTTTAAGGTCATCTGCATCCACAGTCTTTACAAACTTGTGGGAATCAGATAAGCTGTAAAGTGAAACCCACATTTTTTCCCCTTAAATTGGCAGTTGATTCTTACTATAAACTGGTTGAAAAATTAAATCTTAGCAGCACTGTTCACAGAAGAATTTGTTAATCTCCTAGTCTAGTTAATTATTTGGTATTTTAATATTAATTATTTGGGGTTTACTTTGGAATTTCATTGCGAAATCAGCAAGTAATGGCTCTGGAAAAAAAGAATTCTTTTATTTTCTTCCTTGGGCCCATTTTAAACGTTGCTTTAATTAGCACTGCAGCTCTATTTTAACAAGCCAGCCTGGCAATTCAGGATGTGACTTTCTGAAAGTGAAAGAAAACATCTAAGAGCTAACCAAGATTATCTGCTAATAATGCCCGGCTGTTTCCTGTCATAAAATGGGATTATGTGTGTGCTTTACAGAGTGACTTAATCTTGGAAAAAGAAACTAAGTCTCTGTGAGTGCTAATAGTGACATAATTTTTCTGAGAGACAGGGAAATTATAGCTCAACACGTTCTTTCAAGGAAATTATAACTCGACACATTTTTTTTCACTTTGTCAGCCTTGGATCCCTTGAAATGTCAGGTTTTTTTTAAGAAAAGCAGCAGTAATACATTGGTGGTGAGCTGCCATGCTGCATGCTCTATTTATTCACACTTCCATGGCAGGAAGAGAACAATTTATTTTTAAAATTAACACATCAACTGCGGTTTAAATTCTAGAAACTTTTTATGGCAAAAGCCAAAATTGTTTCTGTGAATTATCCTCTATGTGGTGACATTTATGAAATAACTGAATGATCCACTCTCCCTGACTCCGAAGAATTTATTTATTTATTTTATTTAATGTAGGAAGTCTCTGTAGGTTTGAAAACAATGTGTTGGGGTTTAGTTCTTGCTCACAATCTCTCTCTGTGTCTTGTTTTTGAGCAGGTCAGTAAGATGCTCTATTTTCCATCTCTGTCCTCTGTTTGAATTTCATTCCAAAATCCTGTGTAGAGTGTCACAGTGATGACTGGCTGTGTGTGAAACATGCAGGCTACCAACTTCCAAATACCTTCAGTTTGAGAAAAGTCTGTTAAGGTATATTGAGAAATTGTGCTACATATCGACCCATAAAAAATAAATTCCAATCTTCATAACAAAAATTATAGAGAACTCTTAGTCATGCAAAGATGGGGGGCTATTTAAGGTAAGAAAATGCTAATATCCAACAGCCACACTTAATAAGTATTATAAAAATGCTGTATTAATTATTCATAACCTGCAAAAGATGGTTAGCAGCTCAATTTTAATTAGATCTGGTTAGGAAGGAAACTATAGAGATTATTGCTATTGTTAATAGGGGTGTGGGGGAGCAGCTAGAAATGTGTATGTATGGCACAAAAACTGGGCAGATTTATGTGCATTGACTCTTTGTGGGGGGAAAAAATGAGGAGAGAGGGGGATAAGGACAGAAAAAGAATTAATTTCAGCTATTTGGACCCAAGAGATTCAAGGCCATGATAAGTGTAAAGGAGTTTTCTCTTGAGTCTGAGTCATCTGGGAGCCTCATTTCGTGGTTCTTCTCTATACCCCCAGCATAAGCACTACCTAAATTTATAGAAGTGTTTCAATACTAATATTAAATGTCATTCACAGTTCGTATCATTTTCTATACATGGAAGTATTTGAAGTATTTGGAGAGTGTGATGCTCTAGGTCTCAATGCTGCAGCTCAGTTGTTTTCTATGTCACTGGTCAGTGTGACCCAGCGGGTGAAATGGTGTTTGTGTGTCTGTAGCCTCCCTCCAAGCCCTGTGTTCATGCCTGCTGTGACGTCTGCTTGTATCTTAATACACCCAGCAAACCTGTTTGAATGTGACATTGACTTTTTTTTGGCATAGCAGCAGAGTTGTCTGTATTAAAGTGTATTTATAAAAAAATATATCTATTTTTTGTGGAACGAAAGTAGGATTCTAGTTAATACACCACTGGAAAAATGTTAGAAGCATTTTTACCAAGTTAATTTCTAATTCTTTGTACTTGTTAGTTACCTGATTTGTTTGCTAGGAGAACATCCACTGTGGCCCATCCTGTGGCAATGCAATGCACTGTTGTGCAGAGAATCTGGTTTTCAGAAAACTGGGAGTCTTTTGTTTCCCTTTGGGATAGTAGGGAACTGAGTAGATCACCAGGAATAAAAGGAACCTTGGCACGGAATCCACTTCTGTGGCTTTGGCTTCAGTCCCTAAACTGACTTATTGCAGATAGATATGTAGAGAGCAAAGATTGAGACTTCAGGATAAAAAAAAAAAAAATTAGATGCTACAATTTAGTCTTCCTGTAGGAGAAGGAGAGTCCTAAAATTAATTTATACAAGGATTAAATAGGGACTGCACTTGCTTAAATTGATTTCATATTGGCAGCTTAGTCATCAATGTGCATACTAGGGAATATGCTTAACTTTTTCCATTACCTTGGAAAATGGGTTCAAAAACATGTCACATTCATTAGCAAGTGTTTCTTCTCCTGTAACAAATTGCAAAATGTAAAAAAAAAAGAAATAAATTATTGATCCTAGAAATGAGGGTGATTGTCTGTTTTGTTTAATTATTTATATTAGCACGCAAAAAACATTCAAACTTTCATTTCAGATCCCTTCCATCAATATCCGAAGTCCAACTTTGTGCAAATGTATGTAACCAGCTTCACTTTTTGGTGGTTGTAAACACAGGGAAACTCTGCAGTGGTTTGGGTTGTTATGTGAGTAAAACCATCACATTAAGAGTGTTTAAGTGGGATTCAGCTTTCAGATTGGGAAAATGTCTTGGGGTGTAATTAAAAGAAATCAATATTGATTACATTAATGAAGCCAGCTGCTCAGGCTGTAATGAGGTGTATTGGGGTAATTCCACCTTGATGGCTTTGATATTTCAGTCAGAAATTCCTGGGAATATCTCTGTATTTCTCTGGGAGCAAAACAATTTACCAGCTCTCAGAGGAAAGAAATAGAATGTTTTTGTTTGAAAACATCTTCTATAATTAATTTTGATTCCACAGGATTACTGGGGACTCCTTAATAACACAGGATCCTGCAGTCTGTGCTGAAATTTGAGGAAGAAATTTGTTAATACAAAGCTTTACCTTTTGGATTATTACTTGGAGCTGCATGAAACACTTGGACTGAGCTCTGCGATGAGGTGGATACCTGAGCAC
Source organism: Corapipo altera (assembly GCF_003945725.1). NCBI lineage: Eukaryota > Metazoa > Chordata > Aves > Passeriformes > Pipridae > Corapipo > Corapipo altera. The sequence continues at coordinate 54,133 of NW_020884935.1, read as the reverse complement.
AGGTTTGTAATGTGACTTTTTCAGCTGAAGATACACTTTGAGTGTGACATCAGTTCTCTTACAAGCTCTCCCAAATCAGAGACTTTGCCTGTACCTGTTCTCTGTGGTGAGATGTTATCTGCTGATTAAACTTCCTCTCGGAATTACCTGAACAACTGGAAGCATCAGGTCTATTTTCTTAGAATTCTTGATGCTGATTTCACTGAATACCTAAAGAGAAGAGAGAGAGCAAAATCAGTGCTGGTAACTCTAATAAGGCAGGTTAAACTCTCTGATTTTCGTGCTCAAGTATAATTACTTGGACTTGCTTAGAAATCTTCTGAGATTGAAAAGAATCTTAAAAAAAAAAAAATCCAAATTTTATTCCTGTGAAAACTCCCCAGTGTTAAATGTCTGCCAAAAATATACTGCATTACCAATGCTTTTTCTTTTTTTCCCCCCTCTTTTGCTGGTATGTCAGCCTCATTTATTAATAAATATGCCTAATCATCCTGGAGATGTTCTCTGCTTTTCCTCAGATTCTTATTTCTTATGACATTTGTAAGCTACTTAGTTATTGTGGCAAATCTTAAGTGTTCAACCTGTGTTTCTATTTTATTTGTCGTTGTTCAAGGGCATTCATCTATCTGTGACTTGCTTTCCCTTAACATTTCTTACTTGTAGGAAGAACACTTCTCAGTGATAAAGTACTCCAAGTTCCTCAATTTTTCCCTGTAGAGACAGTGTATCTTATTTTAGAGATTACTGAAGTCTCTCATTGCATGCTAGGATAAACCGAAAGTATTTATTCTCCCTATTTAAGTCCACAAAAAGGAGTAATTGCTTTACAGAGATAATTTTTTTCCCTAACCAGTGCTGTACAAGAACTTAAAATAGGAGGTGAAATCATACTGGATAATGTATTTTAATTAAAACTACAAAGAGAATTTAGGTAGGTAGAGCATAATTGCAGTTGGATGATTCCCAGCCATTATTTTGAAAACTGACATGGGACCTTAAATAACAAAGGCCTGTGTTATTTAAAAATAATTTAATTATTCTAGTGGAGGGCGTAAACCATGTTAATGAAGCTGCATATGAAAGTAGCAAGAAATAAAAACAGGGAAGTTCCAAACAGCAATAGAGAAAACACATAATTAAATTTACTTTATGAAAGGAAGATAACACAGATGGGAGAGAAGGGTTCTAAACATCTTCAGTTCTTCCTGTGGGATGACAGGATGAATCAGAAAAGGGGAATAGCAAACTGGATAGATTAATATAAGGAAGAAATTCTTCCCTGTGAGGGTGGTGAGGCCCTGGCACAGGTTGCCCAGAGAAGCTGTGGCTGCCCCATCCCTGGAAGTGTCCAAGGCCAGGTTGGACAGGGCTTGGAGCAACCTGGGCTAGTGGAAGGTGTCCCTGCCCATGGCAGGGGGTGGAACGAAATGAACTTTAAGGTTTCTTCCAACCCAAACCATTTTTTTATTCTGTACATATTTTATAATCTTTCTATTTTATCTGTAAGAGTAAAACAGTTATTCCAGATGACAAATTATTGGGATTTGCTGGTTTTACTGTATTTGCTGGCACAGTTATGCTCACAGCTCTACTTCTTGCACTTCCTTGGCTGTAGAAGTGTGTGTAGCTTTTGTTTATCCAGTGAAGGAAAGGAAAAAACTGGAGTAGCAAAGCTTAGGAATGGGAAACATCCAGCAGTCAGGGGTAAAGCTTTCTGTAGAATCTCAAACTGGTAAAGTGCATTTCCTTGCCCATGCAGCCGAGTGGAGAAGTGGATGTACAAACCCTGTTTCACCTATGAAAGGTGCTAATGTGCCAGACCTGAAAGCTAGAACCTCTTTTTAGTTAAAAAACTCCCAACCACCAAAACCAAAGCTCAACCCCAAACCCTGTTTTTATGAATGATGTGAAGGGCACTGTGCACCGTCGTTCTGCCAGTGTTACTCTCCACACTGGCATTCAACTGGCTTTGAAAATCATGTTTTTATTTCCCAAATGCATTCCTTACCACCCTGATCTATAATTAAGTGTCTAATTAAGCCTGCTGACTGCTTTGATGTCTGTACAGGTTCATAAGTCAGGAGAACAGAGGGTTCACTATAACCCCTAAAATTAACGTGTGTGCAGAGACCTGAGGTGTAAGTTCAGAGGAATCAAACTCTCTGCCCCAGACACACAAGACTCTCTTAGCACTGAGATGTCACATTTAAAGGATGTTCCCCCACTGGAATTCATCAGCTGGCATTGGTCACAACCTAAATTTGAAATAACAGTGCAGAAATGTTCTTTGCAGCTGACAAACACATGGATATGCTTCCTGTGGTTGGCTGGCAAGATGTTTGGAGGAAACACGAGCACAACTGTTACCACTCAGATAACTTTAAGAACTATTATTTCAACCAATGTTTAAATTTCTCTAAGATATGTTAAAATGAGAAAGATCATTTCCAGCCAAAGCAAAAATCTGCACTTTTTTTTTGGCTTTTAATGCCAAATAAGCATCACAATTTTCTCCTTAGATTAACCGGATATTTGGTACAAAATATTTTTTCCATCTGTTTTTTTTTTTTTTTTCATGTCTTAAAGTTGGTCTAGAGGGAAGGGTAAGTATAATTAATGCCTTAAGTAATCCTTTAGGCCTGGTGCCTCCAACAGGCCCAAACACGTTGGGCTTATTCATGTGGTTGAAATTAAATTCTTCAGTTGCTTCCTGAGGAGAAAGATCTTGAATTCTTTGTTCATCCAAATGATGTGAATTCCCTTCTGCAGTGTTTTTGTGACTGATGTGCTTCTACCTGAGCTCTCAGTGCATCCCCTCATGACAATCACAATCCATCCACCCTGCCTGGGCTGCTGCTGCTGTAATTAATTTCCTGGTGCCAATTGCGTGAGTAAGGAATTTGAGTCATGTGACTAATTAAGGTCTTTGCTGCTCAGCCAGGCCTAATTGGTTCTGTCAGGAATAAATCTTTAATGGTTTCAACTGGGCCTCTTCTCTACCCAGGTCAAAACTGGATCGATTCAGAACAGGATTCTTCCATTCATCTGAGCAGTGAAATGGCTCTGAGGTGAACTTACCGTGACCTTTCAGTATCTAAGGGAGCTCCAAGAGAGCTGGGGATGGGATTTGGACAAGGGCCTGGAGTGACAGGACAAGGGGAAATGGCTTCAAACTGACAGAGGGCAGGGTTAGATTAGATATGAGGAAGAAATTCTTCCCTGTGAGGTTGTTGAGGCCCTGGCACAGGTTGCCCAGAGAAGCTGTGGCTGCCCCATCCCTGGAAGTGTCCAAGGCCAGGTTGGACAGGGCTTGGAGCAACCTGGCCTGGTGGAAAGTGTTGTAATGAGATGGTCTGTAAGGTCCCTTTCAATCCAAACCAATTTTTTATTCTGTGATAACAAAAGGCAAAAAAATCATCATTATAAAATGCTGAAGTTGCTCACCACTGTGAGGGAGACGGTGTCGTGTTGGTGGCTGCTTGATGGGGTCTTGCAGTTCATAGTCCTGTTAACATTTGTTATGTTGATATCTAGTACCTGAGATTTTTCAATGTGCTAGCTGAATGAGAGCCCCTAGGGAAATAAATCCCACATGCTGATAATTTTCAGTAATTTCAGTATTCTTTGTGCCTGTTTGTTTCTTTGAACAACAACAACAAAAAGGCACTTTTCTGCTTCTAAACAGACTGCATTTAAATTTTTTTCTATGAACTAATTTCATCATTCCTTATTTTAGTAGTTCTACATTAAATTTTTGCTGTGACCACACATGGGAAATGCTTCCTTGAAGCTTCCTGTTACATCACTGTAGGGAGGGAATGCATGGTGAACCAGACAGTTCTTCTTCCACTACTGAGTGTTTTGGGTTTGTTTGTGTTAGACTAGGAATGGATTAGTGGGTCAGAAAAAGCTTATGTGAAGTGTTTTTTGTTTTTGATGTTTAATAGTCTAAACACAAACATTTATACACAGATCTGGATGTCTGAAGTATAAAAATGGAGCAGCAGTCTTGGTAAACTAAATTCTGGAATCCAAATATTTGTTCCAGACAGATTTATGTGAAAGTGCCAATAAGTCAGTTGCACTTTTCAAGCTTTGTGTACGAAGTTAGAGACGCAAAGTAAAACTGATGTGATGTTTAGTGGTTTATCTGTTCCATAATTCCTGTTAATCACTGTTGGGTTTAAGTAGCTCAGTGCTGTGCCAGGGGTGTGACTGAGCAGAGAGATGAATGGATCTGAGAACTGTCTCAACAAAAGCAAATGAATGTTCAGGAGTGGTGGCTGTATAACAAGAACAGGAAAAGAGGGGAGGCAGAAATCTTTACTTTAGCCAGAAGTCTTGTAATGGTGAATTTGGGCTTGTGACAAGAGAAAAGAGCTTCAAAACATTGTTCCAATATAAACTGTCATTTGAATTTTTTGAAGTTTAAATTAAACATGTAATAAAAAAAAGGTTAAACTAATAAATTCTAAACTTTAGAATGCAAATTTTTCCTAATCATATGTTGGAGAGGGCAGCAGTGAGCACTTTCTTCTGTTTAGTAATAAGATATTTTTATGGTAATTAGACTTAAGGTTATTTTTTTCTCCTAGACGGGTTTGCATAATGTGTTTAGAAGAGGCTGATTAAGCAAACACCATTAGTCTTGGACTGGGAAAACTTCATTCTTTCCTTCCTTTCTCCCCCTGTTTTCAGAGTACTACTTAAAATGGAATTTAATGCAAATGTGTCTGAAATAGATTTGCAGTGTGTGCAAAATACTTATTTTATGGTAGGTACAAAGTAAGGTGTCACCAGCTCTAGGAGCTCTCAGAAGATGTGCCATCAGTCTGTCAGAAGTTATTTTAAAGGTAAAAAATAAGGATTGCACAAGATGAGGGTTGTTCTTGTATATAAAATAAAAGTAGATCAATTGATGTATTTGTTAGCTTCCTCCTTTTTTTTTTTTTAATAATCATTCTAGAATTGTAATGTATAGTATAACTCTTTCCTCATGGACCCATATTTCAATGTTTTGGGTTTTTTTGTATCTACCTAAACTACTAATGCTAAACTGAAGCAGGACAATAAAATTCCAGATGTAGGAGCCTGAAGTGGAGCAGGAAGGGAAACCCAAACCCAGATAATTTATATTATTCAATAACTTGCAGTCTTGTTTGTTTGTTTTAAACATGACTCTTTTTTAATAAAAGTCATCACAGAATTTTTCTTATAACTTCTGTGAAATGTCCAACCATTAATTTAATTCCATTAAATGTGGAATGCATTGGAGAAAATACTTTAGGGTGCTTAGATAAATAATTTTATAGAGGGAGGACAAGCCTTTCTTGTGTGGATACAGCATGTCAAGAAAGTCAAGCAAAACACAAGAAAAAACATGTTCTTCCCTATGTCTGATCGTTCTTCAAAGCCTTATTAGCAAGAAAAATATAAAATACCATCTGACACTTAGATTTCTCCTCTATTTCTTCCTTCCCTTCCAGCTTGTGATCATGTGTGTGGTCACAAATGTGGAATATATTGGTGCCTCTGAGGGAGTGGCCGTGCCTGTCAATCACAGGCCATAGAGGATACGAGTGACACACAGGAATTAACAAATCATGGATGAGTTGCTATGCCCATAAATTATAAATCTTTTAACATGGAAAAAGAAGTTTAGCTTTTCTTGCTTTAAAATCTGCAAGTCTGGAATTCCTTTAGCAGCTCAGCTTGATAACGTGTTGTCCAGATTCATATTGTCAGTTTTGATGGATTTTTTTCATGTGCCATGCATTTGCTTTAATCATAAATATTTTATTACAACTTTGCCATGTTTCTGGAGCAATGAACTACCCCAATGCTCTTCGTCTGGTGTGTTCTCATGCGTTTTCTTGTTGTCTCCCTCTGCCAAATACAAAACATTGGGAATGTTGTTAATTCTGATGGGAATATCTTGCAAAGGCCTGTATTGTTCTATACATTGGCCATGGTGTGGTTCATTGTGTGCTACTCAGGATGGGTTTCTATAAGGACTTTAAAAAGGGTTTAGCAAGAATTTGATGCAAATAGTGATTGAAAGTCATCGAGGACTGAGCATCTCGCTCCCTCAGGGTTCTGAAAATGTTGATCTGTGTCACAACTGTTTGTGTTTGCAGTGAAAGGCTTCTAAATGGAGACAGTCTTATCCAGAAAAGTCTTGGAGGGTGTAGGTTGTAGAGTGCAGAATTCCCTCTGGCATCAGCATGGCTGTTGGCTGAAGTTGTGTAACTGAGTTTGAGGAGTCTGAGAGGGTCTGGGCGATCCTGCCCAGCTCTGGGGGGGTCTTGGTCCACCAGTGGGACCTTCTGTTTAAGGAAATCAGAGCTTAAAAAACACACAGAGCTGATGAAACCAACCCCTCAGTGCAAGCCAGATCTACTGCGAACAGTCAAATATTTGTAGAGAATGTTATTTACCTATTATTATTGTTATTTTTGGCTTAAGGGCGATGTTGACATATTTTAAGGCATCATAGTAGCTGTGTGCTGCAGGGCCACAGGGGTACAAAACCACTGCCTGAGCACAGGGCATCCTGTATTAGGATGGATATTTATTTGATGCTTTTTTTTTAAAAAAAAAAAAGGTACCTAGGATAATATTATCCCTCTTACAGTTTGCACTTGGTAAGTATTTATTTTTAAGTTGGTAACCCTTAAATTAAGCTGAATATACTATATATTATATATTATATATTATACTATATATATAACACAGTGTGTATGTATATATATGTGTTGTCAATATAATGTTATATATACACACTCTGTTGTATATAGTGTTATATACATATTCACTGTGTTATATAGTATTTTATATATACTGTATATAATACACATATATATTGTATATAATACTATATATAAAACACTATATATATACATAGTGTTTTATATACATATAAATACTGTTTAGCAGCTTTACACTTACTATGTGCTTTAAGTTTATCACTTAATATTCACATTTATTTTGACATGGGATACTTCATTTTTTCCTTATTTCTTTACCTGAATGTTAGGATGGTCAAGAACTGATTCCCCAGCTCTAGTGTGTTTGCATAACTCTCATCCTGCTGTTTTTGGTTTTTTGGTTTTTTTTTTTCATGGACCAGCTTGGCCAACCTGTCTGCTTTTCTTCAGCTGTGTGTTCTCTTTGCAGGAGGCCAAGGAAGAGGAGCTCGAGTCAAGTGGGGATTTCTTGGTAGTTGCGTGAGGGATTACAAAGCTGCATCACATGTGCTCTTCCTAAGTCGTCTTCATCCGTCTGCCCCTAATCTGATTTTAAGTCTGGGCTAGTAGGCACAGAGGAGGGTGTAGATTTGGACCTGGGTTTGGCATTGGTTTGGGTGGGCAGTGCTCCCACCTTGCTGTGGGACAGCGGCTAATTAAACCCGCATGTCTATATTTTAGCAATCCCGTCTCTCTGTTCTGTCCTTGGTAATTCCTCCCCTGCTTTTCCAGAGTGTAAATGACCCAATCTGACCCAAATCTCGACCTCCTTGTTTCAGTTTGAATTAACATAGTCTGTGATTAGAGATCATGGAATCACAGAATGGGTTGGGTTGGAAGGGACCTTAAAAATCATCTCGTTCCACCCCTTGCCATGGGCAGGGCCACCTTCCACTAGGCCAGGTTGCTCCAAGCCCTGTCCAGCCCATCCCCAGGGATGGGGCAGCCACAGCTTCTCTGGGAATCCTGCCATTCAAGACACTGATATTTTTTTGGCTTCTAGACTGTTTTCTTCAGAAGGTTCCTGCTCCAGATCGCTTTGGGTTTAGATTGCATCACTTGAATTAAAACCGGTTTATTTTGTTTCATAAGTAGCACCTTTGGAAAATCAGAGGGAGAAGAGTGTTCCTGAGAAACTGGCTACTGGAATGCCTTACTTTAGTTCATGGTAGGAAGTAGACATTATCCTAATGCAAGGGCTGGTTCAGCTGGTTCAGTATTGTAATAAATCACATTGGATATGTTGGATGCAGCTGGAAGTTAAACTAGAGATGCTCTCTGGATTTGGCTAACTGCAGCAATTATTGTTCTCTCTTTTTTTATTAGCATTTTTAAAAATCTTCATTTAATGGTTGAATAATTCATGTTACTGTTCAGCTTATGAGGCGAAAGAAAGAAGAATGAATAGGAACAATTTCCAGCCAAGTAAAAATTCTACTAAATAGTTTTTTCTTTTTTATTAAAAAAAAGCAGAATTTAAAATTTCTTTTTTAAATACAGTAAAACTTATATATTTTTCACTGAAGTATATTTGTTGCTTTGGTTTAGTCTGTCAGCAGCTTGTCCTCTATCTTCTAATACTTACAGAATTTTCAGTTCACATTCTTGTTTACCAAAACCCAGAACTGCTTTCAAGGGGACTATAACTGTTTTAACATGTAGATTTTTTTTATTTTGAGTGGTCTGTGGTGGATGATGTTGCCGTCATTGGCTCCAAGAAATAAGTTAAATTGTTGTGTGCTGTGAGTTCTGTGTTCATTTGCAAGCAGCTTTCATTAAAGAAAAAAAGAAAAGGAAAAAAAAGTCAATAATTTGTTTTCCTCTTAGAGTCGTTTGTTTCTGGAAGATGCAGAAGATGAGTGGCTTGATAAAATGGTGTTGCCAAGTTCAGCTGTTAACAATATTATCTTTAAATAGTATTTTAAATTTTTTTTTAGTGTCTGTCTGTAGAAAATTATTATAGTAAAGCTACATATCCTGCGGGCGAGTTCTGGAAAAAAGATTATTCTTATTCCCATGGACACGGTCTCAGCTGACATCAATCAGATAGGGAAGTGTGTGATGGTTAGGACTGGATTTCGACAAAATAATAATAATAATAACTAGGTTGGCACGTGGTTCACATCAGTGCTATAGGTTTGGATCCAGGATTACTTAGGTAGGCAGGAGACACTGTATCCAATTCCATAAAGGCAGAGTACAGGGTGGTGAGCTGGAGGTCGGGTACGTTTCCATGTGGAGTTCCGTTTGGGATGGGGATGTTGCTGCTGTTCTCCAGCTGGCAGTGAGAGGGGAAACACTGGGAAGACACTGGGGATGATGAAATGAGGACAAGGGGATCCACAGCAAGGCTGTCATCTTTTAGCTCCTCCCAAAGATTCCCTACAACAAAACAAAACATGTTGATTAATGGAATGATTCATGTTTCTTCATATGATGTCTGTATACATTTCTGTATATTCAGTTTTTTAAATGTTGTGTTGTAGGAGAAGTTTGTAATTAAACAGTTGTGTGTGCTTTATGTGTAGGTGCTCTTAATCCCTTGGGACTGAGGAAGAAAAAAGGTTGTTTCGGTAGTTTTTGGTTGTCTGTCTCCATAACAAATTTAAATTTGGGAGAAAACAGCATACATTTAAGAAAATTATTTCACCTGATAATTTGCAATATTCTGTTAGAAATGTATATTTATGAAGAATAACTTCTATTTTTTAAAGAAAAACATTGATTTTGGATAAGGAAAGTGCCTCTCATCTCTATAACATATGGAAGATATGGGATCATACTTAGCCCTTTCACTGGAAGTAGTGTGCTGGCCTTATCTTAAGTTTTAGGGCCTCTAATTAGAGATTTGATCATTTTATAAAGAAAGAAAGTAAAAAGCATAGATAAGGTTAAATAATTTAAGATAAAAGGCTAGGCCAGAGGGAAGGTGGAGTGGTACCATACAGATGAAGCACAAAGAATATTCACACTATCAGAGCATGTGCTTCAGATTAATTGAATAAAATGGAAAGAGGTCCCAGGAAACGAGTGGAGTGTGCTGTTAATCTCAGTAGAACAATCTGGGCATGGCAGGACTGGGAAATATTTGTGACAGTGGAATGGATGGCACTGGCATTCGCTGAGTCATGTAGATTATTAAAACTACATTTTTTTTTGCTCTGTCTTTTAGGTTGATTTATGTAACCGCTTTTTGTTTGTGCAGGAAGGAAATTCTGGCATGTTATTTGGTGCAACAGGAGCTTTATAATTTGGAACCCACAGGATTTGATTTATATATATGTGTGTATATATAAATGTATATATATTCATTATAAATTTACATATATATTTACACACATATATAATGCGTGTATATATATATAAAAATACATGGTGGGTTTTTTCCTTGGTTTTGCATGAAAAACTATGTTCTTAACGTTCAAAATCCCATCCAGCCAAGATGATTCAATTATTTAATATATAAAAAATTACTGTCAGCATTACATGATTAAGTATATGAGAACACACCTCAGGAAGTATAATTGTTCAGGGCACAAGTCATATGATGCCTCAGGAAGGGGGAAATAACATTTGTTGGAGCAGAGATGTGGAAAGGGTTTGAATAAATATTGACAAAAGGAAGTTAACCTGTTAATTTGATAAACATTATTTCTCTTATTTCCCTTCATGTGACAATTCTCTTGTAAGAATTGCACTAAATAGTTGTGCTTGAGTACTTTCCAGTGGAATATATATCTGAATTTAAAAAATACATTCTAAATACTGTACTGCAATACTTAATATTGGGAATTGTAGCCAAGATGAAGCAGGAATATTTTTTAAATTCTGGATGTAAATAGGTGGCTTTCTTGGGAAACTTTTTAAAGATTTAATGCAATATTGCATGTTGTGTATGTAATGTATCCTAGTTAAGGTGGTTTTTGTAGCAGTGGCAAGAAAAAGTAGTTAAAAAAGAAGGTCACAAAGGGTTGGTAGGTGATGGGTTGGGATGTGATGGGAGGTGATGGGATGAGATGTAACAAACCTGACTCTACAAGATAAAAATACCTTAGATACCAACCTTGGAGATCAAAATCAGTCAGGGATGGATTAAGAGCATCGATGTCATTGCTGAGGTCTCCCTCCGGCATGAGCGTGTCCTGCACTGTCCTGGCTGTGGAATGCTCCGGCAGCATCTTCATCCCACAATTTGGGGGGGTCTGCGCTGGCAGCGGGGAGTCCTGAGTGATGCTGGGCTGAGTTCGGAGCTCGCTTTGAGCCTCCCCAGAAGGAAACAGGCTCTGAGCGTCCGGTGTCTGCTGCATCAGTGCATTTGGGATTTGGGGGAAGCCCTGTGGGGATGTGTAGCACGGAGGCTGCTGCCCTCCCAGTAAATTGGGTAAAGCGTTCTTGGCATGCAGAGCTCCCGAGGCGTGGATGCTGTGTAATGGCTGTGGGATCCCGGAGGAGAGGGAGGGCTCGCATAAGGAATGGGATTGGGCTGCCATCTGCCTGGAAAGTGAGGCACCTGCAACGCCCGTCGGGCTGCAGGACATGAGGGAAGATCTCAGCTTCTCACTCTTGTCGCCTATCAGGGTGTCAAGTTCTTCTGGAAAACAAGAAAAAAGTCCATGACTGACTTATCCCTAACAGAGCCTTGATCTTCGTAGGGTGCAGCAGGAATTTTAGTGTCCTTCAGGCTGGCAAACAAAAGCACTAGCTCACATATATGATAAGAACTCCAAAGGCTGAAATGTTTTCCTAAATTACCATTGCCAAGTGAGTGTATAATAAATTCCATTTCTGTGTTTAAAGGTTGGATACTTATAAATTAATTTCAGATTTTATTTGATAGTACTTATTTCAGTGTTGTTTTTGTCATAGAATCATAGAATGGTTTGAGTTGGAAGGGACCTTAAAGATATCTCATTTCATTCTCCTGCCATGGGCAGGGACACCTTTCACTAGATCAAGTTGTTCCAAGCCCCATCCAGCCTTTTATCTTAAAGTTTAGTAAGATGTCAAGAGAAAATATTTTCTTGGTGAAACTTCTTTGCTTATTTGGAAATATCTACAAAACCAGGTCTTGTTTAATTCTGCTTTCTAATTTTTGTTTTCTTGTTTTGCCAATCACCTGATAACCAGGAAAAATCCTTAAATGCTTTCCTAAGTCACGTATTAATTCTCTTATACAGTTTGGTGCCTGCTACAAAGAAAAGTTCTCAGCAGAACTGCTTGAGAAGTGACACATTACTGACCTGGCTTTGCCATACTCTTCCTTACAGCAACTGGATCTTTCCTCTTCCATTTCTGTAGCTCCTCCTGCATCTTATCAATCTTGGCTGGATTCAAAGCCCACAAACAGCCTTTCCGAGAGGAATTGCCTGACTTGTTTTCAACTTTCTCAAAGCACTTGTTCAAAGATAAGTTGTGGCGCACAGAATTCTTCCAGCCGTCTGGAGCTGTCTGGAGAAACAAATCCAGTGTAAGAATGGGCCTTCAAGGACAAATAAAGAAAAACAAATATGTATATCTCTGTTTTGACTGGTGAGGTGGTAAGAAATGCTGTTAAGTTTGTATCTTCTGCCATGAGAAACTCGTATGTTAGAAGGAAGCCACAAAAATGTTACCGTCATGTTGTGTGGGAAGAGAGGGATCAGATAGAACAGTAACTGATCTTCTGAGCAAAAAGGTTGTCAGAGGCCTGCTGGATTTTTAAGAGTGAATTTGAAAATCACAGGAATTAAGTGTCTAAAGGGTTATATTCTAGAGCTGTGAGCTAACAGGATTTCTATTGGAATCTGTTTTGGAACACCGAGAAATATTTCAAACATTTAACTAAAGCACTACGTGCTACCTGGGCTCGAATTCAGTGTCCAGGCAGACTTCAAAAGAATTTATCATGCTCCTGTAGGTGTAACTTTGTGTGCTGGCCAATTACATAACCAAATGGTTTAATCACAAGCCCTACAGACGAGATACAGGTTTACACATCTGATCACTGCATCTCTGTGCTTTGCATTTATTTTTAACTCAGCAGTGGCAACTGGGAGGGTCTTTAAACTGAATCATTAAAATGATTATTTTCTTGTTTTGAAAAAAAAATCCTCATCTCTGTGTCATAAGAATTGAAAGAAATTAAACAACTCTCTGAAAGGTGGGTGAAGTTGTCTTTGTCTATTGATTCATATTCATGGGCGCAAAATATTTGTCATTGTAACTGTTTATATCAACCAGAGAATTATTGAACAGAGAGCACAAGAAATAAATATGGGTTTCCATAGTATTTTTTAAAATGTTAAAAATTAAAATTCTCCTTTTATGTGTATTAAATTTTCTGTGCATTCTTATGCTTTATTAGTAGGCATCCATCTTGCATAGAAAGTCAGATTTTGGATAGTTTGATAGTCTCTTTAATTGTTGCCTAGTACAAGAAACTTCTTCTAAGACTATCTTTTATAAATGGAGTTCTGTCTATTTTTGCTTTCACATGACACACTGTGAACTTTTGAACACACTTTGATAGAAATCCTTTTATCAGAATTTTATTTTCATATCTACTTTTATCAGGAATGTAAAGTCTGTTCTTTTGTAGCTTGTAAAGAACTATCATGTAAGTTAAGGCATTAAAAACCTTATTGAAGGGCTGAGGGTCAAATTTAATACTGATTTCTTCATTAAAAAAAAAAGGTGTGGAATTAAATATGTGTCATTTACTAAAAGAGAAACTATTCTCCTTTCATAGCTGCACAGTTTCTACCCTTTTGGCCCACCTGATGTCAGCATTTCACTATTCTGTCTCACAGGTGAGACAACATAAATTGTATTAAAAAAAAAAGAAAACAAACTCAAACCCTTTAAACCCCTTTCTGCCATAGGGTCATACTAAACATGATGAATCAGTTTTTCTCCCTTGCAGGTCACATTCAAGTTGCTTTCTGGCAATTCCAAAAGTGAATAGAACTGTTCCTCCCAGGTAAGTTGTGTGTTTAGCTACTGAATAAGCTGACCTGAAAGAATATTCATGTTTCTTGCCCTGCACACGAGGCTACACACACCTCTGTCTGTATCTAGACAGGATAATTAGTGTTTCTGCTAAGATGGGAGCGGCATGGGTTTCTCAGAGGTTTTCAGAACATGTGGGGGTGTAAACTGTGAGATGGTTTTAGAAACGTAAGAGCAAAAAGTACATGGATTGATTTTTGGAGGCTGCTCCCAGGAGCCCAACAGGTTCTTGCATTAAACTTGGCATTGCTGACCTGCAAAAAGTTTATCCAGGCAAGGCTTGAAGGAACACTCAGTGTGTTTGTGCTATGACTCTGACACTGTTTTTTTAAGTGAACGTGATTGTTCGTGAGGGAGTTTTGGTTACTGAAGTTGCTCTTGTGTAGTTGGAATCTCCTTGCTGTGGCTTGGTTTTGATGTTGCTGCGTTTCAGCATAGTGTAGACGAAGCTGTAGAATCATAAATCATAGGATCACAGAATCACTAAGGTTAGAAAAGCCCCCTGAGATTATTGAGTCCAACACTGCCAAGGCTACCACTAACCCAGGTTCCCAAGTGCCACATCTGCAATGCTTGAATACTTGCTGCTCTAGGTTCCATCAGACCACAGACCTTTCTGGTCTCTTGGACCAATGGCACTAATTCCAATTAACAAGATTAAAGCTTTCTTTTAGACCCACTAATCACTACAAAGAAAAAGATGACAAAAAAATGTTTTTGTCCAGCCCCATGGATCCTGACCAGCTCTTGAAGTTTAAAGAGTTCAGTGATCTTGCAAAACCCTTTCTCTTTAAATCTAGGTCTCAAGAGAAGGGAGAGGTACATCAAAGAGTAATTCAACTTTAGCTGTGTAGATGTTTTTTTTAGGACGTAGGAGTTGGATTGCTCTGTTTCAACTAGAAATGAAATTGTTGCATCATAGAAACTAAATTTGCTGCGGCAGCGAATACAAGTTAATTTGACTCGGCTTGTATCATCTAATGTCTCCCAGCAAGATTCTGTGTGCACTTGCACTCTCTTTCTCTCCAACTTAAATTGCTTCCCCTCTCCCTGTTGTATCCTGCTAGTTAGTGAGTGCTGGTAGCAACAACAAAATGTTCTTTGCTGGTCTTTATATTATTTTATCTTGCTGAAGACTCTCCAGAAAAAAAAAAGGACGATCGAGGGTATTAGTTTTTGCCATAATTCTGTGGGCTACTGTAAAGGCCAGAGGTAGACAGGACTTAATGCCTGTAGGTGTAATATTTGATTTCTTATTCTCCCTTGGTCATTTTAAGGATGTTACAGTCAAATACTTTTGACTGTATTTGTAAGTAAAATGCAAAAATAAAACTGTCACAAAATAGTGAATGTTCCCTTTGTACCCCCTGTACCAAGTAGTACCCCCTGCACTATTCTTTCCCTGTAATCCATATGACAACAGCAACCTCGTTCTCATCTACTTTAAAATGAATTAAGAAAAAGACAGGAAGCTCTGAAAAACCACGAAGGACCAGGATGGTGACACCTGGCAGAGCCACAGTCCTGAGTCTGAAGGATTCTGTCCATGTTGGCAGCAGCAGCAGCAGCATTTTGCTTGAAGCTGCTGATTAACTTTTATAATCAATTATGTTGTAAGACAACGGAGAATTAATTTCAGTTTGGTCTGATGAATAAACATGAACATGCCTGTAAAAATTATTAATAACATTCCCATCTCTCTCTCTGCTTGAAACTCTTGCTGTTTTTCTGTGGATTCCATTGGGATTGAGTACTTCTGATTTATGATGCTAGGCATCTTTATATTTTCTCCCTTCTTTTGCTTGTAACAAATGATGGAGTAATTAGTGATTCTTTTGTGAGGAAATCTGGGACTACAGAAGTATGATGGATCCTGACAGTTCTTCCTCCATCATAATGTGTATTTTTCTCTGCTTACTGACAGATTCAACCTTATTATTTTTTTTTTTGTGCAAAAAATTTATCCTCAGTTAGTGCCCAAAAGCATTGCAAAATTGTATCAGAACATTTACTTTTAGCTATTCTCAGTGTTCTTATTATAAGTGTTTGAATTGCCTTGCTTTAGCTGTTTCAAATTTGGTTGAATTGCTGCAGGGCTATTTACAAGAGGAAACAGGACAGACTCACTTGCTTTATTTTAATTTTTGGGCCTTGCTAACAGCTGAGGTCACCTGCTCTGGACTTCAGCGAGACGGTTTTGAAGAATCAGCAGAAATAAAGCTCCATGTAGATCAGCAGGTGACGATTCCATTACAGCTCTTTTAAAAATCTCAACTAATCCTCCTGCTCTTGGATCATTTGCTGACTGAGCACTTTCCACTCGCATTCCAAGCCCAAGGAACCATTCCCTTATAGCATGGATTTAAATTTCAATAGTGCTGCTGCAAACCATACACCCTTCCCGTCACCAACGTCATGGTGTAATTATGAGCTTAGTACCATTTATCATATATTAGACTTTTCTTGGTACAGGGCATGCAAGTGATGCTGTTGCCCAAGATGGATATCCCAGCTCCAGAATGCAGTGAGATAACCTGGAACCTCTGCTTCCACACCAGTCTGGAGGTGCTGCTGATGGCAGAGGAAGCTACAAGACCAGTTCTGCCTGTATTTGAGATCTGAGAGGAAGGAGTGAATGTGTTTTGAAAATTATTCACCCTTTTTATGAGTTGTTAGTGAGGAATGGCCACTGTTATACACCCAGACTCACAGCTGGAACAGTTCTTAATATCTTTTTGAGTTAAATATTACCACATTTCTTCCTGCATGTAAAATGCTGGGTAGTTTGTGGTCATGAATGTATACAGTGTGTAATTCATTTGATATTAACCTCCTAAGAAATTATCCCTTTTCATAGCTGGAATCCCATCCCTTACTCCCTCTGCTGACAGGTAAGCTTAGAGGGAGATTCTCCCCCCTCCCAGTGGAACTCACCTTAAAGTAAGGAAAGTGTTCCGTCATGAAATTGTAAATCTCACTGACTGGCAAACTCCCTGTCTTGCTGTTTTTGAGAGCCATGAAGATCAGGATGCTTTAGGGAGAGAAAGAAAAGCATTTTAGCCTCTTCTGCTTGACTCCTCAGAACCAAAAATAGACTATTTTCCAAATTGTGTGTAATTACTGTGACTTTCACTGCCGTAGCACAAGTACAGTGATGCTTAAAATTTCCACTCAGTTGCTTATAACAATATCCTTACACTATGTAACTCCTACAGGTAATTCTAAAGCTCACATAGAAGTTCTAACCTGAGTTTCAAATAAAGTAATATAGAAAGTGAAATCAAGACCTTCAAATCCTGCTGGTGGGTATTTATCTAAGGTGTGTCTGAAAGCTTAAACTGGTGAAGGCCACAAAGAGTCTCAAACTGACAGTGACAGATGAGTAATTAAAATTTAATTGTCTGATCTACTTTGTTAGATTATTTGGGGTCCAAAACTGTGTGGTGACTGACATATCTGTTATGTTTTCTAGGCATTTCCTTGCCTTAGCAACTGGAAAAAAGTAGTTTTAATACAGGTGCTGGGAAGGGCAACTAAGTGGGATCAGTCTTGTGCTGATGGCATTTGTAAAATTTTGTATTAAAGAAACATTTAGTGCTTTTTTTTTTGAGGGGGGGGGGTGATCAAGACAATGCTTTGTAACATTTAATTTCTCTGTGCCTTGGCCCCAGAGCCTGGAATATCTTGATTTGTACGAACAGGACAGAACACACCGGGAACAAGACAAATAAGAGTAAGCGTGTTATTGCAAATGATGCTGGAACCAGGCCATGGGTAAACAGTGTATTTCCTGTAACATTAGGGCTTGAAGAAATATTGTATTACCTGTAGGAGTAGATGGGCTTGGGAAACAGAGGCTGCTGGGATTCTTGACTGCTCTGAGGAGCGATTCTTTGGTAAGGGTAGTGTGAAGAAGCAATGTAAGTCACAGGGTAGCTGCCTCCTGAGGGATACTGATGGGACAAGAGAGATGTTATTTGGCTTAGCAACAAGCTCCCAAAAATATTTCCTGATAACAGTATTAAACAATGTATTTCTGAGGATATTGCGTGGGGAAAAAAAAGTACTTTATTCTTTATTGCCTGTCATGCTACTGAGTTCTTGTGAAAAATGTGAGGAACTGTACCCTATTAATTGTCTCCAGATAACTCTTAATTTTATGGATCTAAAGCACGTCTCCTTTCAACCATCTCTTTTGAAGTTGAAGTATCTCAGTCTGCTCAGCCTCCCCTGAACATGCAGACAAGTAAATTAATGGTGTAAACTTATTTACATAAAAAACCCCAAAACCACCGGAATAAAATACTTCAAACAATGTGCAATATGGAAAAATGAGCCCATCAAGTAAAGCTGCTAAAAATATAGGAAGAAACATTGCAGTTTTGACTGAGCCTTGTTTGATTTTTTGTGCTATTTTATCTTTGTTTTATTTTTTAGGTGGAGAGGGATACAGCAAGGTAAAAATCTGAAGTGTATAATATCTAATCCCAAGGGAGTAGCATCCCAAAATCTCTGTTAAAATTGCTGTTATTATGCAAGGCAGGGATAAACCTGGCAAACAACAATGAAAACTTTAGTGGATGCATCAGAATATATAAAAAATGAGTGTATTATTATGGAATAAGTTAGTAAGATCATTCCAGGGGTCAGGAGAGCAGCATGTGAGACATTTTTGAGGTGGTTTCATGTTGCCTGTCTCATGCTGAAGCTGTTGGGCTACTCCCTGTCTGTACCCTCACAGTTAATGCCAAGGAACAGGCATCTCCAAGAGGCCAGGAGTTTGTGTGCTCTTCACCACCACCTCAAGTGACTCTTTTTTTCCCCCCCCTCATTTTCTGCATCAGAAAGCTAAAGAGAATAGCCAGGACCCCTAAAATCAGGCATTATTTATGCCACCCTCATCCCTCCTGGGGACCAGGAGCAGAAGCTACTGAGGTGCTGACCTATCTCTTAAGGAGATCTCTCAGCTTGTCCACCTCCCAAGACATACTAAAGAGATGGGATAGATATATGCCAATGCCAAAAAGTAGGTGAGAGAGTGGAAATAATCCACATAGATAACCTGGATTGTACCACAGTTTCTGTAGACTTGCTCTCAACTTTTTAACACATCAGTTGGTCTTTTTCTTTGCCAAATATTCCGTATTTTTCTTTTCCAAGTTACAGCTTAAGAAGTCTGCTGGTAAGAGACTTTCAAGAACAAAGGAACACTACCCTGCTCAGGTAAGATAGCATCAGTTGGCTCTCTGGGAGGCAAAAGCTCCTGCTGGACTCAGAGCTCCATGTGAGGGGAATTTCTGACTCTTACAGATGAACCTTTCCAGATACCAGGGTGAGGGCATGGCCAAAATTAGGAGTCATGTCACATGCTACTGGAAAATCTACCTGCATGCCTGCCCTGGTGCTCAAAGGTTGCTGAGCCCTTTTCTGGTGTTTTACTGCTCAGCTCCAGCAGTTCTGTGTCATGAGGTTTGTGTGGTTCCTCTGAAAAATTATAATGTAGCTCTTGAGACTTGTTGGGAAAAATCCCTTTTTAATTAATTTATGCACCTCCTTAGTTTCTTATTGTAATCCCTTTTTTTGGATAAAAAAAAAAGCTTCATTTGCTCTTGGTCTTTGTCCCCTTAAAACATGCTTGAGAGGTTGTCATGTGCTTGCAAAATATTCACAGTTTATTTACTTATTCTGGATTTTTAATAATTTATTTAAGTTTCTCTGTAATTTTATTCTCATTACTGGAGTTTTACTGCCTATTTGCTTTTATCTTTCTAACACTGAACTGCCTGAAATGGAATGTGGAAAGCTAGACTGAATATACTCAGTTGTTTACATGGTGAAAGAAATGAAATGAACATAATTAATTAATATTTTTGAACTAAATATTAGGCAAAAATAGAGTCTCCAGAGCACCTGTGAACTAATTTCCATGTGCAGTTCTGTGCTTCCTGCTTTGTGTGTTGGGTGTAGATTTTTCACCAGAGCAGAAAACTGGGCAATTCCTACAATAATTCTGACTTTATTGGTTTTGGTGGCTCTTTGAAAGGAAAGAATACTAAGATGTGACTGGTATTTGATGTCATCATGAAAGGCAAGACCGGGGTGTTTTAGGGATTATTTCTGTTTTATTGGTTTCATTAGTCCTTTTTGAGGGAGCAGAGGCTGGGGAATGGTCTGGAATGACAGGCTCGAGCTGGTTTTACAGTCGCACAACTGGCATGAAAGGTGTCCGTGTTTTATGGTGGGTGGGTGAGTGACTCCAGTCAGTGTCTGCTACTTCATTCGGGTCAATAATAAGTAATTCCTCTCATGATTCATCACTTGTGTTGTGTCCAGCAAAGGGGAAGGTGAGGCCGTTTTATCATTTGGACAAAATTAATGAAGGGGTTGATCTCTCTCATCCCTCTAATGAAAACCGAGGCGTAGTTTGAACATCCTTCACTTCAGGCTAAAGGGCCCGTTCTCTGGAGTGTAACTTCCATGGTGCTTTAACTTGCACTGCTCCATTCCAACTTGAAATGTAAAGCATTAATCACGGAGCTGCTTCATGCAGAAGATGTTATTCCACTCCTTCTCAGTCTTGTATATCCCACGTTCATCCATTTTCCAGTATCTGATTGTGGCACAGGGACAGCAATTCTACCTGTTGAGACTTTGGCTGCTTATACTTATTGTTTTGGTTTTGTTTTTTTTTTTTTTTCCTCTGAGTAGTAGAACACATTGCCAGACTTTTACCATAGTAACATTCAGAAGCACAAGTATTGGAAAGTCCAACAGAAACCTGCTGCACGTAAAGAGATCTGTCACGGTGCCAGCTTGCAGGTGGATGGAAGACTTTCCTCTTAGTGCCTGTCGTATCTTGCCTGGTGGAGGTGTATTTCAGCTTTAATTTTGGAGGTTTTTTGAATGTGGTTAGTGCCAATGTATAGTAATAGCACCGGTATCACATCAGAGGGGACAGGGGAAGGGTGCCTGCCTCAGAATGAATAAAGAAATCAAAACTATTCAATGAATTAACAAGCTAAGTGGAGTTTCTGCTAAAGCAGCACACAGAAATGGCATTTATATGGTGAGTGAGGTGTAGGGTGCTGTGGCATATCCACAATGTCTGTCCTGCAACCCAATGGGGAATAGTTTATCTTTGAAGCAGGGCTTTCTTTGGCAAGTTAATCCTTCATCTGGGACAATTTTCTTCTAAAATAACAATAAGCAAATAACTGGATTTCTAAGTTAGGATGGTAGTGTACCATCACCTTTTCTTTTGTTCTATTTTAATTTTATTATTACCTTTTATCACTTCTATTGAGTTTTGGGCTAACAAGAAAAAAAACACAAGTAAATTAATTATGGTGGTGTAAATAAGAATTTAAAGATAGTTGCCTTTTTGCCACTTGATTGTGAGCAATAAGGTTCAGTAAATTCTGGCTAGAGGAATGTCAATGTGGTAGGTAAAAGAAAAAAGCCAGGAGTAATGACTGTTTCAATGACTCAGACATGTAACACCATACAAATTAACAACCCTAATGAAATATCACAGTAACCTCGGTTTTGTTTTCTTTGCCCAGTGTAAATCACTGCTCTGTCAGTCATATTTTTTATACTTCTTGAGCAAGTTGAATGAGATGGTAGAGCTGATGCCACAATATCTGTCATCAGTCACTGAGATCAAAGGAGATGTAGCTCAAGTATGAGCTTTTATCCTAAAATAGTTTATATATATGACTTTCCTGTAAGCTCTAATGGTTTAATGTTTCAGATTTGTGCTGTTTTTATATAAGGATTTCTCCCTATAAGTCTGAAAAATCCTTGTTACCTTAATTTCACCTCAAGTTTTGGGCTTTCTTTTTTTTTTTTTTCTTGTTTTAAATAGGGTGTTTCAAGCATATTTTTATCTTGAAATAAACACTACTGAAAAAATTACTGAAAATTTTAAAAGTTGCAAGTAATTGAACATAAAAGAGGAAAAATTCAAAGCATTGAACAGCACCACCGTTTATATCTAAAGGAAATTATTTTTAGTGCTAATAATATAGTTACATGCAGAAGAACAACCTTAATATTGCACACTCTCCTGCATCATCAGCATTACTGTCAATTATGCTTCAGCTGAATAATCTTTCACTGAGGATGATGTAAGAGGCAAAAGATTGTGAAAGAGATGTGTGTGCCATCAAGCACAAGGGGAGTGAACATCATTTTGCTGTTCAAATTTTACTTTAAAGTGTTTTCCTATGTTTGATCTGAATTTTAAGTGTACAGTCACATATATTTAGTTTTTTATTCTGAAGTTAAAGCACAGTTAATTCCCTGGGATCCTGAAATGCCAGCAGTTATGTGAATAATTTATCAGGCTTCAAAACATGTTTTTTTGAGCATAATGGTGAAAATATAAATATGGAGTACCAAGATTGTTTATACATTCTTTTTTTTGTTTTTCTGAATGACCATTTTAAAATGCATTTAGCTGTGGTTCTTTTAAGATCTTATTCTCATAAACGTGTATATATAAACATGGCCCTGAAACCCTACAAATTTAAAGGTATTGTTTAATCTTTTTTTTATATTAATACCAAAACTATTGTACCATTAGAGTGCTGGAAATATAGGGATTTTGGTGCACATATTACACTGACCTGATGGAAAGGGTGTGAGGGGCAATACATCTGCTGCACTTGAGGCTGGTAGCAGTACAAACCAGGCTGCCCTTCCAGTGGGGATGTCCTAAGCTTCATGTCTGAATCCTGCTGGAAAATATTTAAGAAATGAGTAATTAGAGAAAACACCTTAATTTAAAATAGAATAATTCTGTTAGTCACTGTTCGGATTTGCCTTCATTATATTGACATTTTTGGACTTCATTCTGTCACAGTAAGTGTTACAGAGAAGTTGTTTTATATTCCAATGGTACAAAATAAGGGGTGACCCCCCTTGAAAGTGTTCAAGGCCAGGTTGGATGGGGTTTGGAGCAACCTGGACTAGTGGAAGTTGTCCCTGGCCAGGGCTGGGGTTTGGAACAAGATGATCTTTAAGGTCCCTTCCAACCAAAACATTTCTGTGATTCTATGAAGACCTTAACCAATTCCTGCATTTCTATAATTACAACTTTAAAAAAGGAAATCCCAGGTCATGTTCAATTCGAAGAGCAATTCAGAAAACATCAGTCTGTGTTTATAGATTGAGATGCAGGGAATGTGTAGGAATAGAGTAAGAATCTTACTGTTTCAAGAACCTAGTAGCACTTATCCTTCTGCTTTAAAGCAAGGCCATAATGATCAGCTTTTATTGTATTTTAGTATGTCTAATATATGTTAATAAGTACATAAATTTTTTAGTATGTCTACTAAATATTTTTATTATTAGTATTTTTATGGTATATTAGTAGGAGCACGTGTTAGATTTCACTTGATATCCTGACTCCAAGCAAATGCCACATCCAGTATTAATAAATGTCTGTGTTATTTTGGTGACAATCAGATAAGATTTACAGAAATCCCAGCTTGCCAGAAGTGTGGAAGTGATTTAGGAGTTTGATATCTCTTGCTGACAGAACCATGGGAGACACTGACAAGCAGCCACTCTGCTCCTGAGTAGTTACACGTACTTGTAAAGGGCTCCTGCAGAGCTGCCTTTACATTTTGCACATCTTGCAGCCCAGGGATTTGGGAAGACAATAGGAATTTTTTTTCATCAACTGCTCACAGGTTTTGCATTAAACTGCTCTGACCTAGATGAGTGTTTATCCAGGAAATAAGAGATTTAGATCAATTTCCTCCTTAACCTGAATGGCTTCAATCCCCAGGTATGTTCCCTGACAACATCTCTCCATTCCCTGGTCTTAATCCAATTAAGAATTTTTTTCTTTAATCCTTTTTTCTTTTGGGAGCCCTGAAATTCTTCGTCTCACAGCCATTTAGAACCAGCTTAGGGCCCTCTCCTGGCAGGTGGAGTCATTGTTTTTGGCTGCATTAGATGATGAAGATACACTTTACACCTTGAATCACAGCAGAGGTACTGTGGAGATACTGGAGGGTAATTGAATTTGCTTTTCAGGGATCTCTGCTGCCCTAAATAGACTCTTGCCTCTATCTTGTATTGGAATTCGGTAACTTAGCACTTCACATACCATAAATAGGTCTGATATTTAAATGTTGATAGCACTGATAATTCAGAATTTCTCTATTTGCACCAAGAAAAGTGTAGGTCTGCTGAGGGGTTGTAACAAATCTGATATACGTCCTCATGCTTGAGAAATACTGTTTTGTGAACTTTTGTATCATGAAAATACTAGCTGATGACAACTACTGTTGTCAGGAAGAACTTGGGATATTTAGGATTCGTGTATCATGTCTAATGGAAAATCATTTGACCTTGTACATCTTTCTGAGGATTATTTTCCAGTAGGGAAAGGCCTTAAATTAGAGACTTGGACAAATGAATATGGATATGTCTAAATATGTTTTTCCTGAGCTCTAGCCTACAACTTGACAGGAGACTAAACGTCCACGTAGTAATGTTAAGATAATAATTTGAAAGGTATATTTTTGTCATTGAAAACAGGAAAAAGAAATATAAAAAAATACTGACCATGACTTGAGAGCTGTGATCCTGACCCGTGGTGCTGTACTGGAGGCTGTTACACCATGGTTGCTCCGTGGAGATGTCTGGGATGTGCGTGGGAAATGACTCTGACTCGTCAGGACCTGTAGATCCTGATAGACCCTCAAAACCATCGATGCTTCTATGATTTTTAAAAGGTGAAGCTTCTGATGGGAGGGCTTGGTGTGCTTCCTGGAAAACA
This sequence comes from Corapipo altera, assembly GCF_003945725.1. Lineage (NCBI taxonomy): Eukaryota > Metazoa > Chordata > Aves > Passeriformes > Pipridae > Corapipo > Corapipo altera. The sequence continues at coordinate 29,605 of NW_020884935.1, read as the reverse complement.
TCTTCGCTGATCTGCCTCTTGTAAGGGTGGAAGGGGTTCCTGCTGCTCTTGAGGAACCGGTCGTAGCTTCCTACAGTGTTTTCCTCGTAACTGTATCTCCTGAATTTTTCAGTACTGAAAGATGCTTTGAATTTGTTCTTGCCGCAGTGAATTCCTTGGTTTGTAGGGTATCTCCCATGAATTTGATCCTGGGCTGGGGAAGCAGGGCTGGGGCTGTGAGAAGACTCTGAGCTCTTCCTTTCTGTCCTGACGTCTGACTCATATGGTTGGCAGCTGTAACTGAGATTATCCTGCAATGAAATATTGGCATTTATTTATTTAGGATTCATGTGAACAAATTTTTATTATTTTCATAATTTACTTTATATATTTTTATAAAATGTAAATATTTTAATTATATTAAGAATGCATCATGGATAAGTATAATATTATTAGTTCTAGTCACCTTCATGCAGAGAAGCCCTGAAAGATCTAAAGGGTTTTCTGATTGTTTGGTATCCAAAGCTGTTCAACAATTAATTAAGAAAAGTAAGGCCAGGTTGGATTGGCCTTTGATCAGCCCAGTCTAGTGGGTGGCATCCCAGCCCACGGCAGGGGGTTGGATAATCATTAAGGTCTTTTCCAACGAAACCGTTCTGGTGTTCTAAGAGAAAACTGAACTATCCTTGAAAAACAGGGTGTCTTAGGTAGCCATTGACTAGTTGGTCTGACAATTCCAGAGAAAAATGATGCATGATCAAGTGATGAAAGATTAAATGACAGGAATGTGATAAGTGCAAGTCTTGTTGTATGCAAGTTTAGTCAAATAAGCTTGATCTCATACTCTGGTGGTGTTACACACTGCCAGATAGGTTGGTGGTTACATCACTTCCCTTCATTAAGGTGGCCACACTCATTCTAAGAGACAAGTAGGCTCTGGGCAGACATTTTAACCTTCTGCCTGTCTCATCTCCTCCCCTCCCTTTTGCACTTTAGCAAAAAGAAAATAACAGCTACTGAAGTGCTCTTTAATCTAAAGGAGAAAGGCTTAACAAGAACTGGTGTCTGGATCCTGACACTGAAAATATGCATATTTGCCCTGACACCAAGGATGAGTAACTCCTTGGATGCCTTTGAGAAGACGTGCGTCAGTCAAGAGCAGGTTGTTGTGTTCAGGGAAGGGGGAAATGGAATGTTCCGTGTTACAAAAAAACTCAGACCAGGTTATTGAGTGCTCCCTTTGCTCCTTCACCCCTCCAAATCCAATTTGGTTTTACAGTGTTTTAGAACAGCTTAAGGAATATATGCCTTTATGGAATAATCAGCTTTCAAGAAGTCCCACAGGGAAGTCAGCACAAATTCAGTGGTTTCTGCAGTGGAACATGGCCCAGCTTTTCCAGTCATTTTCATGTGTGTTAAAGCCATTGATGTTTTGTTCTCTCATGGATCCCCGCAGAAAGCAAATCTGGCCTCATGGCACTTTTAGCTTCTCACATGAACACAAACTTGCTTAGTTTATGACTTCTTAATTCTTCCTTCCTTGCTCTCCTTTTCATTCCTAATACACATGCTTATGATATCTTTTCTTAGATTAGAATTAAAAAATTCCTCTTTATATTTAGTTCCATTAAGCTGTATGAATGGCAGGGCTGTCAATTCTCCACTTGGAATTTTTGTAATAAAAGGATGACAATGGTTATTTTGCTGTTGCCTGATGAGAAACAGTACTCTCAGCTGTACTTTTGTTATGAGACATGATGAATATACAGGCAACAGGACAGAGATCATGTTATTCTAAAAAACTCCCAAGGGATTGTGAAGTCCTTGAAGTCATCCTTTACAGGCAGGGAGGAGACAAAAAGGCCCTGATGTCTCTTTGTCTGCCTTTTATTTATTTATTTATTTTAGAAACAGAATGAGAATTAACTTTAAATATAGCATTTTTCCAGGATTAGAAGTTGGATAGATAGATTCTCTGTTTTGTTTTTAAAGAAATAGAGGTTTTAAGCAATTGAATAAGAAATTTAGCATGGAGCTTAAGATAAGCTAAGGAGGATAACTCAGGTTTTTACTCTTCAAGAATAAAACTTTCAGTGTTTGCTTTGTTACCAGTAAGTTTGGTGAGATTTAGTACAGAAATAGCTGAATATTGTATTTGAACTTTGAAGAAAGAGAACAGGTCTGGGCCAGCTTACTCACACTTTGCTGAACTGGGGATATTGAATCCCCCTGTGTCTTCATGAAGTCTTGTTGATCTCTTTCCAGAGTGTCCGAAGATGAAAATTTAATATTGGATTGATCCTGGAGTAGCGAAACCATCACCAAATCCACGCCAGACACAAATCCTGTTCTGACAAAATCAAATTACAATAAATATTTTTTAAAACTTAAAGTGTAAAACAAACTACCCTGTCGGGTGCTGATGACTAGATAGGGTTAGAAATGCAGCTGGACAATAACCCATTCTAAGAAATTCCTGATATAGCTGAATTTTTTGGTTAGCTCTTAAAGAAATGTTCTGTACATACAGTGGCAGTGAAGATGTGATATGGAGTTAGTGTGGATTCACCACATAATTTTTATAAAAATAAGTAACTGCTTTGTTTTATGTAGGAACATAATGAAAATGTATTGCTTTGGAGTTAAGACAAGTTTAGCAATATCAGTTTATTGAGAGATTGTGGTATAAACACACCCCAGTTGCTTTCAGAGGCACTATACAAAAAAAAAAAAGAATCTTTTTCTATCATTATTCAGACTGATGGTTACAATACATGTATATTTTCACTTTTTCTCTTTTATTAGTCCCAATCCCTTCAGTTTTTCCACTCTGTTTTACAAGATTAAATGTATCTGAGATATATAAATTACTTCATCATTCCATACTCACTTTTGTTAGTTAGATATCCTCTCGAGTTCCCAGTCTTTGATGTTTGGATATATGAGACATATCTGATGGTGTTCTTTGGATTAAGAGGAATAAATTTAATCTTCTAATATTTTGTTTTCTACTTTTCTACTGACTTTTTCTCCCAATCCTTGTTCATTGTTGCCATGCAGTAAAACAAAGGTAGAACTTGCATCCTCTTTCTAACGTCATGCACAGAACACTACACCAAGTGTGTGCCTGCTTAAAAGTGTTTGTGGTCATAGTTTAAATTTCAGGTGTACAAGTTGAAAAAAACCCCACTTTAATTTAAGAGTTAATCTGCCAGGTCTTTGCCACGTGTTGAAATAGCTGTTAGGTAAATAACTGAGGGGTTTATTAGGTTTGGTTAACAAAGATATATCACCTAAAAATGTGGAAACCCTCTTTTGCTTTTGTAGTTCAAAGAGAAATCTGTATTTATGATGAGTAAGACTGCACTGCCTGGGGGGATGAAGCACAATGGGGCTTGGAAATCAAGCATGAGACCTATGGTAGTGCATCAGGAAAAAATGATGTTAGATAAAGTTCAGAAGTGTCTTGGGCACTGACTCTTCTCCCAGTGGCTTAACTGGAGGCTGATGAGGAGATATATTTCTCATCTTGAAAGAAGCAGGTGGGAAAACTGACAACTAGGAAATATATGTGTGTGTCTGTTTGTAACTGTGAGGGATCCACACTGTCTGCCCTCTTAGTGCTGGTTTCCCACTTATTTTCAGGGTATACAAAGCTGTGCCTGACCTTTCTTTTATACTGCAATTTTTCAGCCCCACTGCCTAATTTGTGATCTTAAGAATTAGAATTTTATTAGAAGCTTTTGCACAGGTAGGATTCTTGCCCAGTGGCTTCTGTGTTGAGAGAGACACTTGACAAATGGTCACAAACAAAGAAAAAGGAGGAGTTTGTTTTTGAGAAAAACAGATTCATGAGAACAAAGAAAATATCTAAGTCAGAAAGCTCTGATTGCAGAGCATAATAATGCCTGCAACTTTTCTGTTCTCATTATGTTTACCAGTACGATCTGGGAGGGAATAGGTGGCTCTGCCCATGGCAGGGGGTTGGAATGAGATGATCTTTAGGGCCCCTTCCAACCCAAACCATTTTGTGATTCTCTGAGAAAAGCAGCATTATCTGAAGGGGTAATTCAACAGGTCAGAAAGGTCTGGGTCTGCTCACTGAAGGCAACCAGTCTTTCTTTCTGAAAGCAAAGGGAGTATGTCATGATTATTCGGACAGCCAGTACAAAGGGTCCAGGAAAACCAAATTATTCTTGTCCTTCCCCTCCAAGAGCTCTCCCAGTTTCTGTTGATGAATTGCATGGAGGCTGGTAGGAAAGGAGGAGTCTTAACTGCCATTTTATCCTATAAAAATTCCCCACTGCGTAGGGAAAGTGTGGGGTTTTTTTGTTTTGTTTTTACTGACTATTAAATGAGAAGCAGCCTTGTACCAAAACCATGTTGGCCTGATAATCTGCCTTCAATGGTGGTTGTTTAATGTCTTCATTGAGAATCCATTTCAGAGGATCTCCCATATGGGGATAAATCCCAAGGCTACAATCCAAGCGCTGCTTTCAGGTTTTTTTCACATTAAGGTTGGCACCAGCAGCTCAGTAATAACTGCATCTCCAGGTTATCCTAATCCTGGAAATGGCATGCTGTGGATGTGTTGTGCTGTGAGAGAAAAACCTCTGGTCAGGTACTTCTGACTTTCATTTTTTCTTGGCCCCCAAACTTCTCACTCAAAAAGCCATTTGCAACTTCACTCTCACTGATATGTCTCAAAGAAGGCTATGAACAGAGATCAGTAGAAACTGCCAAATTAACATCCTGAATAATTTTTGCTATTACCATTCTTTAAACCTCTTCTTTTTTTTTTTTTAAATATCCCTTAGAGATGCTTAACTTTATTTTGTAGAAAGAATATATAACAACAACAACAAAAAATCCAACCAACTGCAAAACAATTTGCATTGTTAATATAGATTTTAGCAAAGAGAAATCAGACCACTTACTGACAAACCTTCTTTAAGAGAAGAAATTATGGTCAGAGGAGGCTGCCAATAATTCAGGATTCCAATAAGTCATTTACAATAAACTGCTCCTGAGAGACAGAGCTTAAGGAAGTTATGGGTTGCCTGGATGTAGGACGTGTTAAAGAAAACAATGATGCTTTGATTTGGAAAGAGGTATCTGATTATCCCAGATGTAGCTGGAACCATTTAATGTCATTTTGACTGTTGTAAATGTTGCATGACAATCCAAGGCTCCTTTGATGAGATAACTATCTCTAAAATAAGAAAATAGTGAGAAACTGTAACCTCAGCTGAGTGTTTGGGTAAGCAAGGCAGCAGCAGCTGATCTATTAGCTCTGCATGACTGAGTCCTGTGGCAGCAGTCCATGGTTTAAACAATTCCTGGTTTTGTGTCTCTTGGAGGGCGTTTTGCTGGTGATACACTTCACCAGAGCTCGGCACTGGGCCGCCTGAGCAACCTGAACTGCCCTGAACTCTGCAAGTTACTGTCAATGCCCTCTCCATCCCTCGGGGCTGCGATCGGTTTTCCTGAGAGGAAGGTGTGTTTGGATGTTCCCCAATTCGTAATTCATCCCCCAGGCACTGCCTTGAGCAGTTCCCTGAGCCCTGCTCAATGCTGCCTTGTGTTATCTACTCACTCCTCTGCCCCCTTCCCAAAACACTAAATCATCTTTTTCCTCTCCAGATCACACTGCTGTTTTCAAATGCAAGGGAGAAACACCTATCTGGGATTTTTTCCCCCCCTCTGAGTCTTTTTTTAGAGAAAGGAGTCAACCCATGAAGTTTCAGAATTCCATTTTTCAGTTTATAGTTAAAAAACTGTCATATGTCAGTCAATTATGTCATGTTCCAGATATCGTAGAGGTGTCCAAAATGTTGTGACCAACACGTGTTGTGTATACAGGAATATTTCTGCACATAATTATTTATGGGAAATGTTTGGAAGAAAAGGAATTTATTAATGAAAATCAGTTTTTGTTATGGCTTTCAATGAATTCAAGGCCTTTCTAAGGTTATTCCTGCCAGACTGACATGGAAGGTTTTGCTGGCTCATGGTTGGTGACAGCTATTGTTGCACTGTTGATCTCTAATATCCTTGTCACTAAGGTTTGCCCTATTTTTGGGAAACATTTTCAGGAGCAGGATTTTAATGTGCACAGCCCAGCACTGAACTCTGGTTTAGCCACATGAATTTCTTACTGCTTCCTTGCTTCTCTTTACAGGACGTATTGGAGTAACTTTACAGATCTTCTAAGGATTGTAATTTCTTCTCTTCTAAATTTAAATCTGGTAGTGAGTTTGTTTAATTCAACTATGCTGTTTTTGCCTTCTTATTCAAGGGATCTGAGCTCAATTCTCTCATGGTTAGCTAGTGGTAACTGCCTATATTTCATTACCTCTTGAAATAACTTTTGCATATTTAGTGGAAAATAAGGTTAATTCATCAGGGCTGTGATAATCTCAAGTACGAGTGAAGAAAATTAACAACCAGGAGACTCTTTCTGCATCCAGTTACATGGGATGTGTTTGCTGCCTGCTTAATAGTAGCTGTCAGGGAAGAAAGAGGGTTTGGATTCAGCTGGATTACAGCTTTCCTGATATTACAGCTCCATGTGAATCAATTTCTATGGAATAGTTATTCTGAGAGGGATATAAATAACCTGATTGTTACAACACTGAATGAGTTTATGTGTATGTAATTGGTTTTCAGAACTCTATAGAAGTGTAGATTTGACTCTAGATCTGGGAGGGGAATAATTCCATATGAGTTTGGGTTTGAGACTTCTTGTGTGATCTGGCACTTGACTAGAATGATGATGAGCTTAATTAAATACATTTAACCAGGATAAGTTGTCTAGTGGGGCACTTCAGGGTTTAGGATTAACTCTAATTTCATATATTTTTCTCACCAGAGGTTTGAGAGAAAGTGAATTGGTTGATGGCATTCACACATAGCAGTAAATTAAGATTGTGTGTTAAGACAGATATTGCAGAAGGGAATTGGGCGTTATGAAATGGCAAAAGACATAATGGCAATTGGAAAAATGATGTAGAAGGAGCCTGGATCTAGCAATTCTCTGAGAAACTGAAGCATGATAGACAGTGTGGTGGCCTGCAGTATCATGAGCCGTTAAGAAGTCTACCAAAATTTCAGGTTACCTATATCAAGGTACTGTATTCCCGTAAGAAGATGCCATTTTTAATGATATCACTCCTGAGTTGTCAGGGTTTATTTCTCTTCATTAAGGGCTACCTGTAAGCAAAGGTTGATCACCGTGTACTCTATGGACTGAGGGTAATTGCCACCATGTCCAAGTGTCCTCTCCAGCAGGAGTGGTTGGGAACTCTGGAACATCCAGGTGCCTCCCAGATGAGAAGGTGGAGAGAGTCTTTGCAGCAGGTGTTTAATCTGCTGTAGGAACACATTTATAAAATACCACAACTATCTGTATAAACAAATTGTTTCCAAAAATAAGAAAGGCATTTGTCCTAAGTCTATTGTATGGAAAGAACCCACTTTTAGGAGCAGAACCAAGACATTTTTTTGCATGGCTTAAGATAGTAAAATATAGAAGTGATATTCCTCTCACTGTGGTCTTTGGATGAGGCTCTCATCCCTACATTAATATTCTAACTTTTCTTCCTTACTTATATTTTATCCTGCATGTGTTACTTCTGACACCAACTGTAAGGATGCAGGAGCACATTTGTCCCTGCAGAGGATTTTGTGATTTGTTAAATCTTTCTAGTATTTTCCTCTTTTCTGGCCTGATACTTAGTCATTTCTCATCCTGAAGCCAGTCCAGACCTTTTGTTATACCTGAGCCCTTCCTTGAAGGATTTCTAGTTCTGCTAAAACCTTCCTGGGATAGGAAGACAAAACTAGATGTAGGTACACGTGATGTTTGCACAGCAGATGCTCTCCAAGTACACGGTAATTCACTCAAAATAGAGGCAAGCAGATCATAGGTCAGCTGCATTCTAGGTCCTATTAATTGTGATTATGTCTTTTAACTCTAATTTTAAAGTATTAATTTATGCAGAAATAGAAAATATGGCAAAAATGCGTGCAGTGGGGCTGACATAACAATGCTGTAAGAACTTCCATATTTCTTGTAGACTGTGCAGACCCAACATTTGGGAAACCCCAGACAGAGAAAAGTCCCTCACAGACATTGAACCTGTATAATTAGCTCAGCAAAAAGGGAACTCAGCACTGAACAGAAACCAAACATGGAAAAATTGAGCTGAGGTGAATGAGCTTGTCACGTGGACTTGGTTTTCCCCACACCTCTTCCTCATCATCCTAAACACTAACACATCTTTCCAACTCCACCAGTTAACCTAATAAAAAAGATCTTAGCTCTCCCTACCAGCTTTGCAACTCTGCCAGTGCTTTCAAACCCAATCCTTTGCATACTCTGTCCTGCTTTCTGGATGAATGGTTGTGCTGCTTCCTGAAGGAGGAGTATGAAATTTCATTGCTTTACAGCAGACATCTAAGCATGAAGTCAGACACGGTTCCAAGGGTTGGAGCAGTTAATATGATATAGAAACTGTGTGATTCTGTCATGAATAACCAAGTTGGTTGGCAGGTCAAACCAGCAGAGGAGATAACGGCGTAGCGCGTTCGCGGGCTGATCGCAGCAAGTGTGTAACTGAATTCTTCGTGCTGAATTCAGAGCAGAGTTTTACTCTGGGTCTGGGGAGTGGCAATGAGTAGATGCAACAAGTATAGCAGAGCTAGCAATACAATCATGTGACTTATAAAAAAAAATCATAGGAAGAAGTAAAGATAAAACAGCTCTAGCCACTAAATTGAACGGTAGGTAAGGAAAATGCTCCTTTGGCTCAGAAATTCATTAACTGCAGGTTGCTGAAAGCTAGGAGGATGTACTAGGGATCCTAGTATCACTTGTTCACTAGATTCTGGTATCACTAGGATCCCTTTGTTCTTCTCCAGGTATCCTTTGTAGTCCCTGCACCTTCACTCTTACCTTTTTTTTCTAACCATGATTCACATCAGCATTTGTTAACTTCAGTGTCCTTTTCTCCTATAATTATGTGTGCTGTCTCCTATGTATTTCTTTATCCATCCTCTTTCCTTTCCTCTCACTGCAATGACAGTTCACGTCACTTTACTTTCTTCTATGACATTATAAGCTCTTTTGATATATTCCAATGTATCTCTTTCCCCTATATGGCTATTCTGGTTCCTAGTTTCCAAAGCAGTCTATGGGCCATCCACAATATTTTCTACATCCATGATATTTTCTATGAGATCTCATTTTTTTTTAGAGTCCACCATGAAATTTGAATGAAAAGGCAAATATCAGTTGGTTTTAAAGACAGGTGCTAAAAGATGAGATGGGTTAATGTTTCAAAAAATGTGAGAACCACTGAATAATATAATAAATAATGTGGGTCAGGGATGGTCAGCTACTCCATAGCCAAAATATAACATGTTGTGGCCCTGTTCCTTGCTGCTTGTGTTACTGTAATAATAGATGATTAATAATAAGCTGTTCCCATGAATTACCTATTGATAGCTCTAGGGCTGTATGCATATGTGTACTCTATTAATCCCCTCTGAGGAACATCCTGTAGGGGGAACGTGGGGGACACACGGCTTAGGTCTTCTGGGAGCCTCGTAATTTGCTTTACGTTCCTTTTCTCTCTGGGTGAGTCATGCTCATCTCCCTGTGACTTGAGAGTTCATCTTGGGATCTCATGCCATCTTTCTGTCTTTATGAGAAGGTGTGGATGATGATCCACCCTAATGGTTTCTGTTGCTGGCTGTGGCAGCATGTTTTATGACGGGTGTGGTACATTCCCATTTTCTCTGTTGTGCATGTACAGCCCCACCCGTGGCCACTCCCACCCTCCCACTGGGAATCGCCCACAGTAAGCTCTGTAATTACCTTTATTTGATCTGAGGAATGGATTTGGGAATCTTATTTGCACAGTCGTAAGCTGAGTATGTTAAAAAAAAAAAAACAAACCAACAAACCAACAAAAAAAAAACACCCCAAAAACCCCTTTGAATGGCTGATTCACCGAGCAGGGATGTGTTAAGCGCAGAAACAGCGGAGACACCAAAAGCCAAGCTCAGAGGCTGTTTAACTGAAGGGGTTTTTTAGTTTTTCTTTGGAAATGTCAGACTACAATATGTGTAGACAGGGAGAATTTCACCTGTTATCACCTGTTTTGAGTTCTTAATGTTAACAGGCAGAGTTGCCCTAAGTTACAGTTTTCATTTGAACACATTCTGTTGGTTTTAAGTGGAATTAAACTGAATCAGTGCAAACTACAGTTTGTACTTGTTTTCCATATTTACTCTGGGTTATACAGTGTAGTTTGCACAGCCTCTCAATGAAGAAAAGACATTGTATGCAGCCAGTAATGCAGCACTAGTTCAAGCATTTATTTTCTGGGGAAACCTTTGAAAAGGAAAAAGAAAAAAGAAAAAACCAACACGAAAACCCCAAGACTAAAGCTCCTACTCTGACTTCATAAGATCAAAGGTCTTTCAGCATCCACCTAACAACTAGTAGCTAATCCAGCTGGCTCACAGAAGCACAGCTGATGTGGAGTGATGTATTCTGCTGACACCTATTCCTAGGCATGCATGAGAAATGGTGCATATAAAGTAGGAAAGATGGAGGAACAGGTCATGGAGAATGATATTTATTCCTCACCTTCCAGTCCTAGCAATAACCTTTCTGTCCACAAAACTACAGTGTTGTTTCTCTGCCTGCAGTGGTCAATGCTGGCTCATGTTTAAAGATATACTGGGGAAACTGGGCTGATAGTTTGCTTAGGTGACCAGGAAGAGCTTTGGACAAGATGCTTCAGCACAATGTTTTAAGGGAACTAAATATCCACTGAAATCCTGAATATACACGGAAGAAGTCTTTGCATGGATGAATATTTGGTTAAAAGAGCAAATGAAAGGTAAAAGTGAGTGAGGAGGTCACCAAGGTGATCTTTAGGGGTCTGCTGAGACTTTGTGGTGCTTGATGTGCTCACAAAAAAAAAATGGAAAAAGGGGTGAAAAGCAGCATGACAAAATTTGCGGAAGATGATGTTGATCTAAATAGTTATGATGAAGATTAGGTGGGAGGAAAGGCAAAAGCAAAAAGACACGATGACGTTCAGTCATGGGGCATTTAACCTTACAGGCAAACCTAAGGAGAAGCACAAAAACATCGTTTACCAAAAAAGGGCTGCAAGTGTGATCCAAGGTCTGGACCAGCTTCCATATGAGGAGTGAGTAAGTGGGCTTTGGCCTGGAAAAAGGGTGATTGGTGATGGTGAAAGAATGGAGGAGATGCATTAAACCACAGGTGGCATGGAGAGGGTGAGCAGGCACTGAAGGCCGTCTCCTTCTGACCTGACAGCTTCCTGGTAGGGAGGAGATTCCAAACTAAAAAAATGAGGTGGGTCCTCACACAGGGTGTGGCTGAGCTGTGCAAGCCCCCACCACAAGGTGCTGTAGAGGTAAAAATTGCTGTGGATTGAAGGCATGGCTGGACAAGGTCATGGAGAGGAAAATCCATTGCAGGTTATTAACCAGATGGACACCAGCTCTGATATAAGAGGTCCGTGACTTGCAAACTATGTTTGCTTTTCCTAAGCTTTTCCTTGAGAATTTAGTCTTGTCCATAGCTTGAAATAGGATACTGGGCTAGATGGGCCTTTGCTTTCACCCAGGATGGATGTTTTTCAGTACCATGTCACTGCATTACACACTAACACATAAACCCAGAGAATATTTCATGTTTCAATGTCATGAGTTCTCTGCAGTGTGAAAGGTGACATATTTCCAGAAGGATACAGTTATTTGCCTGCAGAAGCAAAATACTGGTTAGAGAAAATATAGAGACAGAAAAAAAATTGGAGGTGAAGAAATAAAAACGCAAATGCCCAATTATCCCAACACTCTTGTCTCCCTGCCCCCAGAATTACGAAGTCATTCCCACCCCAGCATCAAGTTGAGAACTTGGTTTTGTACTTTAAAGCATTGTCTTTGGAATTCCAGGAAAAACATGAGGCAGACAGACTGAAGAATAAATGAGGGACAGTTTGCAGACTAAAGAACCTTATGGGAAAATATGGCCTGACATTGTTTTGCAAAACGAGTAACATACAAATATGGTAATCCTTTAGGGAGGAATAACTGCTGGGAAGAAGATGAGATACAAGTGACTTGAAATTAGGAAGACTAAGAGAAGGGAGTGGGGGGAAGGAAAAGCAAATCTAATATGGTGAACAAAACTAGAGGTCACGCACGAAGGCATTAAACTCCCCAGGAAGGATTTTGTTCACTGTTTGTAAGAACTGGAAAACTTTATGTTTGTTTTTAATGTCAATACAAAGGAAATTCCCAGGGTAAGGGACAAGATCTGAAAATGAGGGAAAATATGAAATAGGCACAGCTAAAACCATCTGTATGTACAGTTATGAGATGCAAGACCAGCATAAGGATCTCTAAAAACTGTGAGTATGGCCATATTGTTCCTTCCCCCAACTAATCCTCCCTCCCTTCACTGCCAAGTGTCCAGGGCTTGTTCTTCCCCTTTTCCCTGCCCACTTCCCAAGAATGCATGCCTCTGCTACACCCACCTGTTTTCCCAATGCCTAATTTATTCCTCAAGCCTATTTTTGTCTCATAAACACCTTGTCCTTAATGTTAACAGCGAAAGTATCAAGAATACCTATTTGAGTTTTAATTTAATTTAATTTAATTCTTCGTCTACTTTAGCTCTTTTGGGAAAATTCTTTGAGCTTTGTGAAAACTGTTTCTTCTTAAAAAATAGCAAAACAAAGCCGAGTTTCTTCCCCCAGTTCTCTGAATTGTGGGTTGTTTAAAAACACATTGTTCAAGCCAGTGTGATTTAAATATTTGATGCAAAATTTTCCGAAAACAGTGGGATTTGTATATCTAAGATAAATTTTTCAGCCAGATTCATCTGTCTTGTGAAACCTGAGGGGCTTTTATATTAATTTTAATTTTTGCTCAGCAAAACCAGTGAAAAGAAAGTGCCCAAATTTGTGATGTGCAGATCCCCTTCAGGGGATACATGAACCTCTTCAGGGTTTCAGTCTCAGAAGGATTTTATCAACAGGGTAGCTAAGAAATGGAAACCATGATATAAGTGTTTTCCATGCTTAAATATCTTGACTTTTTTAGGAATATCTGAAGCAATAGAAAACCTTCTTCAAGAGCTCTGTATGTATTCAAAATAGCATATCTGCTTTCCACTGTTTCCTAACAAATTCCAAGTTTAATGTTTTTGTGTGTCTGCCCCTCTACTGAGTGGTAGCATGTCCACTGTATTGATAATTGAAATGACAAATATGCTTTTAGTTTTTTCTGTCCCAAATTACGGTTAATTAAAATATCTTATTTTAAGTATGAAAAGAAATTTAAAACTAGATTAAATAAACCACAAAAACTAGAAAATATGAAGTTCCCACTTGATAAGGAGGAATTCAGTTCTTTTACACAGCGAGCAGCTCTCACTTACAGAAAGGCCCTGATGACTTTAGAAAACAGAGATTTCTTTCACCACAAAACATGGGGTAATAACATTCTTGAAATAAAGGACAGGAATTTCACAGAAAGAAGCAAACATCCCAAAACTGTGTGTGCAAAAACAGTTTTGCAATAAACAGCTGGAATAAACAGTCCCTGTTTCGTTGAGGAAGCATCATTTAAGCAAGAGAACTGAATAATGTACAAGTCCTTGATGCTGTTACAAAATCCTTAATAGAGATGAAAATTAGAAGCAAGAAAAAGGCTAAAATTAATTAGGAATCGTATAAGTCCTGCATTTCCCCGCTGTACTCCTGTTGCTTTCGATACACATATATCATTGTGCAGTTTATGAAACCCAAGAGATTCTTCCTGGGAGATTCATTCCCCCTCAAACAGGGATTTTGTCTGTTCTCTCCTTAGTGTGAAAAATTAATTCCTTTATTGAAATGGAATTTTAGATTTTTGGGAGCAGCTGGCTATAAAGGGGTTGAAACTATGCTTATTTCTTCTTTAAAATATTAAATTTCAGTGATACATAAAACATAATTAACTGATCTAAGGGGCTTACCACATTAAAGGCCAAGATGCAAAACTAAACCTATTACAAAAGCCATTCTGTTGTCTTATACATAAAAAATAATGCAAATTAAATTTTTTATAGGTGTTTGTTTCCAACACATAAAGCACAGCTGATAAAGAATATTCATTAAGGGACCAGGAATACAGTTTTATATTATTGCTGACTAGGTCCTCTGACTAGTAATTTCAGGAGGAAAAAAAAGAGAATTGATATTTTAATATATATTTAGATTTTGTAAACCCTCACAAATCTATATCAAGATTGATAATGGTAACAGCTCAACAATTTGCCTCCTTTTACAGACCTCTGTGGGTAATACAATTTTTCACTTGTTCTAGTATTTTAGTTTTCTTAGATTGACTAAACAAGTATGAGACTAAATTTATAATATTATAGTATTCTTGGGAATCTAGAGTGTGATGCAAAACCAGAACACAGTGTCGTGGATTCAGTAGCAAAAAAAATCTGTTAACAAGGGAAAGTAGAATCCTGAACAAAGAGCATGTGACTTAGAGACTTTGTAGGTGTTTATTCATGCATTAATGTCTTCAAATTAAAGAACCTGGTTTTATTTTATACTTATTGCGTTCACATATTTATGCCCTTCGCTTTAATATTTTTCCTATTGAATCCAGAATGTTATATGTGTGTGTATATATATATTTTAATATATATATATGGCAGCTGTCAGTTTTGAAGTGTGAAACACATTTTATAGCCAAGGAGATTAGCTTGGGATGAGTTTTATCTGAGTCTATGTTAAAAGAATTCCTATATGAGAAGTTTTTGTCAGCTTTGGCTATTCTTTGCTGGTGAAAAAGCATAAATTGCTCCTGGAAGCAAACTCCTACTTTGCCTTTTTTGGTCAACTCTTTTTTTTTATGACAGAGGCTTCTCGTGGGTTCTCTTATTTAGTTTTCTATATAGTCTTTCTTTCTTTCTCTCTTTCCAAATTAAATATTCACTGTTATCACTTTTCTTATTGTGGTCCTTGGCATACCATACATTTTTTTTTTGAGAAACTCAGTGCTTCTGGAGTGGGGAGAATTGCAATTTTTTGTTTTATCAAGAATGCATAGGTTTGCACTGGTAATCATGACTCTTTCAGGTTTCTTATAAAACCATGGGCAAGTGTTGTAGATCCATCATATGCTTATTTTTCAGAATTCCGTGATGATAAAATTTGATTCTCCATACTGTTAAATTCAAGGAGTGAATACCTATTGTCAGTTCCAGTATTTGCAGTTCCCACATCTTCATTCTCTATTGAATTTCACTTTGTTGTTCTATCTCAATTTTTTTTAGCTTAACAATGTCTTTATATGCGGGAAAATATCCTCTTCCTCTATATCTGATCTTTTATTACTCTTGTTGAATAACTTTCTAGAAAAGGCTGTTTCTTTGGAGGCTTTCAACAAGGAGGAACATCATCAGTTTAAGCCAAATTTTGCAGCCCCTTTTGCAGTCCTGTTGAGCCTTTCTGCACATTGATGCATGGATCTGACTTCTTTCCCCATTGAAAACAGTTTCCTGTAGTATTTTTATAGAGTCAAAGAGGAAAAAGGAGCAGGTGTGATTGAATTATGCTGGTTTTTAGCTGATCTGCTGAATGCTACTGCTGGCCCATGCATGTCAGACTGAGCTGTAGGACACACACACCTGTGAGGATGGGCAGAAATCTAGGAAGCCTTTACTAGATTTCTAGTGAGGCTTAACCATTAAATGAAAATTCTATGAGGCAGAGAGCTTTTCCATATGAGTACAAGTATTTTATGCTGTGTACTGAATTGATAGATACCCAGAGACAGTGAATTTGCATAGATTTAAATAAGTGGTATTATTGCTCAACACCCCAGAACACTGTGTGCAGACTATCCCAAAAAAATTTACTTTGCATTAATGGCTAATCTTGAAAATGTTGGTCCTAGTATGTAATTTTTCAGTGCTTTGAAAGGTTCTTATTGAAGTTGTTGGACAATAGTGTTTTTTGCTTGTTACCAAAAGAGAATTCAGGGGTCACAAAGCTGACCCTAAATCCATATGGCAGGTCAGGTGCTCTCTAGACACTCTGCATTTCAAAGAAAAAAAGGAACCCATCCCACATCTGTTCCTGGGTGGAAAAGTAGGGCAAACATTAATTACTGACCTTAAAGCACAATGGAAAACTAACGGGGCAATGCCAAGTCAGAGGATGAGAAATTCTGGAATATTAATGATGTTTGCCTCTGATCTCATACCTGGAAGAATACCTGTGTTCTCACCTCCCAAGAGGACAGGGCTGACGTCTCCAGGTTCAGTGGCCCCAATTAATTTCATTCTAGCAAATTTAGAGAATCAGCTGAAATTACTGCAGAGCTGCAGGTCTTGGTCTGACAATTCGCTGAGTCCAAGTGCATATACAAGGCTGAAAGGAGGTAAATAGAGTCCCTGTCTTGAAACTAGAAAGTATGAGGGAATTACAGGTGGCAGATTTAACTTTAACTCCTGGAAAAGTACAAAATTTAAAAAACCCACCAAACTAAGGGGAAAAAAAAAGGCAAAAGTAGAAGCCACTACGAGTTTGTTAAAAAAGGAATTGTGCTGTCAGTGTAGTTTCCCTGGATACTGGCCTTGAAAGGAGAGAAGGTGTACAGGTAATACAGCTGGACATTAGTGAGGCTTCTATGCTTTTGCTCGTGATGTTTTCTCATAAGGAAGCTAAGGAAATTTATTTGAGATAAAACTCTAGCAGAGAGAAGGTAAAGCTGGGTGGAACAGAGCATGAGGAGTAGTTAGTGACTGTGCTGTTGGAATGAAAGGGTATTTAGAGTGGATTTCTTACAGAGCCTGATACTACTTGGTATTTTCACTAACGACTCGAGTGATAGACTGGAGAGGAGCACTAATCAAATTTGGAGACAGCTGAAGATGGGAGGCTTTAACTATGTATGTAGAGGACAGGATTAATATTCAAAAGGAGTCAGGAAAAACGATCTGAAGACAGTAAAATGCAGTTCAATAATAACTGAGTTCAGCATCTAGGCAGGAATAACAACCCCTGCAGATAGAGAATGAGGAGAAGTGACGAGGTAAGAAATTCTGCATAGAAAGACCTTGAGGTTTTAATGGGCTGCAGGCTGAGCCTAAATCAGCCACATCACGACATAATGAAACAGGCAGACAGGCTGGCAGGTATGAGGTGCTGACAGAAATATATTCTGAGAGACCTGTGAAGTTAAATCCTCTTGGTAAAGGTTTGTGATTTTGGCCACTGCATTTTGAAGCACTGCACTCCAGTTTGGAGTCTATAGGAGAGGAGGGAGAATGGTCAGAGCCTAGAAATTCTGGCTTATGAGGAAAAATTTACAGAATTAAGGTTGTTTAGTCTGAAAGAGAATTTATACTGCAGGACATTCCAGCTTTTTTTTCCCCCCTCTTGCTTGCTCTTCTTTGCTGCAGCTTGGGAGGACAATGCCTGGCTGTTTAATTATTCCAGCTGGGAAAATAGTAAATTATTTCCTTCTATGAATTACTTACATTCCTGGGAGAACAGGTTCCTGTCTAATATTTCTGGCATCCTACCATTTGCCCACAGAGGGGAATGTTGCAGGGACCTGTCCTGGCAGGTCTGTTGAACCAGCAGTTAAGAGTTTGCAGGGCAGGGATACCTACCCATTCCAGGAGTAAAGTAAGGGCTAGGTGTGGAAGTTGTAAGCTGACACTAGATGAGCTCCTTTGAGAGGCTCTAACAAACTGGTGAGGCAGCAGTACAGAGGGAAACAAATTGGGTTAAAATGACAGCATGTTTAGCTTCATTACATGACTCTGATGGAACCTCACCCTCTATGCTTCATTCATTTCTGAGCACTTCACCAACAGAAAGATAATAAGGCTCTGGATTGCAGTAGCCCTGTCTCATCCAAATGTCTTAGAATGATTTTACATTTATTTACTAAGCCTCAAAAGGCACTGTTGAGATTTGTAAAAGCTGCACAGGAATCACTTTACTAACCACATGTTTAAGAGCTCCCTTCAGTAATCAGTAACATTTAACAGGGCATGAAGAATGCAGGTTTCATTTGAAAATGTAGGAAATTTAGATAAGAGACATATTATGACCTTATATGTTTCTATTTTGCTTATATATTGTAAAAAAAGTAGCTTTGTTGTTCTGTGGACAGCTCTAACTTTCTGCATCCTGAAGAAAATAAAGAGTAATATATTCTGTCACAGTTGTTTGGATGGGACTTGAAGCAACCTGGTGTAGTGGAAGATGTCCCTGCCCATGGCAGGGGATTGGAACAAAATGGTCTTGAAGGTCCCTTTCAACCCAAACCATTTTATAATTCCATGTGGGTTCTTTTAATGGCTATTTGAAGGAAGAATAGTTATATATAAGCCACTAGGAGAGGAGGTGTTTGCAAGAACCCAACAAGCACTGTGCTCTGGGTTCTAGTGAGGGGTCTCAGCTCTCTTGGCATGATGGAAACAACCACTGGCAGTATCTCATGTGTGACCAGGAGACTTGGTTGCACAGGAGAGGTCATACAGGACTTAATTGATTTAAAAGAAAACAACGAAAATACAGGATGTTTGTCTATGGGGTGAGGAGACAGTTGGGGAAGTAGCAGAGAAGCTGGATGTGATTATGAGGGCATGACTTGGATTTATGTTTGCAATGTGGCGAAAGAATTAATTATTGCCCTAATCTTATTAAAAGTGGCATAGTGTCTTCGATAAATAGAATTGGCCAAGACTTTGCTTTTAGTTTCTAATGTAAGCAGCATCCTGTTGTTAGCACCACATTAAGGCATTGATTCCACAGTGACTCAGAAGGGAGAGCAGTACCTCAGAGTTCTGCTTTTGAACCATAAAACCATGGAATGGTTTGGGTTGGAAGGGATCTTAAAGATCACCTAATTCCAACCCCCTCGTCCCAAACATCTTCCACTAGAGCAGGTTGTTCATTCTGTAGTGATTTACTCAGGATATTGCAGCCTCTCTGAGCCTTGCAGAGCTCTGAGAACTCCCACCCTGCTTTCAAATACTAACAAAATGAGGAATTGCCTTGTGAATATGTGGCACTGGCCATGCTCACTGATGTAGGAGAGGAGGATTTTGTTTGTACCTCTCTCTTAATCTGCATTATCTCCGTAATTAATCTCTTTGTCTTTTGAGCTAATGATTTTTGAGGTGCAGGAGAGCAGAGAGGTGTGTTTGACCCAAATTGTAAAGCTCAGGCTGTCTGAAGAACAATAGAGGGCACGGCCACCAGCTGGGAAGTCATCAACATTTCCTGTGCTATGGCTTATGGACACTGACCTACCAACTCCTGCTTCACCCGTGCCACATCCAAAACAACACTGTTCCTTACTGTCCAACAGGATTAGTCAGCAAGAGCCACCTCCAAAGCTCCTGCAGGAGCAAGGCTGGAATATTTTGCCTCTGTAGTTGTTTGATTTATAAGCAGGACAGAGCAGTACATGTAAAAATTCTTCATTATACACTTCAGTGCTTTAAGTTGCCATTTTTTAAAGTTGTTTTTTTTTTTTAACTTTCATGTTGTTTGGATTTATTTGCAACTTTATGCCTTTTAAAGTTTATTGCGTTCACTAATGCAGAACTTCTGCCTTCAAATCAAGCTGTGGTCACTTTGGGCTGTAACCAAAGGATCATTTTGGTTCTGACATTAATTCATTACCAACACTTTTTGCAGGGCTTGGAAATTTCTGTTTCAGATTTTTTGGAGGCCAGATCACTGTCTCCCTGTCCTCAGTCATATAACAGCTTATGAAACTAGGATATAGGAGTGATTTCATGATTGAAAGTAGTTCTGTATGACAGCACTTCTTGCGTTAAGTTTCTGAAGTTTTGCGGCCAAAAAATATTAGAATATTGTTGTTGTGGTTAATGTTTAGTTTTCAGAAATCCTAAACTATTACATTTTCTTTTAATTTCTCTTTTTACAACATAGATGCTAAAAAAGGTGCACTTTCTGATTTTTTTTTTTAACATTTCTTTCTCATTATCCCCTTCAGAAACTGTATCTGAACTACAAACAATTCTTCCAAAAAGAAAAGCCTGATGTTACAAGAGATGGATCAGAAGGACTTTGCTCCATGTAGAACAAGCTTCCCTCTCCCTACACTTTCCTCTTTCAGGTCAGTGTTTTGCAGTAATAACAAGTATCTTCATGTGTTCCTGGCAGGTTCTTATGTTACACCTACCACAGTGGTTTATGGATATTTCCATTTACTCCCCGAAGTACTCGTCTGATTCCTGTCTCAGTAACTGGCACGTGGCTCCAGTAATATCCAGGAACACAGTGATTTTATACCAGTATCTGTGTTCATATACGAGCCACTACTTTCTCACACTATAACATTTGAGGCAACTTTAGGTGCTCAGATTACCAGGATATAGTCCCTTATTTAATTTACGTTAATCCTACTTCTACCCGTGTCCATCTCCCCTCACCATGATGAAGGATAAAGAGTCTATTTTAGTTGCATATTTTCTGGCTGCATATATCACCTGGCTGACAGCAAACTACACAATCTTTTACTCCTTCAAAAATATATTCTCTAGATTTTTAACAATTTTTGTTGTTCTAGGCTCATAATCAGTTATTAACAAAATAGATACATTTTCAGCCTAAAAGTCATCCAGTTCAACGTAGCTCATGTAGCATTCAAATCAGAAACATGTGATTCTAATAAACCAAACTGAAACATTTACAGAATAAAATCCAATTCCCCAGGATTTACTCTGCTTTCCAGAAAGCCAGGAGGGTCAAGAGTTGAATGACGGATTGTTGATATTTATGGGTTTGCTAATTATTGTGTTTGTAACACAAACAGTGCCTTTCTTGCTAGAAATTCAACAGTGAAACTAAGAAGTGAAAAGAAAGTGACGTATTTCCCATTCATATAAAGAAATAAGAAGAAAGTTTCTGTTTGTAGTGCTCAAATTCAGTAATTTCTGCAGTTAACACATCCTGGCTTCTCCCTGGATGTCACTACAGTCAACTTTCTTTATAGGAGTAAGTCTGAACGAAGTTTTCACCTACTACTACAAAACACACGAGGCAAAAGTACCGGATTTAAAACAGAGCCCATAGTAAAAGCAAGCTTGGTTTCAAAATATAGAAATTTCCAAGGTTTTGATTTAACACTGGAAAAATACAAAATAAATCTGTTAAGGATCAGTGAGATATGAGCCTTCCCTTTTTTTTTTTTTAGAAATACTTTTCTTAGTTTGTCTTTCTGTTGTTTAATTCCTCTGTGGTTTTTGTTCGCTTGTTTGTTTGTTTTCCAGGTGATGGTAAACACTTCCAGCTTTCTTTATAACTATGGAACAGAAAGTAGCTTAGATGAAGCTGGTCTTCACCCGAGACAAGAAAAGCTATTTTTTTTTTTCCTTTGGGAAATCACCCACAATCTTCATTTCTCCCCATACCAATGGATCTATTAACTTACCTCGTGTTTCCTTGGCTCCTTCTCTTGCTGCTCCGCGCTCGTGGCTGATAAATGCCTATAGGAGTTGCCGAGGAATGGGATGGAGGTGCTGACCTTCCCCTTCCCTCAGCCTGAAGTTCTTCAAAGTCAGCCTCAGGGACTTCACATTAAATAGATGAGCCAAGGCAAGAGAGTTCTGCTCCCCCTTCCGTTTGGCTTTCACGGCTGAGTTCTAAAAAGCTGTATGAAGTTGTCAGAGGTTTCCTCTTACCTTCCTACTGAAGCAAAACGGCGTGCTGCTGCTCCAGGACAGGATTAGGTCATTCAAACAGCCCTGCAGAGAGAGTGGAGGCTCAGCGGTGCAGAGTCTCCAAAGGCTGGAAAGATCTGATCTTACATCAGGTGAGAGAAGGCAGCTGGCTGGGCAAGCCAATAATTATGATATCAGCTCTTGTTCGCCTCAGGCAGTCCTGCATTTAATAAGAATATAAATATGACTAAGCTGCATTTTTTTTTTTCCTTGTTCTCTTGGTAATTCTTCAGAGAAGTTGGGCAGGTATTGAGCTCTAACTGTCTGGAAAGAGAGTGCTCCCTCTCCACCTCTCTGTTTTCCTTTTGATTTAAAATACCCATCTGTTACCGTGTTTTGCAAACCTATTATCCACCTGTGGTTATTAAAAACACTCTTTCCTGGCATGGAGTTTGGCAGAGTATCAGGAAGCGTTCACCCACCAGAAATAGGCGTCTTTCTTGCATTTGTTCATCCTGAGCTCTCAGCATGGAAAGGACCTGTGGCTCCACATTGGAATGTCAAAACGTCTTGTGCTGTTTAACTGTCAGAGGAACACTACGAGACCAGTGTACTCAGGATATTATTCCTTCCCAAAACCAGAGTGCCTTAGCACAGTGATAGAGGACTAGTTTGGAGGAATGGGTTTGTGTGGGCATGTATGTATCACATATATTTATGTAGAGAGGTTTTTTTGTGTGCAGATCTGTAGAGAGGAATATGAGTTTAAATGTGCAGTTGCAGGAATACGTATTTCTGCTACCCTTACCTGGCTTTGTGCACACTCTACAGTCCCCTGCACAAACCTGATCACACCTACTGTAATAATACTCACCTACCTCATAGGGTGTTGTGAGGATTAATTAATGTTTGTAAAGTGCTTTGAAGATGAAAAGCCTTGAATGGGTACTAAATATAATTATCGTCATTCCACAAAACAGTAGAAACATCTTTGTGGCCCCCAGGTCATTGGATAGGTACACCCATGTTTATCTCCCACGATTATGGTAAGATACTGAAGAAGGTATTGAAACTTTGATAAAAACACTCTCCCTGCTTTGGAGGACCTATTTATATTCATGTTAAGTTCATGCTATTCATGAAGTGTTTTTGTGATACCTGTTGCAGAATATTTTACGCTGATTTGTGATAGAAAAGATCTACCACGGCATCCACACGCCGTAATAATAGGGCTGGTGGAGGAAAATCTGTGTTTTCACCTGTGATGAATTATTTCCTATCAAGAGTTTGCCAGTGTGATTTTATTAGATCTATCAAGGACTTCTGATACTAGAAATGAAGACTTTCTCAATTTATCTGCTGGATCTTGTAGAGATATGGACATGGAGTGTTGGTGGATATGCTCTTCCTGTCTGGAAGATCTCAAAGATAGTGCTGGATAATTACTTGTCCTTTCCAATGACTTTCACATTTGATGTTCCTCAGAGATGTGTGTCTCAAGCTGGCAGGGAAGGTTCTGAGATGGTTTGGGCTACACTTGACATCTTTACTTAATTATTCCCAAGTTCTGCACTACCCTGAAATTACAATTCTTACTGTGATGGCTGAGACAGACAAATCTGAGATGGTTTAAGTCAGTAACTCTGTACTAACTGCAATAGCCCAGAACCAAAGTCTGTTAATGGCCTGACTGTCACCTCAGGCTCCTGACATCCAGCCTGCTGCAGCCAGGGAGTTACTGGGCCCTAAGCTGGCTGTTTTAGCACTAACTTGTTGGGTGTGTTTACTTGAGCTGGCGTCACAGGTCGATTGCAGTGCAGAGATAAGAGCCTGAATGAAAGTGAACCACTGACTGGCAAGCATTATCTCTTCTCTCCTGGGATAACTATCAGGAGGAAATACCTAGAGGAAAATGGGGTGTCAGAATTTGCTGCAGATTTTCCTGTTTCTTGCTGATGTGTGTCACAGTCTTCTATCAACATCCACTTCTGTGGATACGAGGAGCACAGCCCACCTTAACAGCACTGCTTTGTGGGGTTTCTCCTTTTGAGTGGCAAAATAGTTTTGTAGAATTTAAGTTCAGTATTTCTTCTTCCTCACAGAGTTTTGTTAAAGTAAAACAGTTTGTTCTTCAGGAGATGAAGCCATATGACACAGGCAAAGAACAGGAGAGATCAAGAGGCTTCCATCAGAACAGCCTTGGTTTTGTCAGATCCAGACTAGACAATGGAATGTGATAACTTTATATCTCTCCTTGGTCTGGGCTTTTAGTGAAAGACTGAGATGCTGATTTGGTGTACTGGCAGCTATGCTAAACTGTTAAATTCTGTTCCCTAATCTGATATTTAATTTTTTTTGAAAAAAAAATTAAAATTGCAGCCATCAAAGTTACAAAGTAAATATTCAAAATGCAAGTCAGTGGAACCATTTCAGTGGTGTCTGACTGTGTCTGTAGTCTGAAATAACAATGTCAGCAGATAGAAATGGTTCCACAAGGGCTCAGCTGCCCAGTGAAGGTGACCAAAGTGGCAGTGCTGTTTGGTACTTCCATACAGCACTGGAGAGGGAAGAGAAATGACAGTCTGCCTAACTGACATGGCATGAGGTCTCTGTGGTACGTCCAGAATGAGTAACTCAGAAGCCTGTTTCCCTCTTTGTTTCCCTCATTTAGGGAGAGTCATCCTGCATGATCTGCTTCCTGTAGTGCTGCATTTTGGCATCTTGGGTATATGAAGTTATTTTGTAATAGGAGTTGGAAAAATATGATTATCTTCATGTTCCATAGTTTGATCTTTGTCTCAAAAGTTTTTTCCTGAACTAAGGCTGTCCAAAGCAGAGCACTAGAATTAGATAAGCTGAGCTCAAGGTTGTGCATGACATTTCATGTCCAACTCAGAATGTTTGATCAACTTTAACATTAAATGTTCCTCGATTCCCTAGCATGGAAAACAACTGCTGACCTCATTATAAACCCCTCCTGCTATTTAGATTTGGCAAGAACGGTCTTGTTGATCTGGAAATTTGTCAGCGAGGAGTTCTCTCTATGAACTTACTTCATTTTTTTTGCTCAGCTGAAGCATAAATTCAGTCCTTTGATAAAATATTCTTATTTAATTTAGTAGCGGGATAATTGCTTATTTTTAATACATTGTTTATATTTTATTATGCAGTGATGGCAGCAGTATTTGTTATCATAAATAGCTTTGTAGGCTTACGATTTTTGTATCCTAACATTTGGATGATAAGCTTACAAAATGACTTAAGACGTAATCTAACCAGCTATTCTGCCACCATTAAATAGGAAAAGTGGCCTAGCATCTCTCCCTTGGGATCACCTGAGGGAAGACACACCTGGGTGTAACTTTAACCGTCTGCTGTGCTGCCTTTAAATAGTAGTCAGGGCTTGCTTTTTATCTTCTGAGATATCCCTAGGGAATACACACCTTGGCTTAACCTACATACACTTCAGTCCATTTTTGTCCCTCAGAAGTAATCACAAGTGCATTTATCTGGTAGTTTAATGTGTCTAGAAAAACACATTGGTAAACTGAAGTTAGCAGTGTCAGCATTCCAAATATTTAATAAAATCACAGGGTGGTTTGGGTTGGAAGGGGACTTAAACACCATCTCATTCTAACCCCCTTCCACTAGACCAGGTTGCTCAGAGCCCTATCCAACCTGGCCTTGAACACTTCCAGGGATTTAATAGAGTATAATTCTCCTTCCCTTCTGAGCCTCTTCTTTTGGCAAAATGTATCTGTCTTTTGCCCTGTTATTGTTACAGCTTAGAGGAGCTGTGAGTTGCAGTGTTGGAAGACTGAAGGATAAAATTCACCAGGGAGATTTGAATTACAGCCTCCAAATCTGGCACACCCATAAGATGCTCTTTTGTTGGCATTTGCAAAACTTTCAGTTTGCTAATTGTTTAATCTTAAATTAAAATACAAAGAACCATCATTATATATGAAATATCATTTCCTGACCAGTGATTTAGTGTTCCCTATAAAGCACAGCATCGGCAGCAATGTGGCAGCCACCATAAGCTGTTATTTTGTTATTTTAGAAATGAGGATGAGCTCAAGACGTGGTGTTAGACTTGACTCTGTGCCTTTCTGCTCTAGGTGAAATTCAGGTAGGTGATCTAGACACGTGTTGTAGTCATTGTGTCATCTAGCAATATGTTTTGCTTTGCCTTTTTGACAAGACTGCTATGACTATGCAACTTTCAATGGATGAGGGAGATAATTAATTTAAGAGAGAGATATTGGGCTAATAATTGGAAGTAATAATCTCTGATTCATCTCACAGGTTTATTTTACCTTGTGCTTAGTTATTTGTTCCTTATAACTATTTGGTATCATGCACCATGTTCAGGACCCTGCATCATTCCAGGGTGACTGGAACTGGATCCTTCTCCTGTCCCCAGGGAGGAATTCTCAGTCCTCGTTGGAGCAGATCACTGTATATATGCAAAGTTTCAGACCTTGGAATCAGGTTGGAATGACCTGTAACATGTCATAAACTTTCTTCTCTTCTTGCAGAATGTAATTAGTGAAGAGTTGGCAGCATTCTGTCAACTCTCCCTTTTTTGTTGACATTGCACTTCAGAAAACGTCTTCTGTGATTTTATTCCTTTTTTTTTTTGTTACAAGATTAACAGAAAGGGAGCAAGCTTTCCTAGCCTGCAGCTGCTGGATAAGTGGTAGGTTGGCAGGCTGTCTTTGTTTGTTTGGTCTTATGGCTTCTGCATTTTTGGCTGCCAGGCTGTTTCCAACATCACAGACTTGTGCAGAGTGAGGCTGTTGGGGGAGTTTTGGTGACATGACAATAAAAGGAGAAATTCTGCCTTACATCAGCTTCCAGAGCATAGGAATTTGATGAATGCCAAAGTCACGGATGTAGAAGAGTGTGGCCAATGTCAGAAGACAAATTACTGGATCCCAGCAGTGGTATTGATACTGGAGAGAGAGGAACAGTTGGCAGATCCTCTGTCTAGTCACTTCCAACTCCTCTATCTGAACAGGGCTTTCTAAAGGTCAGACCACGAGAGATACAAAGGGGAATGCTGTTGCATTCTGGTTTTAAGGCCTTGAGGGACTGTGGGAGTTTCAAGAACATGTGGATCTACTAGTGAGACCTTTGAACCACATGAGTCTTCCCAACCCAATCCTGTCACACTCCTGACTCTGAATATGTTATGCAGGTTTAGCCACTTAGTGCTGAGGCATGAGCGGGGAAATGATCACTCATACATCATGTCATACTCTTGATTCTAAGGCTACTGCCTGTTCTTATTTTCTGTTTATTTTAAGCTGTGTGAGGATTTCAAAGGTGCTGAATAACCCACACCTGCCCCCAGTGATGTTCATCTTTTAGTTCTCAGGACATCTTTGGTCCATTCCTCCTTGCTGTTGATGTTCTATCATGAACATGCAGCATCATTCCTGGAGCTGTGGCAGAGCTCAGAAAGAGCATTAGTTTGTGAATGACATGGGATGTTGCTTTGTGATACAGATGAAGCACATTTGCAATTCCCTGCACTTACTCCACAACCCAAGATGAAACACATTGTGCTCTTGCGCCATTCCTTTACAGCAGCTGAAGAGAATCTGGTTTGAATTGTTGGAGTGTCTGTCCAGATTCTCATCTTGCAGAAGCTCCTAGATCCCTTTCAATAAAATTACAAAATTCCTAACAACTGGACTATTCCTTTGGAATTTACCTTGCTCAACATATTTTCTGTGGAAGTTGAGGAATACTGCAGCTAGAGATAAAACACAACACCTTCTTGGTACCACAACCTTTAACCAAGTTTCTGACCAGTTAGTGACATGATTGGTTCTAAACAGGATGATTAATATTTAGCTAACTAGAAGACAGCTAACAGTGTTCTACTCCTGCCAGAGGCTTAGGCTAGCACATGATTATCTTCTTATAACTGGCTTGGCAGAAACGTGTGTGTGTTGGTTTGGGATTTTTTTTTTTTCAGCCCCTTAACTATGTCTAATAACCAGTACAACTGGTCTGTCTTCTTTCTTTCTTGGAGTGTGCTTGGATCTTCCTAACTGCAGTGCTCTGTAAGCAGCCAGTGCCAACACATGCATACCCTTTTAGCATTTCCCTGCTTCCATAGAATTTTGGGCAGCATTTGTCCCAAGGACCCAAAATTCACTGAGAATATTAGTGTGAGAAATACAGATGCACTGTCAGGATTAATAGAGTTGTATTGTGGAAAAACTGGTTTAGGGATGCAACTCAAGTTTAGTTCTTGAATCATGGAATCCCAGGGTGGTTTTTGTTGGAAGGGACCTTAAAGATCATCTTGTTCCAATCCCCTTCCACTAGACCAGGTTGAAATGTGACCTTCTTATGATCTCAGCAAGCGAACATAGTTCTATCTCCAGTATTTATAGTTAAAGCTGAAAGTTGTGTAATATCACCCTTCCAAGGTGTAGTCTCAAATTCTGCCAGCTATCATTGTATTGGTTTTGAAACAGAAAGGAAAACTGGGAAGAGCTGAAAAGAACTGGTATACTTGGGTTTTCCCAACCAACTATAATCCAAATGCAGTCTGGGATGAATTATTTGATGCAGTTTAGGACATTGCTTGGATTTGGGGAAATATGAAGCATGTTCAGCAGGAAGTTCATGGAGCTATATATACCTGACTGTAGTCAGATTCTGAGCTGGCCTGACAGCTGACAGCTTCTGTGTGAAAGACTTTAGAGCCATCAGGTCAATAATCAGAACTATGCGAGAGAAGTTCCCCCCACCCTGTCCAAACCATTTTTCCATCTTACTTAGACAATCCTTGGTTCATCTTTATCTTCACACACAGTAGTGGAAAACATAAAACCTGGTGCTTCCGCAAACAGCAGCTGAAATCATCCCAGAGGTATTATCTTAGAAACGAGAAAATGATTCAATGAAAGAAGGAATGAATCATGTAAATACTCAAAGTGTTGTACCTCAGCAATGTCCCTCCCTTCTTAGTACAAAGCAAAGAACAAAAGCAGGCTGCTGCCTGGCATGGGCCCCTCCTAGATGACTTACTGGGACTGTGAAATCATCAGAAGCCTCAGAAAGAAGTGCTTATGCAGCGTTTATGACTTGATTTTCTCCTCTTCAGTTCTCTGTAAGCAAGGACTCGGTCGCTGTGTTCTCTCAAGTGCCTGCATCTAGTTTAGAGGATGGATGAGGAAGGCAAATATTTTATGTTCACAGGTTTCTGGGTGGCTTTTACATTTTAGAAACTGAAAATAGATTTTTAGAGGTAAAACATACCGCATGCAAGAGGGTGCATAAACATATAAGGTCATGGAAAAATGAAACCACATTTTTATTGCTGAGGATGATTTTAAAGACGCTCTTAGAAAACAAGCAAAGTAAAATGCTGTGGTCTGTTCAAATGGAGAGTTATAAAGGCAGGTAAAAGTCCTCAACAGGCCATTAATTCCTATCTGGCAGACAAACCAAGATTGCTTTAGCACTTAGAGGAGCTTCATTGAGAATGAAATATTGATCTCAGATTGTCAGATGTAAAATTAAATGCGAGATACAAGAGTCTGAGTAACCCACTATAAAAGGTATTCAGTACAAAGTATGTTATGAAAGATCCTAATTATTTTATGAAAGATCATCGTACAAAAGATGAAAAGAACTAAGGAGGATAAAAAAGAAGTAATTGCAACCCTGAGGTTTTCATTCTAAATTCAGTTAAAAATGTTTCATCTTAAGCAAGTGTTATGAGTTCATGTGACTCTCAAAAGGCTCCGGTCTGTAAAGTTCCATAGGAAGCAACAGGATCAGTTCTCCCTCCCTGTCAACTCTTTGTAAGTCCTTAGTTTTAATGGTTTATTC
>NW_020884934.1:4465619-4467510 GCF_003945725.1 Corapipo altera | reverse complement strand
GGTTTCTGGTCATTGGGTTTAATTCTTTTGTTTTACCTCTTTGATTCCATGAAGTTCCAAAGATATCCCAGGGTTTCTTTAATTCCATGAAGTCCTGCATCTGAGTGCCCCTCAACCTGCTGCAGATGTGCTGCTTCCAGCACATCCAGTTCAGGTGTGACAGGCTGTTCCCCGCTCCTCTGAGCAAGAGGAGCAGGAGGAGGGACACAGCAGAGCTCTTCTCACAGAGGCTGCATCTCCATGCAGTTCAAAGCAGGTGGGAGATGCCATGCCACGTCCAAGCTTTCTCTGGGGAAGGTGCTTCTCCCATGCACTGCCTCACCACAGCTCCTGACAAAAGCCCAAGTGGTCTTTGTCCCCAGCAGAAGTGCTCCTGTTGCCAGCAGGGATGCTCCCCAGAACAGGCCAGGAGAAGCTGACCCCAGGCTTCTGAGCCCAGAGGGATGTTATGCTTCGCGTGCCCATCGACCATTCTCAAAAGCATGTGCCCTGAAGGAAAATTCAGGAGTCTCCCCCTGCCAGCAAAAGAGAAATCTGGAAGTTTTGGCTTTGTGGTGCAGTTGGTTTGTCAGCCTGGAGACTCCATGGGGAACCAGAGCTTTCTGTGCTGGCCCCTTTGGTGTGGGAGGAATCTTTATTGTACGCAATTTTACAAGTTGGGCTGCCAGTTGGGAGGCATATCTGAAAACAGAAAACAACAGCCCTTATCCCCAGGAAAGAAAGCCTGTGAGCTTTGACTTTGTGGGGCAGTTGGTTTGTCAACCTGAAGACTCAATGGGGAGAAAGAGTTTCCGTGCTGGCATCATTGTTGTGGGAGGAATCTTGGTCCATAGGCAATTTTTGAAGTCGGGTCGGCAGTTGAAATGCAGGGCTGTAAACAGAAAGTGACAGACTGAAACAAATCTCCCCAAAAAATGACCACAAACTCACAGAAATCTCCCCAAATATGACCAGAAACTCACCCAAATCTCCCCAAAAAATGACCACAAACTTACCGAAATCTCCCCAAAATAGGACCACAGTGGCGGTCTGAAAAATAAAAACTAGACACGATTCCAGTATGGGGGAGCTGGAATAGTTTATTGAACATGAGAAGACGATTTTAAAGGTATCCGAGGTTGGACATGTTAATGAAGGGGACGAGTTATGTTAATTGTGGAATTACACAAGTTTTTACTGCAATTTCTAAATAGTTAATTTTTCTTCTAGTAGGATTACATGGGGGATAGAGGGATGACAGGAGTTTAGACATGGTTTGATACAATCATCTCAAAAGTCTTTTCTGATTTCTGCTGGAGCCAGGCTTGATGCAAGAGGTAGAACTTTAACAGGTCTTGTGAGAAGGGTCCAGGTCCTTCAGACCACCAGGTTTTTGTCAGCCCTTGTTTTCCTTTGCTGAAAGCTGGGTTTGGGTTCCCACAGACCACAAACTAAAGCAAATCTCCCCAAAAAATGACCACAAACTCACCCAAATCTCCCCAAGAAATGACCAGAAACTCACCCAAATCTCCTTAAAAAACTAGCCAGAAACTCACCCAAATCTCCCCAAAAAATGACCAAAACCTCACCCAAATATCCCCAAAAAATGACCAGAAACTATACCAAATCCCCCTCAAAAATGACACAAAACTCACCCAAATCTCCCCAAAAAATGACCAGAAACTCATCCAAAATCTCCCCAAAAAATGACCACAACCTCAAACTAAACTCCCAAAAAATGATCAGAAAGTCACCCAAATCCTCCCAAAATATGACCAGAAACTCACAGAAATCTCCCCAAAAAACGACCAGAAACTCACAGAAATCTCCCCAAAAAATGACCAGCAACTCACAGAAATCTCCCAAAAAAATGACCACAAACTCACAGAAATCTCCCCAAAAAATGACCACA
>NW_020884934.1:4416932-4465609 GCF_003945725.1 Corapipo altera | reverse complement strand
CCCAAAAAATGACCAGAAAGTCACCCAAGTCTCCAAAAAAAATTACCAGAAACTCACCCAAATCTCCCCAAAAAATTACCAGAAAGTCACTCAAATGTCCCCAAAAAATGACCAGAAACTCACCCAAATCTCATCGCAAAACTGACCCAAAAGTCTTGGAAATCTTCCCCAAAAATGACCAGAAACTCAAACAAATCTTCCCAAAAAATGACCACAAGCTCACACAAATCTCCCCAAAATATGACCAGAAACTCACACAAATCTCCCAAAAAAATGAACACAAACACAAATCTCCCCAAAAAATGACCCAAACCTCACCCAAATCTCCCCAAAAAATGACCAGAAAGTCACTCAAATCTCTCCAAAAAACTGACCAGAAACTCACCCAAATCTCCTCAAAAAATGACCACAAACTCACCCAATTCTCCCCAAAAAATGACCCAAAACTCAAACAAATCTCCCCAAAAATTGAGCATAGAAGGGGTCAATAAACCAATGGTGACCTGGTAACCATGACCGCACCACCCATCTGAGACCATGTAACAGTCTTCATTTCACAGATTTTTTTCTTTATCACAAAGACAGAGGTGATTAAAGGATTCTGAGATGTTTCAACGTGATCAACATCAAACCGTTGCAGAGTCAACAGCTGTTCTGTAGGTATAAGCCACTGCTGAAGTCACACAGGATCTGTATGTTCTAAAAGAAAATTCTGAGCAGTACCTCCTAGTCTCACAGCCCAAACCCCTGGCGTGACCACAGGCCAGGAGGCCGGCCAGGATGTCCGTGCAATGATAGTTGCGTCAGGTCCTGAATGCAGAAGTTCGTCCGCCTGGACAACTGACAGCAAGCTTCAAGTATCGTAGAGAGTGCAGGTCAACTGTGGACGTTGTGCAGAGATTGGCACTGACCAAAAGACTTGTGATGCATCAGTAGAACCAAATCCTCCACCCCAATGCTCACAAGGCTCTGCTTGGGGAACACAACTCAGAAAAGATACAAATTGAGCTATTCATGTCCCTTTAGGAATTGTCAGTGGAGGATAAGGTGTGGAGACCATGCACAAATCTGCCTCGTATAGTTAGCATCAATGACTGCAACATAAACAAAAAATCCCAAAATCTCACAATTGTGCTACAAGAATGGCTGATTAACAAGGCACTTAACCCATGCTGCCTTCGTACAATGCTAAACATCCACCAGTCAGATTATGTGATCAATACGCCTGGTACAGAACAAGCAACAGTCACAAGCACTGAGGACATTTTTCTGAAAACACAGTTGCCATAGGCAGGGCACGTCCCAAGGATGAAGGACTAGCTGTTTTATGATGAATACTGCCACCGGTTGCCACATGAAAGGAGCCCTGAAGAGAAGACACAAGGACTCCCTGAAACGACATCGCAACCCTGGTCACGCTGATCAACATAACTGGTGTACTCTGGTCTCCAATCAGGAGGTCTAGAGACACACTATCTGTAACGCTGTTGATGCTTCTGAGAAAGGACGCAGGATGGCCCTGAGGCCATCTGCAGGACCCCCCCCGCAACAGGCTGATCAAACAGGGCAGCAACATGGACAACCCTTGATTTAAACCCTGGAAAACACAGAAAATCTCAAACGACTCTGCCTCCCACACAGCCCACACAACCACAGCCCATGGGCAGCACAACACATGAAAAAGGAACAGCACCAGAGGAAAGGCTCTACCTGAGATTTAACCACTATAAACCTCTGAAATAAGGCTGAAATAGAACACCAAATATGTGTAAGAACTTATTTCACCTCAGTCCTGATCAAATAGCTAGCCAGACAGGGTTAGTCTTGAAATAACTAAAACCTCACCAGTTTTCATAAGAGTGGATGCCACAGTCCGCGTGGAAAAGGGGGATGGGACCAGGCACTGCAAAAAGGGTTCTTGGCACAGTTGAAGGTAGTGCAGCAATGTCGTTTATTCAGGGGGAACAAGGGTTTAAATAAACTAGGTTTGAGGGGTGGATTCCAAACCAGGGAGGCGCAAGAGATTGACAACTCAGGGAAAAATGTGGTAGGGGGACAGGGGAAAGGTGGGTGGAACTCCCGGGTCTCTGAGGGAACTGGCCAATGGTAACTCTACCTGCACTGTGGTAAACGACAACCAATCAGTGGCAGAGGAGCGGGAAAGTAGGGGAGACAGGGTGACAAACAACTTTTGGAGGGAAAGTCTGAGGGAGAAATGGGGACAATATGGAGGTATAGTAGAATTCATAAAATTTAACAATAAACTGGGGTGCACAAGAATTCATAAGCACACAACAATAAACTGGGGAAAAACTGTCAGTCCGGTGGGTGGATTGTCCAGTAAGTGACAAGTCCATTTAGATTCCATTTATGCTTCTCCAGGCAACATATCTCCCATTCTGTCTTCTCATCCACTACAAGTGGAATCACTCATGGTGGAAATTTGAAGAATTAATATACCATTCAGAATAAGGAGTCACTATGGTTCAACAGAATCATGTTACACTTCTCTAAAATCTTGACACTGGCAGAAAGTATTTGTAAGATTACATAGTTACACATTCATGCAACTTTTCTCTTTCACACAATCGTTTTTCAGTCATACATAGGTGACCACCTCAGTCATCCATCATTCACACACACATCGTAAGTTTTTATTAGCTGTGTAGTTCTCATCAGTCTCGTAACTTAAAGGAAATGTATGGCATATTTGCTAATATTAACTTGTAAATCTTGTACAACTCTCCATGCAAAAGACACAGACAATGGGAATGGGTAGAATATTACCTTGAAAATTTTCAACCTTTTTCATAGAGCAAGGACGCTCTATTTGTCATAACGGCAACAGAACCACTGCTGTATTTTGTCTTCTCTTCTTCACCTCTTCCCGCCCACTGCCCCCCCTGTGTCTCCTGTTTCTCTTGAGCACTCGGCCCCCCTGCAAGCAAGTGTTGCTTCATTAAGGGAGCTTTCACTACCATTTGTCGGAAGATGGGGGAGAGTTCATTCGGAGAAAAATCAGAAAGAAAAGTCAAATTGCCTTTGCTCTCCTTATGTCACAAGTTATCTACATGGTCTACTGAGAAAGAACGATAGGAGGGAAGGAACAGCTGCAGATGGACATGTTCTTGGGGGGGGGGGGAACTGTAGAACAGGGGAGAACACAGACAGCTCCCCCACTGCACCGTCTGACACCGCGGCCGCTGCTGCCAGTCCGCTACCCCTCCATAATACCGCTCAGGACCATGGCTGTCGGCAGCGCGGGGGAAAACAGACCCCCCTGGTCTGCTGCACCGAGGCCTGCGGCCGCCGTTACCAAGGGTCGCTGCTGGTGCATGCGTGGGTGTACCGCTCCAAGCTGGGGCCGGGGTCGGGGCCGGGGTTGGGGCCGGGGCCGGGGCCGGGGCCACGCCCAGTCTACTGGTACCCAGGGCCGCGACCGCTGCCACCGGGGCTGCAGCACAGGTGCCGCTGCCGCCAGGCACAGATGAAGTCAGCGGCACCGAAGCCGGACATGACACCATTCTGCAGGCACCTGATGCCGGGTACACAGGCACTGCACCATCCGGAGGAGATGTAGAAAGCTCCTTAAGGTGAATTTCAGTCACTGTGGTCACAAGATTGTCTCCCGGGCCATCAGCAGCACATTCATGCCATAGCTGTCCTTGATCATCTTGGGCAAGTACTGCCGAGTCTCTAGCAGTGCGTCCATTTTGGCGGGGCCGCTTGGCTGCCCCCGGCCCTGCTCCACAACCTCTGGTCCCACTTTGGCTCCCTTCGGCTCCGCCTGACCCCTCTTCTTTAGAACTCTAATGTCCTCCCAGGGAAACTAGCCTTCCTCTCAGTCCGAAGACACAAAAGTAACAAGCGACATAACTTAGCTTCGTCGGTCTAACACCAAAACGCCGTAACAAAGCTTTCCAGGCGATAAACACACGCCTGTCGTTTGCACACATGGTCTGCCCCATGGTGACTTAGAAGAAGTGCTCAGGAGCCCACCTGCGCCTGACAAGCGCCAAATGCACCCAGGCCTCCCAGGTAACTCGTGCCTTCCAAGAAACACTTGTGTGCAGGTGTAGAGAAAATCGGACCCAGGTCCTGCAGCACACCCCACTGCTATACAGTTCCTGAGTTCTGAGACCCTGCTGCACCTCGCCCTGCAGCTCATCTGCCTCCGACCGCGATACCCGTACGACCCAGTCAATAGTTGACAGTCTTTTTTTCTGTTCGTCTGGTCCTCACAAGGGGCACCAACTGTCGCTGGGTTTCTGTCGAAGGCCTCGGTCCTGGGAGGAAGAAAGACACGCGACACACACACAGTAGGATGAAGAGACACACTAGGATGAAGAGCCAGAGAGATGTCTGCCCGCTATGCTGAACAGGCAGCTTTTTTATTAGGTGCTAACTTCCACTTTCCCACACACATACACTACAAACATTTTCTTACAACAGCATCCAGGAATGGGGTACCTGCACTCAGCCACACAGCTCAAGGTTGTGTCCATGGGAACTATCTAATTAGCTCTACTGCTCCCATGGAAAACGACCCAACACTTTATAATATTCCAAAACCCTCAAACTTCAGTTGTGCGGCTGTGACTTCACCCTACACTTATCTGCAGGAAAGAAAGTCAGTAAGCTTTGGTTTTGTGGTGCAGTTGGTTTGTCAGCCTGAAGACTCAATGGGGAGAAAGAGTTTCTGTGCTGGCATCATTGCTGAGAGAGGAATCTTCATCTGTAGGCAATTTTGGAAGTTGGACTGGCAGTTGGGAGGCAGGGCTGAAAACAGGAAGTGACAGCCTATATCACCAGGAAAGAAAGCCTGGAAGATTTGGCTATGTAGTGCAGTTTGTTTGTCAGCCTGGAGATGCCATAGGCAGCAAGAGATTTCTGTGCTGGCAGCTTTAGTCAGGGAGGAATCTTTGTTTACATGCAATTTTGGAAGTCCGTTGTGCAGCTGGGAAGCAGGTCTGAAAACAGAAAACAACAGCCCTTATCCCCAGGAAAGAAAGCCTGGAAGCTTTGGTTTTGTGGTGCAGTTGATTTGTCAGCCTGGAGACTCCATGGGGAGCAAGAGCTTTCTGTGCTTGCATCTCTTCTGTGGGAGGAATCTTTGTTTGTATGCAATTTTGGGAGTCGGGCTGTCAGTTGGGAAGCATGTCTGAAAACAGGAAACAACAGCCCTTATAGTCAGTAAAGAAAGACTATGAGCTTTGACTTTGTGGTGCAGTTGGTTTGTCAGCCTGGAGACTCCATGGGGAGCAAGAGCTTTCTGTGCTAGCATCTTTGCTGTGAGAGGAGTCTTTGTATGCAATTTTGGGAGTAGGTCTGGCAGTTGGGAGGTATGTCTGAAAACAGGAAACAACAGCCCTTATCTGCAGGAAAGAAAACCTTGAACCTTCTGCTTTATGGTGCAGTTGGTTTGTCAGCCTGGAGACTCCATGCGGAGCAAGAGCTTTCTGTGCTGTCACCTTTGGTGTGGGAGGAATCTTTGTTTAGGTGCAATTCTGGGAGTCTGGTTGGCAGTTGGGAGGCAGGGCTGTAAATAGGAAACAACAGCCCTTTTCGCCAGGAAAGAAAGCCTGCAAGCTTTGGGTTTTTATTGCAGTTGTTTTACCAGCCTGGGGACTCCTTGGGCAGCAAGAGATTTCTGTGTTGGCACCTTTGGTGTGGGAGGAATCTTCGTCTGTATGCAACTTTGTGAGTCTGTCTGGTATTTGGGTGGTGGGTCTGGAAACAGGAAACAACAGCCCTTTTCGCCAGGAAAGAAAGCCTGTAAACTTTTACTTTGTGGTTCAGAGGGTTTGTCAGCCTGGAGACTCCTTTGGGCAGCAAGAGCTTTCTGAGCTATCACCTTTCTTCTGTGATGAATCTTTGTCTGAATGCAATTTTGTGAGTGTGGCTGGCATTCAAGAGGTTGGTCTGAAAACAGGAAATAGCAGCCCATACCCTTGGGAAAGAAAGCCTGGAAGCTTTGGTTTTGTGGTGCAGTTGGTTTGTCAGCCTGGGGACTCCATAAGAAGAAAGTGCTTTCTGTGCTGGCACCTTTGGTGTGGGAGGAACCTTCGTCTGTATGCAATTTTGGGAGTCTGGCTGGCAGTTTAAAGGCAGGGCTGAAAACAGGAAACAACAGCCCTTATCGCCAGGAAAGAAAGCCTGTAAACTTTTGCTTTGTGGTGTAGAGGGTTTGTCAGCCTGGAGACTCCTTGGGCAGCAAGAGCTTTCTGAGCTATCACCTTTCTTCTGTGATGAATCTTTGTCCAAATGCAATTTTGTGAGTGTGGCTGGCATTCAGAAGGTGGGGCTGAAAACATGAAATATCAACTCTTACCCTCGGGAAAGAAACACTGGAAGCTTGGTTTTGTGGTGCAGTTGTAGGGCCAGGCTGGTCACTCTATGAGCAACAAGAGTTTTCTGTGCTGGTACCACTGATCTGGGAGGAACCTTCGTCTGTATGCAATTTTGGAAGTAGGGTTGGCAGTTGGGAGGAAGGGCTGGAAACAGGGAACAGTAGCCCTTATAACCAGGAAAGAAAACCTGGAAGTTTTGGTTTTGTTTTGCAGTTGGTGTGTTAGCCTGGGGACTCCACGATCAGCAAGAACTTTCTGTGCTGGTTCCTTTGTTTTGTGAGGAATCTTTGTCCATATGCAGTTTTGGGAGTCGGGCTGGCAGT
Organism: Corapipo altera; assembly: GCF_003945725.1. NCBI lineage: Eukaryota > Metazoa > Chordata > Aves > Passeriformes > Pipridae > Corapipo > Corapipo altera. Next base: position 4,458,936 of record NW_020884934.1, on the reverse strand, counting down.
TGGGAGGTAGGGCTGAAAACAGGAAACAACAGCCCTTATTCCCATGAAAGAAAGACTGGAAGCTTTGGCTTGGTGGTACAGTTGGTGTGTCAGTCTGGGGACTCCAGGAGAAGAAAGAGCTTTCTGTGCTGGCACCTTTGATGTGCGAGGAATCTTCGTCCGTATTCAATTTTGGGAGTCGGGCTGGTAGGTGGGAGGCAGGGCTGAAAACAGGAAACAGCAGCCCTTATCCCGAGGATAGAAAGACTGGAAGCGTTGACTTTGTAGTGCAGTTGGTGTATCAGCCTGGAGACTCCTTGGGCAGCAAGAGCTTTCTCTGCTGGCACCTCTGGTGTGGGAGGAATCTTCGTCCGTATGCAATTTTGGGAGTAGGACTGGCATTTAGAGGCAGGGCTGAAAACAGGAAGCAACAACCCTTATCCCCAGGAAAGAAAACCTGGAATCCTTTGCTTTGTGGTGCAGTTGGATGGCCACGCTGGGCACTCCATGGGCAGCAAGAGCTTTCTGGGTGTGGGAGTCAGTCTGGGGGCCTCGGAGGGTTTGAGGGGAAGTTGGGAGTGTCCTGTGGGACCGGGATGGGATTTGAGGGCTCCTGGAGGGGTTGGGAGGGGTTTATGCCTTTATACTGCAGGCATCGTCTAGTATTGATGGGGGTAATCGGTGAGCTGACTGTTTCATAATCATCCAAATTTTACCATGCAAGATGATTATTAGAATAAAAAACAAAAAGGTAATATCAACAAAACAGTAACAGGGTGAAGCTCTTGGTTGAAGACTCTGGTTACTTCTTTTTCTCCAGTGATTTTAACTCCTTTTCGTCTGGGTTTTAATCCCAGCTTTGTCATTTTGCTGTGAACCTTGTGTACCCATATCCATTGGAAATTGTATCAATTGTTGATGAGAACCAACTGGAATCACAAGGTATGTGATATATTGATAGGATTTCACTGTCTGGTTTTTAATTTGTCCAGGCTTATCGCCATAAGGCTTCTGCTCTTTAGTCACTTGAATCTGATTGAATTGAGTTGTTTTCTGGGTCGGGTTCTCTTGTTGAGTCCAAGGTTTTTTAGTGGACTCAGTTTCAGGCACAAAGGAATTTGAGGGAGGTAAAGAATAATCTTCCCTTTGTTCATTATCACAGGGGTCACTCACTCTAGTTTCATGAATGTGAGGAAAACTGGGAGACTGTAGGAACATCAGTTGAACTTCAAAGTCTCCCGGTTTCTTTCTCTCGTCAGACTTAGAATCAGGGTTCTCTGTGGTTTCCCAAGTCTCAATACCAGGGCAAGACACTGGTTTATGAAGTTGCCTGACCAAAGCAGGAGCCTGTTTTTTCAGCAGGTTTTCTCTCTGCGCTCTGGTGCAACAAGACTTTGAAGGTGGTCAACCTCAGTTTGAAGCAACTCATTTTTAGCAACAAGTTTATCCGATTTTTCTCCTGTTTCCCTCTCAAAGGCTAATGATGACTTCAACAGCACATTTTCTGATTTCAAAACAGTAGACTCAACATCAGAAATCCATTCAGAAGCAGGTGAATTTTTAGCTTCCTATTGTGCACAAGACAAACAGGTTTATAACACTACACGAATCGTACCTTTACCATTTCTTTCCTTACATTTCTGCTTAGCCTGACATTCCATGCATACTACAATTTTCTCTTTAACTTTCTGAAGCCTTGGAACCCAGTCTTTCCCAGCTGGGAAGGTAGAGATTTGCATTTTTGCAGCAGATTATCCTTGACAACCCTGCTTTACTGCAGCAATTTAATGCCACCCAAAAGGAGGGAGTTTAGATTTTTACCTGTCAGTGCCCCCAGGAAAGTCAAGACCCTTGTGTCCAACCAGTCCATGGCATCTTGTAATGAGATCCTTCATGTAAAGATTCACAAGATCAGAGGGTGATTTGAGTGCTCTTGTCAGGGGGATCTCAGTCAACAACATGAAGACCCCTCAGCAGACCCTACTGAAGTGTTTCCTGCCGCTGGCAACTGAAAGAACTCACTCCAGCACTTCAGGGAATAACACTCTTTATTAATACAAGTTGTGACAGGTTAATAAGGTTTGTCATCGGTGGTGATAAGGTCTGGCTGCAAAAATGTGTTTTAAAGCAATCTTCTGACATATATGAAGCAAGCACAAGCTCTGGTCCTAAAAGTAATAGTTAACATGCCTTGCCAGTGCCCTAAGCCATCTCCAGCACAACTTGTCCTGTGGTGTCCCACAGCTGCTTCTGTTTCCCTGCAGTCTGCAGACACCCATCTGCCTTCCCCCCCAGGTCTCACCCCTGCCATTTGCAACCCTTCCCTGACTGCTGCCCACCCTCACACTCTGTTTCTTCAAATACACACATGGAGTGATCTCCTCCTCCTTCTGGATGCTTCTCCTCCCATAGCAATGCCCTTGCAGGGACATTTCTTTCTCCTTGTCCCCTCTCTCCACCTTTCAAACTGCAGTGTGGGGCAGTGTCTCTGTCTCGGGCAGTTTCCTTCCTCCTAGGAAAGCTCCAGCAGGTGGGACACAGCCTTTCCAGCAGCATGCCAACCTTGGGGGCCCTGGGGCCCAGTGCACATGGCAATAGATCACACCCTGCCCTGGGGCCTTTCCCCTACCCTGACAGCAGCAGTTTCCATGTGCTATCCCCAGGCTGCTCCTTTCAGCTGCTGGCACAGACAGGGCCCAGCTGTGCCAGCTGCTGTTCCATCCTGTGCTCAGCACGAGGGACGGGGTAGCCCAAAGAGAAGCCCTGTTGCTGGAGTGAGCCCAGGCCCTCAGGCAGAGGGGATCTCCCAGTCCCTGTGACAGCCTGTTGGTCACAGCCTTGTGCTGGGTGGTCAGAGACCCTTCTCTGCCCCTCTCTGAGATGCCCCACGGCCTGAGGGACAGACACAGGCAGCTCTGTTCACAGAAGCACATCCCAGGGCTGCATTCAGGTGGTTTCCCAGGGGATGTGACTCTCAAAATAAAGTGATCTCAAGACACTGTCCTTCCTGGCCTCTCTAGAAGTAGTTGATGGCGTTTGTGCTCACTCTGATTCCTCTCTCCACACACACACACACACACACACACACACACACAGAGTGTGAATGCTTAAGTCTCTTCTTTACAGTGCAAATATGCTCATTTGATGTTCCTCCATGGGGGACAAACAATCCTTATGAGGTGGAGAGATAGACCAGTACTAGGAACAGTGATTGCAAGGGACTGGTCTGTGATGAGTGCACTGGGGCCCCTTGAGCAGGGGGCCCACAAAATAGGGTCACAGACCAGACTATTTTGGTCACTGTTGGTTCTTCAAGAGTATTCATGGAGGCCTGGCTGTGGAAGGGACAGGGTTGTGTGCCCCTGTTATGGGTTATAAGTCTGAGAGAGGAATTTTCCCTTCCCCTGCTTTCCCTGTAAGAGAAAACAGAGGTTGAGGGGGGAAAAGAATTGATTAGCTTCACAAAGGAGCTGGCATTAGCCTTACAAAAGAACTGGCCGACCTGCTTTATGGGCGATTTAGCTACCTGCTTTATGGGCGATTTAGCTACCTGCTTTATGGGCGATTTAGCTACCTGCTTTATGGGCGATTTAGCTATGTTGAGTGGGCCGGAGGGCCGGGGCCAGGTGGGCTGGTTTTGGAGTCGGAGGCAAGGAGGAGGTGGGGGTTGCTTAGCTCCCGGGGTGCAGAGAGAGCAGGAGGATTTTTCTTCTGTCCCTGCTGGACCCATCCAGAGCCCAGTGGAGGAGTCTCCGAGAAGTGATCTCACTGCCCAGCCCAGCTGGATTTCTGGTCCTGCTGGCTTCAGCCTGCCTGGATACCCTGTTTCCCGGGAGCTGCTGTGCCTCAACGGGGAGCTTGCTTGCCCGCGGGAGAGAAGGGGGAGTTTCTTTGCTGAGACGCCATCGTCTGAGACTGCAGTGAGTCCCTGCCACTTGGGGACAGCGGTGAGTTTCCCGTGAGAGTGTGCTGCCTGCCTTCCTTTTCGTCCCCACGGAGGCGAGGACCGCCCCCCCCCATCTCCTCCTCGGCTTCCCCGCGTGGCCCGGGACCGCTCCCTCCAGCCCCCCTTCCCGCGGGGTGACTGCCGGAGCCCACAGCGCCCCCTGCCGACCACGACCAGGTACTGCAGGCCCTGCACCTTCCAGCGCTCCCACAGCGCCCCCTGCCGACCACGACCAGGTACTGCAGGCCCTGCACCTTCTAGTGCTCCCACAGCGCCCCCTGCCGACCACAACCAGGTACTGCAGGCCCTGCACCTTCCAGCGATCCCACAGCGCCCCCTGCTGACCACGACCAGGTACTGCAGGCCCTGCACCTTCCAGCGCTCCCACAGCGCCCCCTGCCGACCACAATTGGGACTGAGCTAAGGGACAGGAGGGTATTCATTTAGAACTCTTGTTGTTATTGTTGTTTCTGGTTACTGTTTTTGCCAACATATATATATCTTTTTTAATAAAGGGTTTTATTTCTTCTGGTTTTTTTTTTTCCACATTTTCCTCGAGTAAAGCCCCCTTAATTTGACATTACAATTGCAGAGAGAGAGGAGTTTGGTCTATCTCATAACTCATCCTCTTTAGCAAACAGTCCAGTTTCATTTAAACTGTGACAGCCCCCATCCTGTACAGTCACCAACTTCAGCTCTTCAGTGATGCATTATGCAGGAGGAAACTTCCTGGAGGTTGTTCTTTGCAGCAACTTTGACAGAACACTTGAGCCTTCAGGCACTGCCCTGAGGAGACCCTCTTTCCTTTTGGAACTCTGTTCTGTCCCAGCAGTGCCCATGGCCTGTCCCTGCCTGCATTGCAGGAGTGACACACAGCAGAACTATGACCAAGCTGGCAGAGCACTCAGGCTTTAAACCAGCAATCAGAGGTGGATCAGATCAGAGGGTGGAAGTTAAAGAAAGCAGCTCTGGAAGACCAAGTACTGGTGCTTCCTGGAAGATCTACCATGCCAGGAGTCTTTTCCTATCCATCCCTGCACACAGAACTGTCCCTGAAATTCAAAGAAAGGTCTTGGGTAAAGGATCTCAGGAAAAAAAAAAGACCAAAGGGCCCTTTGTATTTTTAAACACAGAGACTGATTCAAAGAAATCCTTAAACAATATGTAAAGTACACTTTTATTACGGCCAGGGGATACAGGGGGTTTTGCCCGCCCTTGCATTCCGCTGAGAAAAGAAACACAACAGATTTTTATAGATTTGGAAGAAGTGAGTTTCTGCCGGATTCTGTCCCTGGGATGGGGCAACCCCAGATTTACAGACAGACTGGCAATGACATGTTGCATAGCAGTGCTGGAAAATGGCCTCTGGGGTCCTGGTGGATGGCCAGTTGGCCAAGAGTCGGTGGTGCCCTGGCGGGGGCTCACTGCTCAGTCCCACAAGGATTTTCAGACACATGAGTCCTTCCCTTGCACACACACACACAGACAGTTCGTGGTAGCAGGGGGAGTATCTCCTGGGGCTCCTGTTGCCACGCCTGGAGCCTGGATGCACCTCAGTCCTGTGGGGTGCCACTTACTCTGCCACTATCTGAGATGCCCCACGGCCTGAGAGATAGACATGGGGAGTTCTGTCCACAGAAGCACATCCCAGAGCTACATCCAGGGGCTTTGCCAGGATTTAGTGCTGTAAATACAAAGTGACATCGAGACACTCTTTGTCCCACTTGTAACTTCAAGGCTCCCCCAGGAGGTTGATGGCAATTGTACTTGCTCAGGGTCATCTCCCCGCACCAACACCAGGTGTGTGCTCAAGACTTGTCTGTGCAATGCAAACAGAGACAGCCTGTTTAGTCCCTCCGTGTCTCTCCAGGGAAGGCTAAAGAACCTCTGTGGGCTGGGTGAGAAGCCGTTGCTGGAAGTAGTGGTTCTACTGTGAGTGCCAACCGAGACTGGTTGTCAGGTCTATGACGAATGCCCTGGGGAGTTGACCTGGGTTTTCCAGTGCACATGGCAATAGATCTCACCCTGCCCTGGTGGTCCTTCATGTCTCTCCCAGGAGCCTGGAAGTGCACAGACACTGCTGAATTCTTTCACCTAACACAGTGCCTCTCTTGAGAGGTTCACTGGTGCTTTTTCTCCTCAATATGTTCTTGAGAGAGAACTTACAAGAAGACCTAAACCTTCAGGCACTACCCCGAGGAGATCCCTTGGTAGGATGGAAATACTGTTGCGAAGGGCAGCTGGGCCACAGAAGTGCTAATCGCCTGTCCCTGCCTGCAGGCAAGAGGGCTGACACACTACAGCCCTTAGACTTAAACTTCCAGAGTGCTCGGATCTTACACCAACAGCTCTGGAAAAACCAAAGGCTGATGCTCCCTGGCAGTGCTGCTGTGAGTAGCATGACAGAAATGATCCAAAATATAGGCAGAGAACTGCAAGGGTAAGTTGACCAATTGTGAGAAACAGGGAACATAGTCCCGGACACTGGTGGGGAATCCCTTTGGCCAAAAAGCCCCTTGATAAGGGGCAGGCTTTTGAGATATGGAAGGGAAGGTTAGAGAAAAGGGTGTCTGGAGTATTCAGCATGTTAAACGTAGGAAGAAGACCTCAAATAAGACAAAAATGTCTGGATGCTTGATCTGGTGCTTTTTTGAAGACTTGCCTGTCACTGTGAGTCCCCCACAAATTTGACATCTCCCAATACTCTCCTAATGCTCTTCCAGCACCCAACAGTCCTCTATTTCCCTCCTTCTCTCTCAAAATAAAATTCTACCTCTTCTACTGCAGCATGACTCTGTCTCGACCGGTGTCCCCAGTGATACCTCCAATGTCCCTGTGATGTCACTGATGTCTCCAGGGGTGGCACCCCTGTCCTCAAGGTTCTCACCAATGTCTTTGCGATGTCACTTTTTCCCCAGGGGTCCTTAATGATGACCTTAATGATGTCACCAATGTCCCTGTGTCTTTGCTGGCATCTTTGGTCTGGGAGGAATCTTTGTCCGTATGGAATTTTGGGACTCAGGCAGGCAGACTCAGTGCAGGGTTGAAAAAAGCAAACAACAGCATTTCTCCCCAGCAAAGAAAGGCTCGGAGCTTTGTCTTTGTGGTGCAGTAGGTGGGCCAGCCTGGGTACTCCATGGGCAGCAAGAGTTTTCTCTCCTGGCACCTTTGGTCTGGAAGGAATCTTCGTCCATATGCAATTTTTGGAATTGGGCTGGGAGTTCTAGCGCAGAGCTGAAAAAAGAAAACAACAGCCCTTCTTCCCAGCAAAGAAAGCCTGGAAGCTTTGGTTTTGTGGTGCAGTTGGTGGGCCAGCCTGGGCACTCCATGGGTAGCAAGAACTTTCTTTGTTGGTATCTTTGGTCTGGGAGGAATCTTCCTCCATATGGAATTTTGGACTCAGGCAGGTAGACTCAGTGCAGGGTTGAAAAAAGCAAACAACAGCCTTCTCCCTAGGAAGGATAGCCTGCAAGCTTTGGCTTTGTGGTGGAGTTTGTGGGCAAGCCTGGGGACTCCATGGGCAGCAAGTTTCTCTCCTGGCACCTTTGGTTTGGGAGGAATCCTCGTCCATATGGAATTCTGGCAGTCAGGCTTGCAATTTGGAGGCAGGGCTGAAAATAGCAAACAGCAGCCTTTATCCCCAGCCAAGCAAGACTGGAAGCTTTGGTTTTGTGGTGCAGTTGGTGGGCCAACCTGGGCACTCCATGGGTAGCAAGAACTTTCTTTGCTGGCATCTTTGGTATGGGAAGAATCATCCTCCATATGCAATTTGGGGAGTCGGGCTGGCAATTTGAGCGCAGGGCTGAAAAAAGCAAACAACAGCCCTTATCCCCAGGAAAGATAGCCTGCAAGCTCTGGCTTCGTGGTGCAGTTATTTTGCCAGCCTGAGTACACAATGTGCAACAGGATCTATCTCTCCTGGCACCTTTGTTCTGTGAGGAATCTTGTTCCGAATGCAATTTTGGGAGTCGGGCTGGGAGTTTGAGCACCTGGCTAAAAAAAAGAAAACAACAACCCTTATCCCCAGGAAAGGAAGACTGGAAGCTTTGACTTTGTGGTGCAGTAGGTGGGCCTGCCTGGGCACTCCATGAACAGCAAGACCTTTCTTTACTGGCACCTTTTGTCAAGGAGGAATCTTGGTTGATGTGGAACTTTGGGACTCAGGCAGGCAGAATCAGTGTAAAGTTGAAAAAAGCAAACCACAGCCCTTCTACCCAGCAAAGAAAACTTGGAAGCTTTGGCTTTGTTGAACAGTTGATGGGTCAGCTTGGGCACTCCATGGGCAGGAAGAGATTTCTGTCCTGGCACCTCATATTTGGGAGGAATCTTCATCCATATGGAATTTTGGGACTCAGATGGGTAGACTCAGTGCAGAGTTGAAAAAAGTGAACAACAGCCTTTCTTCCCAGCAAAGAAAGCATGGGAGCTTTGGCTTTGTAGTGCACTTGGTGGGCTAGGCTGGACATACAATGTGCAAAAAGACCTGTCTGTCCTGGAACCTTTGGTCTGGGAGGAATCTTGTTCCAAATGCAATTTGGGAGTCGGGCTGATAGTTTGAGCGCAGGGCTGAAAAAAGCAAACAACAGCCCTTCTCCCTAGGAAAGATAGCTTGAAAGCTTTGGTTCTGTGGTGCAGTTGGTGGGCCAGCCTGGGCACTGCATGGGCAGCAAGAGGTTTTTTGCTGGCACCTTTGGTATGGGAGGAATCTTTGTCCGTACGCAATTTTGGGCGTCAGGCTACAGTTGTGAGGCAGGGCTTAAAACAGGAAACAACAGCCCTTTTGGCCAGGAAAGAAAGCCTGTAAGCTTTGGTTTTGTGGTGCAGTTGGTATGTCAACCTGGGGGCTCCACTGGTAGCAAGAGCTTTCTGTGCTGGCAACTTTGTTCTGGGTGGCATCTTCGTCCATATGCAATTTTGGGAGTAGGTCTGGCAGTTGGGAGGCAGGTCTGAAAACAGGAAACAACAGCCCTTTTGACCAGAAAAGAAAGCCTGGAAGCCTTGGTTTTGTGGTGCAATTTGTGGAGCAGACTGTGGACTCCATTGGCAGCAAGAGCTTTTTGTGCTGGCACCTTTGGTTTGGGAGGAATCTTTGTCCGTATGCAATTTTGGGCGTCAGGCTGTCATTTTGGAGGCAGGGTTGAAAACAGGAAACAACAGTCCTTATGGCCAGGAAAGAAAGCCTGGAAGCTTTGGCTTTGTGGTGCAGTTGGTGGAGCAGTCTGGGTACTCTATGGGCAGCAAGAGCTTTCTGTGCAGGCACCTTTGTTGGAGGAATCTCTGTTTGCATGCAATTTTGGGAGTAGGTCTGGCAGTTGTGGGGCAGGGCTGAAAACAGGAAACAACATCCCTTTTGACCAGGAAAGAAAACCTGGAAGCTTTGACTTTGTGGTGCAGTTGATGTGCCAGAGTGTACACTTCATGGGCAGCAAGAGCTTTTTTTGCTGGCACCTTTGGTGTGGGAGGAATCTTTGTTTTTATGCAATTTTGGGAGTCGGTCTGTCATTTGGGAGGCAAGGCTGAAAACAGGAAACATCAGCCCTTATCCTCAGGAAAGAAAGCCTGGAAGCTTTGGCTTTGAGGTGGAATTGGTGGGCTAGGCTGGGTACTCCATGAGCAGCAAGAGCTTTCTGTGCTGGCACCTTTGGTGTGGGAGGAATCTTCGTCCGTATGCAATTTTGGGAGTCTGGCTGGCAGTTGGGAGGCGGGGCTGAAGAGAGGAATCAACAGCCCTTATCGCCAGGAAAGAAAGCCTGGAAGCTTTGGCTTTGTGGTGCAGTTGGTTTGTCAGTCTGGGGATTCCATTGGCAGCAAGAGCTTTCTGTGCTGGCAAAGAAAGCAATGTGTATCAAATTTATAGCCTTCAAGTACTGGTTCAGCCAGTAACTTCCAGTGGACTCTTTTTATCTGTTCCAGAAGGGCATTTAGTATTTAAAGCAATTCTTAGATGAGACCTGAGTCTGCTGAACAGCAGATCTCCTGCTTTCTACCTTGAACAAAATGACATCACACTTTGTTGAAAATCATCAATATTCCTTTTTTGGTCAGTTCTCTCCCAGAAGCTTTATTGAGAAGTGAATTTATTACTGTGTAGAAATCCTTTGTTAACAATTACATCATATTAAGCACATAAGTGCCTATTAAACTACCACCATCCTGCAGATGCTGGCTCATCCATTATAGCCTTCAGCTGTGTTAACACACAGGATATTAACTACAAAGCAGAACATTTCTCTGTGAGGGAGCAGATGGGAGCTCAGTGCTGTGTATGTTCTATTCTCAAGCGGATTTTAAAAATCAATCCCCTCCCTGGGGAAACCCACAAACGACCTGTATAAATGCAAAGCCAGTAGCCAAAAAGCCTCTGTGCCAAGAGCAGAGGCTGGAGGGGCTGATCTACCCTCCTCAACTTTCGAACTGCCTGCAGATGGGATAGATCCTTCCAGGTGCTCTCTAGACCTACTGTGTCATCACTCCTCACCCCCTAATGAGTTGAATCTCACACACTACTGCTCTTCTCTCTCCTGTACTGAGTGGACCAGGTTTGAATATCAGGAGAGAGAAAGTATGAAGATCTAGTTGTTACGTTCCCAGAGTGCCTCAGATATTTACACCATTTCCATTTTCTTCCTTGATAAGTCGATCTAATCTTTTAATTCTTACCTATACAGAATGAAGAGCATGGAAAGATCCAGCAAAGTCTCCATCTCATTTAATAACCACTTTCTCCCTAGCTTTATGAACCAGTGAAGCTGAGGTGAAAAAGCTTGTCATTCCTCTTGAGTCATCCCCCATGACTTGATTCTTTGCCAGTTCTATTAATTAAACAGATTTTTTTTGATTTAGATTATTTGAAGAGGTGTTTGCTTTACTGTTTCTTCTACCTTCATTAGAATTTGAGAGGCATTTGATGATAAAGTCTTATTATATCCATCACAGAAATTTCAAAATCTGGCATTTTATAGATCATCAATTCGATGGGAATTAAGTTCAGAGTACATTGTAATAGGCAATATATCTCAATATCTAAATTTAACATACTGTGGCTCTATATACAAGAATCCTCTCTGGCACAGATTCTCATACCGCTGTTGATGCCAGAGAAGTGACCTGAATTTAGCAAGACCAACGTTTTTCTTGATTTTGTCATTCTTGTTTTTCTTGACAGTGTCATTCCAGTATCATGTTGAGCAAAAAATACATAGTTGCAAAACCTATTTTAGATAATCAAAGCACTATAAATATGACTGATTCAAAAAAGCCATGCAAGCAATACTAGTGCAACACTGTGCTGGATGATGCAAGTGTGCTCTTATCAGTTGTTTGTATCTTTTATAACTTTAAAAACATCACAGATAAAAATAAGTCAGCACATACACATAAAGCACTAAAGCAGTTACAATAGCAAAGTACAATGGAAAAGCAAAAAAGCAATTACCAGGCTGTTGGTTTTAGAACATGTTTGAGAAATGTCTGAAGCCATCACAAGACCTTTCAACAAATGAAACCACCAGAAATATCTATTATCAGTTCCAATAACTGCTGGTGCTGTGCAAACACATATATAGAGAAGCACACAAATTATTTAAACGACACTACCTTGGAGTTTAATGTGTTTGCATTTCTTGCTGCAGGCACACCACAAGACTGCTGTCATAAAATATCCCTCACTTACCAGTTCTTTCTCACCAGCTGGGTAGTTTCTTGAATCCATATTATGTAGGCAGCCTTCATGTTGATGGCTACATTTTTGCCTTATAGTTCTCTATTTCTGCTTATGACATGAGCAGAAAAAAAATCTTTCACTATAAACCATAGTTACTCCCAACTGGATTAACACAGTACTTCCCTCTTCTAATTTGGTTTGTTTTATTATTAGGTCAAAATTTGTTTTGTTTTATTATTTCATGTGTATGCTGGTGTTAGTTTAAGATAGTTTGAGTCCTAAAGTTGCTTCTACAGCTGAAAATTATTACGTTAGTACTAAAAATTCATGAAACATCAGCTACAGAATTGAGTACAATAAACACAGAAGACAATTGCACTTTAAAATTACCTTTGTGAATTATCTGTTTGTGCCTTGTGATCATTTCTTTTTGCATGTAGATTCTCTAAATCCTTCACGCTACACACATTTAGGATTGAAAAATTAACAGAGATATTTGAATTCGACTAAAAGCACTTTGGCAAACCAAAAGAGGATTCTTAGTAACTGTTTTCCAAGCATCCAAAGCAACTGGACTCCGTTGGCAGAGCTGTCCCCACATATTTCTGTATCCCCCCGCTTTTGCCTCTTTTCCATGCTCTTGAAGTAGTCTCCAAAGGAAAAGAAAGACAGCTAAGGAAGGGCAAGCACTAAAACATTACCATTACAAGTTACTCCTTCAATCCTGCTTCTTCTGTAATCTACAGAGAGATGAGACATAGTAGGAAGAGTTAAAAAATCAGAACAGATGGAATAAGATGGGAAGTCCAGGTATGTCAGAATAGAATCAAGAAATAACTCAAGAAGAGTCAAGAAATAATTAACCGCATGGAGGTTTTCCATAGATTCATCTCATCATTATGATCAATCATTCTGAAATAGAAGTGTCAGGAAAGAAAAAGACCCAAACATAACTGATCACCTTGAAAACTAATAACATGAGAAAGCACACAAAATTACCATGTTTGTAAAAATTCTTGTTAAAAATATGTCCAAGAACAAGTCAAAGTGGGCCACTGTTTGGTAGTAACTGTATTTACAGAGAATGTAGGGGATTCTTCAGGTTTCTCATTTACCAGTGAGAAAAGAAAGGAAATCTCCCAAATGAAATATCAGCATTAATGAATGTCATGGTCCTTTCATTATTCTTTTTCCCGAGCCTTAAACAGAAAACAGGCAGACCATCTCTTCTCTGTACACTGGGTAAAAAAATAGAAAAGGAACATCTGAGAAAAAGTGCTACCAAAAGTAGGAAAATAATGGGATCAGATCTGTTCATTTGGGATGTGTCTGAGCATGGCCCTGTAGGCTTAAGTGAATATTTGAATACGTAGATATTGAAAAGTATAGCACCTGCTGAGAGTCTGATCAGTGACACTTTTAAAGAACTTAAAATGCACCAGTTTATAAACCCACAACCTTTACCAGCTAGACTAGAGTTCCCTAAGACCCGCAGTTTTCCCATGGATTGTTTCAAGAAGCGTTTTCCAAATGCTGCAGGTTACATGTGTAACCTTTCTTGCTATCTTAAAAGTTTTGGGTTTCCCCTACTTTGGTCCCGAGTAAGTTATTTTAATAGAACAATCTAAATTCCTGATGATTAATTCCTGACCTTTATTTGACAGGAATAAAGTCAACATGATGGAAAAAACTAAAACTCTTGGAAGAAACAAAACTGAAACACTTCTGAGAAGTGATAGAGATACCACAAACACACTTATCTACAAAACAAACAAAAGTTCAGACCTGAAGGATCAGGTTTTTCCTCAGCAGTATCTGCAGAAAATTCTCTTGTTGTCCAAGAACACATTGCTCTGTGTAATGTGGAGGTCTTTATATGATAAAGAATGAGTACCCTCTCCGATGTGGTGGAATCAAAGAGCTTTATTTCAAACTCGGTGCTTCCTTTTAACCCTTAAACCCACATGATCTTAGAACCAATGGGGTTGCCTATTCAGGTGCATGCTCCCTTGAGCTTCCCTGACCTGGTACGTCCGCTGTACCTTTGGACACGCCTCCTACATCACCCACTTCTCAATTATTTAAGAAGGTCACGAAAACAGTGCAATAACAACAGTGCAAACAATCAGAACAGTACACTGTGAACTACCAAAGCTTGCAATGACCCAGCACATCACTTGCTTTGGCCTCTTACACTTCTATTGTGAACCTTTTAAAACTTTCTTCTATTCCTAAAGGGTAGTGCAACTTGGAGAAATAACTTTATCAACTTAGGGGTCTTAGCCCAACTGTGCATACTTATAATCTTTATTAATCTGAGGGTTTTAAATAACTGGGGAGTTCAACTTTATTTAAGAAACAGGCTAAGGTTAGCAAAACTAAATTCTCTTAAAGTGACCATGTGGCAGAGGTAGTGTTATTTTTGTGAGGTGTTTGGTGTTTAAGACATGTCCAGTCAAACAACTCTCTTATTCATTCACACTCTCATTCACTGACGGCCGTCATCCATTCATCATACACACATTCATGGATTTTTTTATGGACTGCTTTTTGCCACACTGGTTGTTCTTAAATGTAAAAAACCTGAAGCGCAAACATAACCTTTTTTATAACTTCTGCATTACTCTGGTTCTTGCTGCTGTGGTTGTGTACCTAGGTAGGGTCTAACACACCTGGAAGGAATCCATTTCAGCTCTTTTCCAGTAGCCACACAGGCGAAGCCTCTTCCCCAAGTCACGAGATCTAATGGTCCTGTCCACTGTCCTGAAATCAAATCTCTTACCATGACCAATGGTTTGGGAGAGGCGAAAGTCTGTGGCCTGTGCTATCTTTCATACCTGCTTCTTTCAACACTGTCACAATTTAAAAAATTGATAACATATGTGGCTTTCCACAGACGCTCTTGTGGGCTACACAGATTTCCCCCCCCCCCTTTTTTTTTTTTGTTTATTTAACATGTCTTTCAGTGTGCGATGTGCCCTTTCAACAATTCTTGTCTGGTGGGTTAGTGTGGAATACCTGTGACGTGAAATTCTCCAGTCTGACAGGAAATTTCTTACCTTTTCTGAGGTGAAAGCTGGTCCATATCAGTTTTGATCTGTTTTGGGGTACCAAGGGTAGCAAAACAACTGAGCCAGCAACTTATTACATCCTTGGCCTTTTCCCCAGTGTGTGCTGTGGCAGTTATATATTGTGAATGTGTATCCGTGGTTCCGTGTACATATTTTAATGTGCCCAATTCAGAGATGTGTGTGATAACTGTTGGCCAGATCTCATTTGCCATTAATCCTCTGGGGTTAACGCCTTCCTGAGATGTCATGGGTGTGATTTTCTGACAGTCTGGGCATGGCATGATGATGTGTGGAGCCTGATTGAGTGTTATTTGAAATTGTCTCTTCAGAGAATGTGCATTCTGATGGAAAAATGAATGAGACAATTTCGCTTGCTCTAAGACTCTAAGTACGGTGTTAAACATTGCTGCTTTGTCAGCCTCTCTGTTTCCGTCAGCTATTGGCCCTGGCATGTCAGTGTGTGACCTTGTGTGCATTATATAGAAATCAAACTTTCTATGATTGACAAGAAACCAAACAGAATGCATTTCAAAGAACAGGTGAGGGTTAGAGACATCTTGAAGAAATGAACTCTCGAGATGGGACACTAACCCTGAGCATAACAGGAATCAGTTACAATATTAATTGGTCGTTCAGAAAATTTCCCCAAGGCAATACGAAAGCAACCAGTTCCAGAACCTGTACGGAACCTTGGTTCATGGTCTGTACCTCTCGTTCCCATTGTCCTGTGTCAGGGTTTACCCAAGTCACTGCAGCTTTTTGTGTTCTTCTGGGTGCATCTGTGAAAACTGTGAGGCCTTTCACTGGTTCATGTTTGCATCTGGTTGTGGCTTTTAAAGGTAAACTACCGATTTCTGCCCACAATCTGTATTTAGGGAGATGAATTGAAATGTCATCGTCAAAGCCTGCCAAGGCAGCCTGGAATCCTGCGTCTTCAGCTAGCATCCAATCGAAGTTGTCCTTTGTAGCTGGGATGTAGATGATAGCAGGATCTCTCCCGTCCAGTTCTTGTAGTCATCCTCTGCCTTTAATGACAAGTTTGGCAAACATTCCATTAGCAGTTCACACAGTTTTAGGTGGTTTGTGGGGCAGAAACAGCCACTCTAGTATTTGCAGTGGGTCTTTTTCAGTCTGATCCCACTGAAACAAAACTGCAAATGGCTGGTACCTGCTCGAGCTGCAGTGGCTGTGGAGAAATTTCCTGCTGCATGATTTTCCATCCAAGGTAGGTCCAGGGTTGCGATCGCTGGATTTTCTCTGGAGTAACCTGTAACCCTGCATCTTGGACAGCATTGATTAGAGCAGTAATAACAAATGGCAGTTCATTCTCTGTGGCCGTGTTTATTAGTATGTCATCTACATAATGATGTATAATGGCTGTTTGATTTCTCGTCAGGCTATTTTGCATTCCCTGAGAAAGGACAACCCAGCAATAGCTTTGCATGGTCTGTGCATTGTTTAAGGCCGTGATGGAAAAAGCAAGCCTTGGTGCATTTTCAGGGTGTAGGGAGATGGTAAAAAGGTAGCTTTTTAAGTCAATGATTAGTGGTGGTCACTTCGCTGGAAGCATAGCAGGTGAGGCAAGTCCAGGCTGCAATGCTTCCATAAGCTCTATGACTACATTTACTGCTCTTAAATTTTGCAGCATTCTCCACCTCCCACCTTTCTTAGGGGTGCAGATTACACGGGTATTCTCGGGGCTGGTTGTTGGCACATTGTGGCTTGCCTCAAGTTGCTTCCTCTCTTGCTCGCGAAAGTGGGTGGCAAAGAGGAGGAGGATGGCGAGCAGCACGGCAGCAAGCAGTGCGGTGCTCATGGTGTGACCTCTGCCTTGCCCACAGCACCCTTGGTACAGCTCAGCCCATTCCCTGTTGTTTAGGTACTTGTGGGACGTTGCTGCTAAGGGTCTCCAAGGGCAATCCCTTTGAAAGTGGTCAGGGTCACCACATCTAACACAATTTGTTCTGTGTCTGGTCCCTTCCTGCACTCCTAGCTGGGCGCTTAGGGCTGTAGCTAAAGGGGTAGACTGGTGCTCCACAGAGCCAACTCTTTGGTAGGGTCAAACTAGCTCAGCAATGCTGCAGCTCTCCCTTTTAGGAAGGGCCTGCAAAGCTTTTTTACAGCCTGTGTTTGCCTTTTCAAAAGACAATTGCCTATACAGCATCTCTCTGGTTTTACTGTACTCAACTTGCTTGTTTAAAGCAGATTGCAGCCGATTTAAGCATCATGAAAATGGTTCAGTACAACCTTGTAACACTTTTGTGGAGGACAGGTTGCTATCTTGGTCTGTAGCGGGAAGCTTTCTCATGGCTTTCAGGGCCTGTTTGGCTATTACTTTGTATGCCTCCCGGGGACAGGTTGATTGGGCATCTACTGTGGTGTAATTTCCCTTCCTGCTTAATTGGTTTGTTGTTATGCCTGCTTGAGTGTTGGTTGCATACCTAGTACAATTGTCCCGATAGTCAGCTAACCAGACTGTATACTGGGTGTTATTAAGAACTAATTTCATTAGATTCTTCCAGTCATGTGGGATGAAAAAATAGATGGAACTCAGTGTCTCCAAATACTTGAAATATTGGTTAAGGACACACCAGCATCTCTTACCGATTGCCTCAATTCCTTTGTCACCTCATATGGCAGAGGCTGGAATTGAGGGGGCTGATGTTGGCTAAAATCGAATGGGCATGCATGGATATCCTGCAAGCCTCCCACTCGAAATGCCTCGTCTTGACATCACTCCTGCTTGTCAAATGACCTTCCCCCATTTGCCTCCTCGCTCCCTCCTGGTGGAACCATCTCTGGTCCCTCCTCTTCATCTCCTCATGCCTCCCCCCCTGTGACCCCAGTAAACCTGGTTCCCTGTGGGGGGGTGGTGGTGGGTGGTGGAGGCGGCATGGGGGAGGGGCTTTCCCCCCCCCCATGCCTATGGGTGGACTGGGGCGGTGTTGAGGCCGGAAGAGACGGATCAGTTTCCGTTCCGTTTGGCAGGTAAGATGGCTGCACCCACCGCGGAACACACGGTCGGCAGTCATCCTCAGCGTGGTGTGGCAGATAGGATGGGTTACCCCCCTCATTGCTGTAACAGAGCCTCGTGCGCCGATCCCATGGCTTGGGATCTCACTTTTCAGGCTCTGTTCCCTCCCAGCGCCCTGTGTCCCCGTGGCCCTCAGCTCCCAACCCGTAACTTAACCCACGAACGGCTCCTTCCCCTCCCCCCGGTGGACCTTGTGCATTTGTGTTCCTATGCCTAGAAGTCGGGGTGCTGTTAGCAGTGTGGATTGGGGGTGGGGTGTGGGTGTGGGATAATTGTTTCGTTTGCTCGTGTGCTTTGTGGAGGGCAGACATTATCATTGTGTAAGCTGGAATTATGTTATAGGCTCGGAGAATGCCTACCTCAGTCGTTTGGTTCAGAATGTGTCCCAGTGTTTCCCATGTATCTATATGTAACACTTCTGTTAGTGGCTGTCTGGGGTATACAGACCTAATAGGTCTTACTAATTGTGGTAATTCTGCTTTTGTAGTTTGGATGTGGTAGGATGTTAGAAGTAATGTTTCAATGTCTTGTGATGTTTCTGTGGAAAAATGGTTTCCCATGTTTTTTTTTTACCTTAATCTGGTCGCTATGGATACACATGGGCGGAGTTCTTTGTTTGGCTGCAGAGTTTTACTTTCAGTTTCTCGATCGCTGGTTTTTTCGCGGTTTTTTTTTTTCTTTTGGCATCTCCGTCGGTGTCCGGTCGTCTCCGGCTCTCGTATCTGCTCTGGTGGCTTGGGGGTGATGGTGAGGGGTCCCGCGGCGCGGTGCGGGGTTCCAGAGGTGGCTCCAGCAGCAGCGGCGGCGGGAAGCGGCAGGGAAGCAGTGACAAATGGTTTGACATTCCCCCACGGTGTGCGGTGCTCCTGGTGGCTTGTTCCGTGGTTTGGACGCGCTGCGCCATTGTTACAGGTAGGTATGGACTGGCAGAAGGCGGCTCCGGAGTCCCGCGATCCACTGGGCGGTGTGGGGGGTCCGGGTGGCAGCATGCGTTTGGGGTGGCTTCGGCGGGTCTTGCACAGCTTTTAAGCGTGGGTGTGGGGCCGGCAGAGGCAGTGGGTGAATGTGGGTGATGTTAAGGCGGCCCTGGGCTCCATTCAGCGGCGGTCCCAGCGGTACACGGTGTGAGGTCCTGGTGGCGGCGGTGGAGAGGGAGGAGGGTGGCCGGTGGCACGCGTATGGTTCGGCCGTTTCCCCGTGCTTGCAAACTGCAGCGTGCGTGGAGGGAGGGGCGGTGGGTTGGCATGCGGGGTCCTGGAGTCCCCAGGGCATCTGGGGGGGCGGCACGGGGAGGCTTAGCTGCCTCTGCACTGGGTCTTAGTTCCTTTTTAGCTGCGGAACTCCTGGCGGCAGCTCACAAGATAAACACAACAGCTCCAAGTTCCCTTGGTGGGGGCTGGGGGTTGTACTGTTAGTAACTCACTCAGCTTCGCTGTTTTGCTGCCTGTTTCTGCCTGCGTGGTCCCCGGCTGTGCTCTTTGCTGCTCGCTGTTCCGTTTCTCCTTCTTCTTTTCTTTTTTCTTCTTTCTTCTTTTCTTTTTTCTTCTTTCTTCTTTGTTCCTGTGCACTTTTCCTTAATATTTTTGAGCTCACTATATTAACTTTTGTTTCTCAGACGCTACTGAGACAATGATTTACAGACATCTAGGGTTTTTTCAGTGAAAATTCCCATATCCATAGAATTGATACGATAAATGGAATTACCGATATTTTTCCTGATTCAGGGTATGATAATCTCGCCTAATGTAGGTTCTGAGTCCCTGTTCGGGCGCCATGTGTAACGTGGAGGTCTTTATATGATAAAGAATGAGTACCCTCTCCGATGTGGTGGAATCAAAGAGCTTTATTTCAAACTCGTCGCTTCCTTTTATCCTTTAAACCCACGTGACCTTAGAACCAATGGGGTTGCCTGTTTAGGTGCATGATCCCTTGGGCTTCCCTGCCCCGGTATGTCCCCTGTACCTTTGGACACGCCTCCTACATCATCCCCATTCCTGGGAGACTCAGAGTCACTGAACATGGGTGAAAAGTAGGAAAAAATAAAGTAATTAAGCAGCCTTGTATAAGATGGTGTAAATGGAATTTCAGGCTTTTGTATCTAACAATGTTATAGGCCTTTCCAAAGCCTTCAGAAATTCTTTAAGATAGCATTGAAATCATATGTTTAATTGAAATAAATTACTTGGTTCCTAAATAGAAAGGACTCTCAGAATATAAAATTAGTCTTCACTTGATCTCAAACAGTCAAAGCATTCTATGGAAACATGCCAATGGAGTCATTGCTCACAGGCATAACATTTAGCACCAGATGAAATCTGCTATGCCAGGAAGTTTAAGTTTGCAAGATCAGAAATCAGTTCCTTGAAAAAGTCCCTACTGCTTTCCTAACAACAACAATGACAAAAAGATAAAATCAAGTCAGTGACAATATCTTTTTTGAGAAAAAAACCCAAAAACCCAAACATCTAAAACACTATGAAAGACTCAATGCAGTATATAATTAGAAAATGAATGCTGGATACAGCTCAAGGCCTTGCAGTTCAAAAACTAACCTTGGTCAAATCACTTCATGCCTTTCTTTTTTAATCTGTTTAGGTAAGAAATGAGAATAAAGGCTCTCCCTTCACAACAGCTTACCCAAAATGTTTACAGAGTGTTTGGAGATCCTAGGGGATAAATCAGCACATAAAAGTACAATATTTTTATTGCAATGGACAAGTGTATTTTATCACCTGCTGGATAATTCAGAGTACAGAGGATAAAAGAAAGTGCATCATAAGTCCTCATGTCCATGAGCTGCCATCTATGTAAATGTGTCAAGCTACAGTCTCCTCATGCCTCAGCTACTTAATAAAAGGCACACAACCAAGCCAGCACTCTGAGCTGAATGACTTTAACTTATTAATTCCTCATGGACAAGATAAGGAGACAGGAAACCTCTGAAGCATGTCAAAATTCCATAGTTTTTAAAGTGTAAGCTGTTTTCAAGTTTAAGGTCTTCTAACCCTGCATAGTCATGCCAGACATTTGGAGAGCTCTGTCAACACCTGAATGTCAAACAGACATCTCTTAATTTTTTTATTTTGCTTCAATTTGCCTTGAGACAAGGAAGAACTCCCCTCCAACAGTCAGCTGAACAACTTGATAGTGAAGAAAGAGGAGAAAAGACCCTGGCAAGATTCCACACTTCAGTAATGGGAGAAACTGGAAAGAGCAGTTGCCAAGCTTTGTGAATCAGCTGTGAACAACAGGACAGGTATTTAGAACAGTAAGACTGGTTTAACCCTGTGTAAAGGCACAGAGTTTACAGAATTAACTGTGAGTTGAGGGGGTCTGTTATCCAGCTACCAGCAACCTGTTCCCTCAGGTTTCCTCTCCAAGGCGGGAAATTGTCCCTCTCCACTTACTCTCACACAAGGTCTTCAGAGAAACTCCAAAACTCTGGGGCAATCTTTACTCTTCTTCAAAATAAATTGTTCACTATGAAAGCTATTGAAAGACATTCTTGTGTTAGTTGCAGCTTGATTCTGGTGACTTTATGACAGAATTCCAGAAATCACAGATTTGTTGCCCTGAGTAATTTTACCTGATCGTTCTCCGGGTTTTACCTAAAGCAGCATCCAACACTCTTGCAGATTATAAGTACGGGAGAAATAATTCATTCAGAAATAGGAATTTGTTACTGACAGCCAAAAATACTGTGCAATAAGCAGAATTCTTTCCTCATCTGTACTGGTATTATACAATTCAAATAACAAGCTCAGTGAAACAGATTCTGATTTCCAGCAATTCAGAACAGAACATATTTACATCAAAGCCCTCAGACCACTAAGTGCAGCTCACAGAGCACCTTGGCTGTGCAGAAGCAAAACAGGGATAAATCATATTCAGGTTCTGTGTCTCAATAAAAACACATCCTGCTTTGCTCCATGACTTCTCCCCATCAGATGCACGTGTAGATGAATTCTGCTGATAACAACTCCTGCTCCATGTAAAGGTAATGCCAATTCTTTGAGGGTTGTGGCATATTATATTCTTTTTTTTGAGACTGATTCCTTATGTTCCCCTACTTTTCAGCAGCAGCTGCCTTAGTCGTTCAGCCACTACTGCTGAGATAA
Organism: Corapipo altera; assembly: GCF_003945725.1. Lineage (NCBI taxonomy): Eukaryota > Metazoa > Chordata > Aves > Passeriformes > Pipridae > Corapipo > Corapipo altera. Next base: position 4,437,125 of record NW_020884934.1, on the reverse strand, counting down.
AGTGGTTGTTAAGTAGAGCCTGTAGAAGAAATAGGTGCACTTTATTGATATGCAATCAATACTACCAAAATAAAATATTGACTTGCTAGTAGTCTTGCTTCAGAATGGCAGATCAAGTGATGATTACACTTTTTATGTTCGTTCTTTGGATAGGTAGACTGTTTTAACTTGTGCCAGAAGTGAATATATAAAGGCACTCACCTGCTAGAATTAACTCAGAGTTCAAGAGAAGTAGACTGAAATTCCCTCATTATAAACAGCTTGACATGTAATGTGTTACAGTCCTTAAAAAGGAAGGAAAAGGGTTGGAAAGAGAAAACAAGATATATTTTTGGGCACACCATAAGCCGTTGAAAAGATAATAAAGCTTCTATGACACGACTGCATCCTGGAAGGATTTGGTATTTCTGTCATTCAGACAGATCATCTTACTGCAGTGAAATTACAGATATACAACTTGAACATGAGAGTGAAGACATGGTTAGGAGAGATAAATATTGGGAAGCTTTCTGAAATCAGACAGGGCAGATTTTGCAACAGAAGAGAAATTCCCAATACAGGAACCAGAAACACTCTCAGGAGCCTTATCACTATTCTCCCTACCAAACAGTCACTTCCATGGGTGACGAAAGCCAAGCTTTCTCTCCTGAGTAAAAGAGTCCAAGAAGTCAAAAAACACCCCAAGAGAGAATGAAGTTCTCTCTCCAGCTCCCAAAATACTATCAGTGTCCTCATCAGTTGTTCTACTGATAAGACCCAAGCACTCAGTGAGAAAACAATGTTTCTAAATCTTTTTTGCTGGTATGATATAAACGTCTGAACCCTTTTCTTTGCTTGTGTCCTAAGGATGAATCTGACCAGGATATCTGACTCTCAATCTTCCTGATATATTCAGTGAAAATAACTTCATCTAATATAATCTTTTTATTACTACTGTAAAACACTTTCCTCTTTCTTCAGGTCACAGGCAGAAGGCTAAGTTGTTTGAATTCCTGAGATGGCCCTAGGAACACAAAACTCCAACAAGCATTAGTAAAGCTTCATATATAATCAGCAGCATTCTCAGCTCCAAGTAAATCTGATTTACATCAGGCTACCACTGCAGCAAACCCAAGAAAGGTCCTGCAGAGATGCACAGCTTCAATAAATCCAGAAGCCATTTCAGAAATTAAACTGAGGGTCACATTCTGCTCCTGGTTGTGCTGGAGTAATGGCCCTGCAATTGGTGGAGTTATTCTTGCTTTATATCATACTTGGTAGCATAATCTGGCCATCAGCCTCTAGAACCATGCTTCATTCTCTAGAGAATTTTGAAATATTTCTAAGGTTGTTATTTTTAAACTTGCAGTAACAAAGAACAGAATATAGGCTTTGGGAAGCAAAATATTTCCTCCTCCCTAATGAGGGTGTTAAAAGCAGGTCTCCCTTGTGCGGCTCTAAGAAAAATCCAAAGACATGCTGAAAATGGGAAACAAAAGTGAAATCTCCAGAAATTTGAAGGGCCATAAACCATCACTTTTCAAATAGTTAATCAACTTCCATCCTAAAGTTTGAAGGAAGGAAAAAAAAAAGACAAAAGAACACCCCCCCCCCCCCCCCAACAAAAAACCACCCACTTTCTATATCCGTTTATCACCAAAAAAGACATTCTGGAATGTTATGAAGTGTGCAGGGTGAAAGGAATGTAAGGAGACAGAATACTTGAGTATCTGAAATGCCAGTCTAACCTTGTCCATTTATTACAATACCTGGCACCTCACCAATGCATTCAGGTAAATCACTAGGCATGGTTATTTAAAAAAAAAAAACAAACAAAGGAAAAGAAAATCCTTTCTGTGCTACAAATCCTTGTGGAATATGCAAAACAAAAGAAGAAAAGCAGATTGCTGTCTGGAGAGCAGAGGCATACAGAAATTTTTATGCTACAATCCCAGCCTCACCTCTTGTTTTTCCAACCAAAGTGAAACAGGTTTGTGTCCTCTACTGCTGCTGAGAACTGAAACAATCTCACAGAGTCTGCCTGCAGCAAAACAAGATGAAAGTAGCATTAGGATCAATCCAGGTCATTTTGGTGGTTAAACCAATACAGCCACTTTTCATTTCCTAGCCAGAGTCAAACTAAAAGAGCCATTACAGGTTGCTCTGGTTACATCTATCCTTTTGTTGAAAAGAGAAACCTCCTTGTCTTCAGCCACTGTAATCTGTTAAACAACTCTACCCACAGGAGTTGCCCACCTTTCCACATGTAAAGATTATGACTGTAAGTTCTACCTTCTAATCACAGATAAAACAACTGGAAAGTCAAATAAACAAGCAAACAAACACCATCCCCTCTTTTGAGGTCAGAGATCATCCAATACAAAGCAGAAAGAAAGCCACAGAAAGAATTACTCATTTTATGTTTATTTTCTTTTCTAGTGCAGTGCATATCTACAGGTGATGCTGGGCTATACCTAATATTGATTTGTGCTGGGTATTTTGATCTTACCTCATTACTCAGAGGAAAAAATCCTACATCTGTATCAGACACAGAAGAGCAAGAGACCTCCATTGGCTGTTACAAATCATGGTGCAATTAAAATGATTCATCATAAGCGATCGCCAGGATTTCATTGCAGAAGACTGCAAAGAAAAAAACAGAACTACTTTCATGCAGGCACTAGAAAACTGTGCCAAAACACACATGCTTCAGATAGCAGTGTGTTTTAAGCAATATTTAATATTATCATTTTTATGGTAAACCTGAAGAGAGATATATGAAACCCACTATATCAGGGGTTCAATCAGAAGGGGACAAAGGTCAAGATAAACTTCTTTATTCCTATTATTAGACATTAGGAATGCCATATAAAGCAAAAAATTAATGTATTCAAAATACAGTCTGCATACAGGCTGGAAAAGTAAAGACATAGGTATGCTCTAAAATAACAAAAATAATTTTTCTTAAAGACAGAACAACAACAAAACCAACCAACCAACCAAACCAAACAAGCAGTGCTGAAACAAAGCATAGCACAATTAACCCATAAAGCAAGACCAATTATAACAGCTGTAGCCTGAAATAATTGTCTAAGAAAGACCATCCAGGAGCCTCCTGTCCTGACAGTGACACTATCACTGCCAACTCCTAAAACCAATATTGGATATATTCGATAGTAAAATACTTGTGATGCTGTAGGGGAGTATCCTGTAAAGATGTTCCACCAGTGGTGCTCTCCCACTTTTTCCACTTTGGTTAAAACAGTTTTTATGTTTTCAGTGTCATGTTCTACTTGCCAGAGCATTCATTTAGTTGTTCTATTTACTTCCTGGACCAGTTTTTCTATATCAGGATGTTTAAGCATTGCTTTAAAAAGATTAATGTTCATTCCTATCTGTAACTTTGGCACATCATGATACATCATATAATCAGCTTCAATCAGTTGTCTAGTAGTCACTGGAACAATATAATCAAAGCCACAGCCTGTGATTCAAGTAAAATTACATACACAAAAATTGGTACCATTCGTGATTTCATGACAAGCATCTGTGGTAAAATTAACACAAAAGATTCTAACACATGCACATCCATTTCCTACGTAGTAGACTTGTGATTGGGTTTTAGTACGGGGAAAGCATTTCAAAGATACACACACACTATCTTCAGTATCTAAGCATAAATCTTCATTTTCTACTACAGCATTTTCACAGATATATCCTAATTGTCCTTTAGGAGTACATGCCTCAGTACTGACTGACTGCCACTTTTTCTTGGTGTGATCGTAACTTGCCCAAACATTATGGTCTATGGGTCTGACAATTACATTTTGGTGTATGGCTCCTAATGTCAGGATAGGAAAGATGGTCTTTTCTTTGGTTGCACTGATAGTGAGTACATAAGCTTCAATTTGTTCATATTGAGGGTTGTAAGTGAAGTTCACTAACTGCCACCACGCTTGGTAATTTTTCTCAAATTGTGTAGTAGAACTGTTTCTAGCTATTATTTCTCTTACCTCTTGTGATAATATTCCTGATGTTCCTTCCCTTAATATTCCTGCAGCTACGGATTGTACCCACTGTTGAGTTTGGAGACACTGTATTGCACGTGCAAACCTTTTATGGATGACACCAGCATAGTCAATAATCTTGGTGAAATCCTTTGCAGTGTGGTTAGCTATTAATGTTAACAATTTAACTGCCAATGATTGTGTTTCTGCCAAAGTGAGCAAAGATGATCTTAAAGGGACTTTGAGTTTTCCTAGATCAGATGTGACAGCACTTAGTTTATTCACTAATACTTCTTGATCTATGGTGTTTAATACACTTAATCCTGTGCCAAACCATCCGGTTACATCTCTTTGAATACTGGTACGAGGGGATCCGGCCTCCATCCATGCATGCCAGCCTTTAAGGCTTTGTTTAATATAGGGTTGACAATCTTTTTGTATACTTGATATGTTTACTTGGAGGTTTATTCAAACCCTCTTCAGTGAATATGTGGGATCTAACAACAGCTTCTGCTCATTTGAGTGCCTAATCACATATGGTCCAACAAAAGTTGAATTGTGGACATTCTCACAGGTTAAAGAAGGAGTTGTAGAACTGGTGGTGGTCTTAGTCAATGGGGTGGTAGGAGATTTGGTAGTTGGAAATATCCTGGTTATATTTCCTTCCCTGAATGTCCACTGACACATCACAGAAACTGATTTATCTAGAGTGAAGGTGTGCCAACATTGATCAGCCACTAATTACATTTCACAGTAACGTCAATTTTGGATGACCATCTAATCTGTGCCTATTAAAACACTTGCATCGTATGGGGTACCAGGATTTTACCAATTACTCAGTACCCTTGTTCCTTGGAGGACTATAACAGATGCATTGTATTAGTTAATTTGGCCTGGCTGAGGCAGAAGATCAGGTTGTAAATAAAGTAATAGATCAGAGACCCCATTATAGGCCTGAGACCATAATGAGTTCTGGGTAAGGGCTTGATCTAACACCAGTGTACTTATCAGTCCAAAGATCAGCATTGAGGAGGCTTGATAGTAGAAGATTCCTCTCCCGAGGTCCATGTTTCCTCTGGAACCCTCTTGACTCAAGAGTAGTGGATCCACGTGGGTTTCTCTTTCACCCGGATCGCTGTGGAGGTGTCATCAGCACCTGGTAGGGTCCATCCCACTTCTCCCGTAGTGGATCTCCTGAAAGATTCTTAACATAGACCAGATCACCAGGATTGAATGGATGTAACTTACAGTCAGGCTGCTTGTGTTGGTGTTCTAACACCACTGTAGCATTTTTCTGCAATTGTTTTCCTACAGCCATAACATGATCATACACATACTGATTACTGATTTGGTCTAAAGCTTCACTATTCACAGTCTGCATCATGTAGGGTCTGCCCAATAGAATTTCAAATGGACTCAGTTTCTCTTTTGATCTTGGCTCGACCCTTAGCCTGATTAAAGCAATAGGTAAAGCTTGATACCAATGAAAATTTGTTTCTTGATATATTTTAGCAATTTGTTGTTTAATGAGATGATTCATCTTTTCTACTTGCCCACTTGCTTGGAGTCTGTAGGGCATATGCAGTTGCCAATTGATTTTTAGTGCTTTATTTATTGCTTGTACAATTCATGCACAAAAGTGTGAACCTCTATCTGAAGAGATGCTCTTAGGCATTCCAAACCGTAGTATAATCTCGTTCAACAAGACTTTAACCACTCCTTTTGATTCATTTTTTCTTCATGGGTAAGCTTCAGGCCATCCAGAAAATGCGTCAGTCAAAACTAAGACATAACAGGACTCTCCCCCCTTTTCTTGGGAGCTCAGAGAAATTAATTTGCCAAATTCCACCTGGTAAATGCCCTTTACTTATTGCCCTTTGGTGTATTTTTTGTTCCAGTATTTCAGACAAAGTTCACATTGGGATGTGACTTGTTCTATTGTGGTAAATAAATTTGGTCCTGCTACTCTAGTCCTTAAATGCTAATAGAGTGAGTCTAAGCTCCAGTAGTTTTATCATGTTTTACTTTTACAAATTGCCACACTAATTTTTCCAATAGCATTAACTGACCTGTTTTGAGTTAACCTCACCCATTGTCTAACACCTTACCTTCATTTTCATGTATCCACTTATAATCTGTTTCTTGATATTCTACCTGTTGATCTGTGTCTAGTTCTTCTAGCACTAAAGCTGCTACTGGTAGTTCTTTACTTCTTGCAGCAGCTAATTCAGCTTCTGCATCAGCTTTTCTGTTTCTTATTTCCAGGACAGTGTTACCTTTCAGGTGTCCTTGGCAGTGCATAATTGCCACCTGAGAGGGGAGTTGTACAGCTTCTAATAATCGTAGAGTTTCTTCAGTATATTCCACAACTTTTCCTTGAAGAGTTAAAAGTCCTGTTTCTTTCCAAATTGCTCCATGAGCGTGAACTATGCCAAAGGCATATTTGGAGTCAGTCCAGGTGTTAATTTGTTTTTCTTCTGCCAATCCTAAGGCTTGAATGAGAGCCATCAGTTCTACTTTCTGGACTGAGGTTCCTGCGGGCAAAAGATTTGATTTGATTACCTCAGTAGTGGTGGTCGCAGCATACCCAACCATCTTCACACCTTGTCTTATGAAACTGCTGCCATTGGTAAACCAGTCTTCTGCATCCAGGGGTGGTTCTTCTTTAAGGTCCAGGCAGCTGGAGTGCACTGCTTCAATGGTTTCCAGGCAGTCCTGCACGACAGGTGCAGCCGAGATTCTTCCTTCTAGGAATGAAGCTGGGTTAACAGTATTAGTTACCTGAATGGTTATGTCATCTGATTCAGCCAGGATTACCCGATATTTCAGAAACTGGGAGGGTGACAGCCTTTCTGTTCCAGTACCACAGATACTGTGTGGGACACTAACACAGTCACTTTCTGTCCCATTGTAAATTTCCTGGCTTCTTCTATATTTATGATCATTGTTGCTACTGCCCTTAGGCAGGTGGGCCATCATTTGCTTACTCCATCCAATTGCTTGGAGAAGTAGGCTACTGTTCTTTTGTATTGCCCTTGTTGCTGAGCCAGGACCCCCAGAGCCATTCCTTGTCCTTCATGCGAGAACAATCAAAAGGGCTTCATTATGTCAGGCAATCCCAACGCCGGAGTCCTCATGAGTTCTCATCTCAGTTGTTTGAAGGCTCCACTTGCTTCGGGGGTCCAGACGAGGTTGCCCTTAGTCATTTTCAGTAGGTCATATAAAGGCTTTGCAATTCGTCCATACTGATATATCTATAAACAACACCAACCTGTCATTCCTAGAAAGGCTTGAAGGTTTCTCACCATCTGTGGTTTCAGTGTCTGGCAGACGGTTTCCTTTCTTGTTGTCCCCAGTGATCATTGTCCTTCAGATACTTTGTAATCCAGGTACACCACTTGTTTCTGCACCGGCTGTGCTTTCTGTTGAGAGACTCGATACCCATTTAAGTCCAAAAAGTTTAAGAGGTTTACTGTCCATTGGACACATTCTTCTTGTTTTTCAGTAACAATCAATAGATCATTCACATATTATAAAAGTACACCCTTTCCCGGTGGTGACTGCCATTGTTCCAATTCTTTAGCTAATTAATTCCCAAAATTGTGGGAATATTTTCAAACCCTTAAGGTAACACTGTCCAAATGAGCTGTTTTCCTTCCTGTGGTGGAATTTTCCCACTTGAAGGCAAATATCCTTTGTTACTTTCCTGTGTTAAGGGAAGGCAGAAAAAGGTGTCTCTTAAGTCTAATACTGTGAACCAAATTACACTTTCTTTTAATATTGTTAATAGGGTATATAGGTTTGCAGCAGCTGCATGTATGTTTTAGCTATTTTATTTACTGCTCTTAAATCCTGAGCCAACCTATGTGCTCCATTTGGCTTCTTGACTGGTAAAATTGAGGTGTTGAAATCTGATTCACACTCCAAAAAAGCCCTAATTTCAAAAAGTTATCTATTATTGGCTCAATTCCTCTTCTGTCTTCCAGCCTCAGTGCATATTGCTTCCTAATTACTGGGTTTGCTCCTGGCCGTAATTCTGTTTCAATGGGAGCTGCCCTTTTCGACTTTCCTGGTGTTTCAAATAGCCCAAACTCCTGGGTATACCTGATTTAAAATTTGATTGACATTTGAATTATCCTGACTTGGCTCCACACAGCTCATTGCTAAACTCAGAGCTGCTATTAATTGTTCTTCCTTTACCTTGTTTGAATTCTATTACAGCTCCCAGATTTTCTAGTAGGTCTCTGCCCAATACGAGTTTGGATAAATTTGGTAAATACAAAAACTGATGCATTCCCATTTGTTTTCCAATTTTGAACTTTAGGGGTTTCAAAAGAAAGCTTTTCTGATTAGCTAGTGGCACCCACGACTTAAACATATTTATCACTTTTAAGTATTAATTCAAAACAGAAAATGTAGCTGCAGTATCAATTAGAAAATCTAATTCTTCTTTTTCTTCCCCTAGCTTAATTTTGCAGGTCCCCTAGGCACTGGCTTGTCGGCAGCCCCCTTCACTCAGTATTCTGTTAGCAACAACAGCCCCTCCTATGCCTGTATTTCCACCTGTTAATTCAGGACATTCTTGCTTCCAGTGTCCCTCTTTTCTGCAATATGCACACTGGTTCTGACCCAACCTTGTCTGTGGGGGAGGCAAACCCTACATTTGTCACACAAGGCTCATACATATAATTAGCAGTTGCAAAATTGACAAATCTTAATTCTAGGTCTTATCCAAAGTGATGTGCTTATAGTTAACTCTTCAGCACTACCTCTCTCATAACAACTCTTAGCATGATAATACCTTTAACTATGTGCTCCTGGATGTTTCTAGGTAAGTAAGATATATCAGGTACACAATAACAATATTTGGCCAAATATAAACAGAACCAGACCAGACCAGAGGGGATATTCCCCTGGAAGAGTGTCCTCTCCCGTGTCCCCTGCGAGACGGTGTCCCGCCTCGACTCACGGGTATCCAGAACCAGAATAACCAGAACCAGAAAAAACAAAACCAGAAACCAGATACAAATACCTTTTATCAATAGGCAGCGTTCTTGTCCAGCCCCCGCAAGAAGCCACCGAAGAAGGGAGCCCCTTCGGGTAAAAAGACTTACCCGAGGGCGCCCAAGGGGCTCCCATCCTCTGAGGGATTCCGCAGCCGGGTGGAGAAGGTGTGCTGCCGCAGGTCGCCAAATGAATCCAAAAAATCGGTCCTAGAAACTGCTCAGAGACTTTTTTATCTTTAAGTAGCAAGGTATTTGTTTATTCAATGTTGGGAGCAAGCCAGCTCGCGCTAGACAAACTTGCTCGAAGGCTTTACAGAGAATCAACACTTTTATACAATTTTCAGATGTGACTAAATGCATATTCAGGTGATTACAACATCTATCTATGCATATTAATAATAGGCGGAGTATAGGTGGAGCTCAGGTGGAGCTTGGAGCGGTGCTTCTCTTGGCCCTCAATACTGGAGGGTAGTTCCGCTCTTCCTCCATGGGCCTGGGGGCTTAAACTCATCTTCCTCAGCCTGACCCTTCTTCTCTTCCATTGTTCTTGACCCACTCACTGAAGCTTGGAAAAAGCCCTGGCTCCCAGCCTATTTCTTCTATTCAAATGTCCACCTTATCCTGCTGTATTTCTAATTTATTGCTTCTAGGCCTATTACATGTTCTTGTACTATTCTCTTAAGCTTTGATCCAGTGAGTAGAACAGAACGAGCACAGATCGTTTTGGATGTTGGCAGCTTGTTAGCAGGCCCAAATTTCTTAGTTAACTCTTTTGGGCCTAGCCTCCTGTTTCAACTTTTGGAATCATAATCTGTATTTGGTCATTCTCTCAAGTCTAAAATTGTACTTGGTTTCTGCTCTCTTAAGTAGGAATTCTCATCTGTCTTTCCTTTTTTATCCTCTTGCTGCTCAAAACTCTTCCCTACATCTCTCAAAAGCTTTAAACTGCAAGGTCACCTCTTCCTCATCTTAATCCTAATGGCTGGACTCCAGCTTCTCCTGGTTTCTACTCCCTACTGACACCTCTTTCACTTGCTTGACAGAGACAAAATATTCAAATTGAAACAACAAATCCAATATTCATGAAAATGTGTGTTACTTCAAGTGTTAGCAAATGGCCCTTGTTGTGCAGGGAGTCAGATCAGACTCCCATAAATGATCTATCTGGTCTTTGGACATAACAGAACTCTTGGTTCTTTCCTCATCATCCAGGTGCTCAGCAAGAAGAGCATGATTTTAAGCCACACCAAAAAAAAACTTTATTAGGAAAATAACTTTAAGAAATCACACTTTGCTTTGAGATCCAAAACCTATTTCATATATTCAGAATTCGAAATCCTGGAAAGCTCTCTTTCCCTTTAAAAAAAACCCAACAGCACCACCTTTGAAAGGAAAGCAAAATCACCTGTCAAATTGATGGTTGTCATGGGATTAAATATTACCTTGTCTAACTGAAATCTGATTCAAATGGCCTGGATATCAGGATTTGATATGTTGCATTCTTAAATACAGGCATAAATATTTTTTTTCCATGCATTGTGATTGTTTGGGACTGAGGCTGAACATGTTTTCATATTTTAGCTGATGTTTCTCTTTTGGCTTAGATTTATTAGCAGCCCCTTTGTTGCTAAATTCTTGGATGAAGGTAAATAAAGCTATAACAATATATTCTGCACAGCAATCTGCTGTGGAAAAAAAATCTTGGATTTCTGGTAGTAAAGAGTGAATGTACTATTAATATTAATTAATTTTCTTATTCCTATCCAGAATGCACAAGACTTTTAATAACTTAAGTGAACAGAAGTCAAAAACATGATCAAATAGAAAAGAAACTACAGAAATTGAGCATCAATAGCGATTTTGTATTAAAATGAAGACTGTCATACCTTAAACACCATGTTAGAAAAAATCCAGTTCACACATTTCAGCCCAGTCAAAAGAAACACCAACAATTACCAGTATATCTCTGACTCTCTAGATCTTTCAGATTTCTCTAATTCGTGCCATTTCATACCAATCGATATATTTGTATTATCTGAAAAGCAGGTCTGTTATAATTAGAGTATCAAAATAATACATTACTGTGTGAAAATAACACACCACCAAAATGAATACATCACTGAATATTCATATGTGAGTGTAAAGAGCAATTCAAGCACTGCTTATATTTACATTGGCCTGGTCATGACTGGAGGAATCTATTAAAACATTAAGAGAGATTTGGGTTGGCCAAGTAAATCAGAATCATGCATAATTTCACCTGTTTGAAATAAGCAAATGATAAAAATAAATTAACTTGGTAAACAAATAGAAGAGCCAGTAGCAGGTCATCTGAGCTCATTACTCACCTTTCCTTCCAAAACAGATGACAGACCAGAAAAGACATTTAATCTACACATACCACAACCAAGAGAAGAGCTTTATTGAATAATTACGCACAAATGATCTTTTCAGGTAATCAGCAATGTTCAATAAACACAGATCCATTCTCCTCAAGAGTATATTAATTTTGCATTTTATACCACAGGTCTTCAGCAACCCACAAACAGAAGATACTGTACTTCTTCGTGGAAGGTTTTGTGCAACATAAAAAAAAATAAGAAATTGAGACAATAAAGTGCTATAGATATGTCCTGGATTTATACTGAAATTATTATGGAAATCTGTGCAATTTGTTAGATAGAATCTTGTTTTAAAACGGTGTTAAAGGATCCTATAGAAATTAAGGTCATATATAATATTTTTATTAAACACTACAGCATGGTCCAATTTAAGATTGGAGCTTTTCCATTAATAAGATGACTTACCTGCAGTTGTCCTAGACCCTATGCATGCCATATGCAATATCTTATATGTTTTTAACTTATACATTTAGCATATATATTATAACATTATATGTACTAAATGATCAATATGTTAGATATTTATTATTTGATATTTGTTATTTACATATTTAGTGTATAAATAATCTAAATAACCTATATATTTCTAGTCCCATATTTTGGGCTGTTTTACACCATTATGTCCACCTGCAATGGGCAATATGCAAAGTTTTACATCAGAAGATAATGGGGAGCCAAAATATTACCTACAGTAGCTGAAATCGTATTGAACAGTCATAAATTTTGCCTAATTCAAAGCATGTTAAAAAAAAAAAGGAGGATCTAGGAGGTAAGAGAGCTGAACATGACCATCAATGGTAGAGAACAAACAGCAACACTGTTTGTTTTCAAACACAAAGCACTAAATCTTATCTGAAGCAATTTATCAAAATAGTAATACAGAAATACAAAATACAAAAAAAAAATACAGAAATACAATTCCAGAACTTAAACAAGGTAATGTACAAGAGAATATTTGTAGCATATTTCCAACCTACTGCGGTAGGAAAGTTCATGAATAATATTAGGGGCATTTATGTGATCCACTTTATTCCTGTACAATGTTTGTCTAAATGTAATGAGATCTGGATTGGTTGAATATAATACAAATTTTAGAGTGTTATACTTGCAACTGATCATGCATGTTAGAAGGGGAGGGAAAGGCAAATGGAGCATTTTTAATGCATATAATCCCATGTGTTAATATCAACACTCAGCTGCACTTATATAGGAGGTTACTGCTACTGAATTTACAATGCTCACAAACTAACAGCCGTAGAAGTCCCATGGATTACACTTGCATCTTCTATATAGATTTTTTTTTTTTTTTAATATCTGTTTCTATCCAGGTCAAGGCCATGATATTCTAATTTCATTTGAAAAATATTCATATCTCATTCTCTGAGGTAGATGATGTGGGAGAAGTATGACCCAGAGAAGATGGATTTGCTTTGTTCTCTGAAACTGAAGATTAATTTTGTGTCACTACATTTTAATAGAGTCTTCCATGCATATACATACCACTGTACAACTCTCTGTGTGTGCATATATATATATGTTTTTGCTCAAAGCACACTGCTCACTCAATTAGGCTTGTACCCAAGACCATTTAGGGATTATAGTCCTAAAATAATTGCTAAGCCAACATGACATGAAAGCCCAGAACTTGCAAATGAAAACATTTAGAAAGCCTTTCCCTCTCAAAGGTTGGAACAGATTCCTGCCTGGTATTGGCTACCATTGTTTTGCTGGAATGGTAAGAATTTAAAGTGGAACATCTGTCCCCAGAGACAATTTATACCTATTAAGGATTTGCTTCCTGCCTCATTGCAGTTCCAGTGGCTACAATCCCAAGGCAGTTTGTCTCCCTTCACACAAAAATGTATTTTCCTCCATTTTTCAAGCACTGCAGCTGACTTGTTTATATTTGCATAAGACACAAGAGGACTCAAGATAATATCTTAACAAATTCTTTATAAGCCTGTGAGCACACCTGCCAGCCTTGAAAGGGGAAATACAGCATGCAAAGTACAATGGGTCTGCAGGGAAATAACACAGAGCAAAGGACCTCCTGACATGGACAGGAGATGTTTTCAGGGAGTAGATTCAGAACAGCAAGGACTGCTACAAGGTAAGAGCAGTTAGGAAGTCTTCAAGTCTAACATATGTATGTATTACAGCCTTTCATGCAGTAAGTTTGGGAGATAAATGTGTTATAATATTGGCCTTGGGAAACAGCTGTGAGCTGAAACAAGTTGACAGGCCTGTATGCAAGGTGCAACAGACTCATGCTTCCTGGAAATAAGTCTATAGCCTGTATCGGAGAGGGTTACTGTATCAAGGAAGGTCCAAGATATAAAGACACGAAAAACAGACACCGTTGCTAGCTCAACAAAAAAACCAATATTTATTACAAAAGGTGGCCAAGAAAATGAACAAACCCAAAAGGGAGGAACGAGGAGAGGAATAAGCCCCCAGCGCAACCTCCCCAGTTACCCAGCTGTTGCCTATAAAGTTATCTTACCGACCTAGCATACCTATAATTACCCATAGCAGAAGCAGCATCCTCGGAGAGTCAGTAAGTTAACAAGCTGGCAAGCGTCCCCACCAAAAGGCAATGTTGTCCTTGAAGTAAAGCTAGCTCCCTGCAAGAAAGCACTATCTGCTTTTTAAACAATTAATTGAGAGACCACAACCTCCCCAGGTGTGGCCAGCACCGCCCCCCCAGAGGCCCTCAGTCCCACCTCCCGGTTATGTAAGTGCACCTCTTCTGCGCATGCGTGAGAACTTCGGAAATCCCCTCACACGTGCGCAGAGTGTTTTGGGGGTCTATCTAAATTGAGTCTGGGACCGAGCCTTCCTCACTTCATCATCACTTTCTCCTTCAAATGCCCTTGATGGACAAGTAACCAATCACAGGATACCAATTAAAACAGTTTATACAAGAAGCTCTCTTCAAGGACAACCCTTCCGCTTATCAGTGCTTGTTTTCCCATAACTTGGCAGGGAAAGAGCAAAGCTTTCACAGGTGGCAGGGCCAAACACAGACCAAAAGTATCAGCATAAATTCACCCTAGTACATAGCCAAATGTGACAATAATTGAGACAGCTCTTCTATAGCGGAGGTTGCAATAGTTCAGATCAAATATAAATTAACCCAATGAAACGATGCCTAACTTCACTAAGTCCGATTTCAAATAAAACAACCACTAATTTTTCACTGTTTTCTCACCCTCCTGTAAATTTATGAGGTTGGCATTCATTATAGACTCTGCATTTTACTGTAGTATATTCAGACCTTTTGGAAGAGGTGAGAAAAATCAGTTATTCAGCTGAATAATATTCAGATATTATAGAACAGAAAAGCACATGAAGCCTTGTCATTAAAGACTGTGAGTTAAGGACAAAAAGAGGAAAGAATTGGATCACACTCTCATGTCATCAGGCTCACCGAACAAATATATGGCATAAACAATAAGGAGGCATTAACAATAAGGAGGCATTTACACAGTGATATTCTGCTATCAGTTGTTATATTTGTTAAATTCTTCCTCCAGGAAAGGCCACTGACACACTGGCTATACTTAGGGTTGACTTTTTCAGACTTATCAATGCTCTACATCAATAATTTCACAAAAGGGGTTCACCAAAGAAAGAGGAGCAAACACCAGGTGTACAGTTTGCTGACTCAGAAGTACCAGTATTGACATTTTGAAGGAAAATCTTCATGTTTACTTTGTGCCCATGGAAATTTGAAAACCAAAAGCAGCCTTGGGGCAAAATATTACTATAAATTCAGTAGTAAGACTAGTTTTTAAGGATGATTGAATTTTCTTTAGATGCTACCTGTTGGAGGGGAGAAGCCTGTGAAGTTAGCCATCCCGCTCTGAGAACTCCTAAAGTTCACTCCATGTATCAGACCAGACACACAGCTAGTCCACTACCTTGACACAAGTACAGCAAAAAGAGATTGTTGGGAGAGAAAGTGCAAGAGAGAAAGACTTAATGTGTTTTCTAGCTTCCCTAAAAATCGCAACAGTAAATCCTGATGGTGCTTCAAATCGAATGGATTTATTTTGTATTCCACCTTAAGCACTCATTCTCTTGTCCCTCCCACTAAACCATCCTGTTTCCCTGCACCCAGGGTCACTTTTGCCCTTCCTGTGCTTCTAGCAGGAAAGTTTCTTTTTACCTCCCCTAAGATTTCAGGTAGAAAGAAACGAAAGAGTTCTCTACAAGCACAGGGGTTGCTGCACAACTGCAGAGCATCACAGGGAGAAGGTGACTCAGGGAGGCTGAGCTTCCCTGTGTGCTCCCTCCAGGGAGAGCAGTGGAGATCCCTGGAGGCAGGAGAGGCCATTCTGCTGGGAGCACAAGGAGAAGGTTGCTACCCAAAGGGATGGGGCTTTTCTCACAGATGAAGGTGAATCCTCTTTGTGTGCCTATATTGGCTTGCTGTGCCCAGGCCAGAACTTTCGTCTTCCTGGTGTGTGGGCTATTAGGGTTCAAATACATTTTGAAGCCTGAAAGCAGGCTTGTACACCAGCTTGTACTCTTTTGAGACATGCCCTGCCATCCTCTTCTCCTAAAGGTATCCTCTTTGCAACACCCTGTCACATAATTTAAATGAAATGAACTGCTATGATGGCATTTCTAATTTCTGACTGCACCACAGTTGCTACTGCAAAATTTCACACCCATTCATGCCTGATCCTGCTTTGTCCTTTGTAAGAATCATCTATTAAATAGCGTAAACCAATGTCAGATATTCCAACAAACTTTACCTTTGCTTTTCCCAAACAAGTCTACACAATGTTTTGACTAAAATCCCCTGTGGCAGATGAAATGCACTTTCCTATTCTCCATTAGCAGTAGCAGTTGTGTACCTTAAGTTCACCTGAAGAGCTGTCTTAGAGAACTAACTGAAACTTTGTCCATTTTGAGCTTTATGTTAACATTTTCAAAGTGCTGAAATGATTTCGAAAGCCTAAGTCTCTGAGGAAGTGAATAGGACTTTGACACAGAGGTCATTTAGCCACTGTTAACCTTACTACATCTCAGACAGACTAAAGGTATCATGTGAAGAGCGAAAGAGAGTCCCCATTTTCCTTTTAATGTCAGATTCAACAGAGGATGTGCTTTCTTGGAAAGCTTTTTATATTCTCCTTGTTTTATAGTCTATTTCTGAAACAGTAATTTTTCTGTCTCCTTTTCTTTAACAGAAAGAAAAAGTAAAAAGAAGAAACTTTGGAAGTCTTACAATTTTTGTGATACTTCTTCCTAGCAGAGGTTTGTTTTTTTTTCTTTTCAAATGCACTGCTTACTCAGAGTATAAGAAAAAAAAATCAATAATGCAACAGGTTCAACAAAACAGACAAAGCAGAACACACCCCAATGCATCTCTGAGCCTGCGAACCTACTCACATTCCAGTTATTTGTAAGTCTCCTTCGGGTAGAGGAGTCTAAACTAAAAAGGTCTGTGTTTGTAGTGCAAAGCTTTCTTTAAAAAAAACCCAAAACACTTAAATAGTTTGGGCCATTTTTCCCACAAACACAGACATTTCCTTCTGGCATTGAAGCAAGACTGTATAGTGAATGTCTTCAAAAAGTCACTATGAAACACTTGAGAGGAAAATGTGGATCCATTCAGCAGGGCTGGCAAAGAGCAACTCTTCCATATATTGCCAAGAAACTGTCCAATGTATGTATTTAAAGCAAATGGTCAGAAACTGGTCACCAGTAATGATAATTTTGTCTGTTGTGAGTCACAGCTTATTATGACCCCATTCTCAGAAGCATCTTGTGAAAACAAACTTCCTGGACATGGATTTTCCCAAGTTTTAATGGTAAACTGCTTGCATAATATAAGAAGCTCCATAGTTACAAATTTATGCAAATCAGAATCAAAGAAAGGGGACAACCACAGCAGTTCAGAGTACTGTTTTGTTCCCAGGATTCTTTTGTTCAAAGTTTTCTATCACTTGAAAACATTTGGAAATAACAGACAAATTGGTGCTCCAGTCATTACTATAATTACCTTAATTTTCTTTTTACTAGATCTTCCAGATAGTTGTTGGCTTGGAATGTGGGGCTACCGGCTAGCTCTTTTGTGTGTGTGAATCACCCTAGCCACGCCCTCTCCCTCCCTCGTTCAACACCTTTCTTTCACAGTGGGACAGAGAAAAAATTCCCAGCTGGGTTTTTTTCCTTAAAACAAGCAAACCTATGACACTGTTTCATGAGACGAGCATCACTAATTTTAAAAAGCAGCATATACCTCAGACTAAAGCAAAGCTGAGTTCAGATGTTAAAGCATTTTGAATCTACCAAAAAAAACCAAAAAAAGTGAGCAAGACAGGCTTTTGTCAGAAGGCTAAATATCTATGTTTTGGTTTGGTTTGGTTTTTTTGTCTAAGAAAGAACATTTTATATCGTTTTTGCTTAACAACTTTCACATATTTTAATCTGTGGCATCTCTGGAGTTCACAGTATATTGCCAACTGCCACTGTGACATCTGCTAGGGAGGGCAGAAACAATTTGCAGGCTACTGACAGCTACTGTGGATTACAAGACCCTGTCATTTGAGAGATTACACCGGAAAAAAATCGTAGTAAAAAGCTTTCTTTATCCCCAGCCTCTGCCATTAAAGTATCGTACATTCTCAGCAAAAACAGTGAATCCTCTTAATGAAAAATAGTCTCATGACTTAGAAAATACATCCCCAGTTTAGTTGGCTTCTGGAAATTGGTGGAGTCAGTCAGACCTTTACAAAGGTCTGAATTGCACTGGGGGAGACTGACTTTGGACATCAGGAGGAATTTCTTCACTGAGAGGGTTGTCAAGCACTGGAACAGATTTCCCAGGGAAGTGGTGGAATTACAGTCCCTGGAAGTGTTCAACAAACAACTGGACATGGCACTTAGTGTTGTGGTTTAGTTGTCATGGTGGTGTTCAATCAAAAGTTGGACTCAATGGTCTTGGAGGTCTTTTCCAACCTTAATGATTCCATGATTCCATGGAAGTAACCAAATGCTACTCGGCCAAGCCTTGCTTTTGTTGCTCTGAGATCTGGGCAGCTCACACATGCATGAATTTATCCTCTCATCATTTCTATGAGTAAAACACATCAGCAGACAGATGAAAAAATAATTCCTGGAGACTTTGAAGCCAAAACAGCAAACGTGCT
This sequence comes from Corapipo altera, assembly GCF_003945725.1. Classification (NCBI taxonomy): domain Eukaryota; kingdom Metazoa; phylum Chordata; class Aves; order Passeriformes; family Pipridae; genus Corapipo; species Corapipo altera. The sequence goes on along the minus strand of NW_020884934.1, from coordinate 4,418,565 downwards.
TCAATAAGTCTTAACTCTGTTTACAGGTAAGTCAATAGGAATTTTTATTTTTCACAGCAAGGTCTACACTAAGTGCTTTTAAAATCACATCAGAAGCAAATTGCCTAAAGGAAATAATAATTAAAAAAAAACCAGCTAGGAGCTGAACTCTGACTTCCTGAGCTTCCAGCTAGTGCTCTCCACAAAGCCAAAAGTGGTTTATAGGTGCTTTACAAGGAATGGTGCTACGGTGCACAGTCCAGCACTTGAGACCCAGCTCTACATGACACTGTTTTCAGCACTTGAATTCAAAGACTGTATTCTCTTAAGAACCACTTAGGAATATAAATGCCAGCCTGACAGTTCAAGCCAATTTTGTATCTAAAATTAAAACAAGACAAAACCACCCGCCCCCCAGCCTTACATATTTAAATACTTACATTTAAATACTTACATGTTTAAAAAACCCACAAACCTCTGAAAATGGCATGATGGTGAAAAACAGCCAACCAAAACCAGTTAATTCATATGGTGTCTTAAATAAGCGCTGTTTTCCAAGAGTGTCTGTAAGGGACTGGATACAAGCGGACTGTTTGTACACTTAGATGATGATAACATCCTTCAGAAATTCTGTTCAATTACTGTGTCACCCCCACACAGCACAGCTACTTAAATCAATATATTCATGAAGAGGTTCTCTTCAATGTCATAGCACTTCAACAAGCTGGATACATTCCTGTGGTACATCCAGTTATGGAAAGAGTTCATAATTCTTTGCATAATCCAATTCCAGGCCCTTTGACTGCTGCAAGCACTAAGTGGAAGAATGTATTGTACAGTGTGGCTCAGTGATCCATCACCTACAGGGCTGCCTGCTGAATTATTTAGTCTCTACCAGTACATAACTCACAACTATATCCTAAGAGTTTTAGCTAAACTGCAAACTTCTCCTGAGTCCTCTGCAAACCCTGTTCCTGTATTAAGTTGGGAATGTGACTGCTCTTCAGCACACTTTATTGTGAAGAAAAGAAGCTTCTTGAGTGAAGACATTTTGTATCTAAAATTGAAGTCAAGTAATTTCATTTCCAGTGTGCACATGTTGAATGCTGCTATGAAAAATCCAGATCTTTCAATGCTTAACCAGCAAAGTTTACAAATGCTAATATAGGGCTCATACTTCATATATTTTCATTAAATAGCATCAAGGACAAAGGGTTCTGGAGGAAACAGACACCTTATCACCGTTTAAAACATTTCCCAATTAGAACATTAGTTAAAATATCCATCCAATTAAATTTTTTGGTTTTTCCTTGTTTGTACCTTGCTAATTGAGTCACTATTCAAATAGATCCTTTTCAAAAGGGACCTTTCTTAGCCTCTAGTGTTGCAGATTGCTGTGTAATGTACTAACCCACTCATCCACACTGCCTTCAATTTTCTTTGATGCTCCCTGTTTTTCAAATGCTGTAGTATAATGTTAACCTTGCAAGCGTAACACCTATTTCTAACATACCTCACGCACTTTATTTGGGCAAGTTTTTCAAAGACAGTACTTTACATGTGGAAATGTTCTATGTGCATGCTGTGCCTAAAATAAATTAAAAAAAATAGATAGATAGATAGATAGATAGATAGATAGATAGATAGATAGATA
>NW_020884934.1:4256286-4416922 GCF_003945725.1 Corapipo altera | reverse complement strand
ATAGATAGATAGATAGATAGATAGATAGATAGATAGATAGATAGATAGATAGATAGATAAATGCCAGCCTTTAAATCCTGTTTTGAAGACAGATCACGTTTTCTCCTCAGCTGGAGACTCCAGCAATGGCTGTGACTCAGCCACTTTATAAAACATTCTCTGAACTTTGGATGTTACACACAAAAAATAGTGTGTACAGGAAATATACATTGTATATCTACAAAATGGGCCATGTCCCACTGCCATTAAAACTGATGAGAGTTTTGCCATTCACTTCAATGGGATCAGGAGTAGTATATAGAGATGGATTGGCTATAAGTGTGCACGCTAGAGTTTTACAGGCACAACAATATAAAAGCCCCATGTGAAGTAATGAAATGAATTATAACAGTGCTGGGTATGTCAATTTTTCTTCTTCTACCTTCACCTGCTGTATAAGGAACATTAAACATTTCCCTGGTTAGACACAGAATCATAAAAATTACAGATAAAAAAGTACTACTAAGTCTACTTCCTGCCAAGACAAAATTATTCCTCTTTGTACTGCCGCGGTCTGAAGGGTGGACAGGACACCAGGAAGGGTGCAAGCAGAATCCTTTATTCAGGCGTGCACACTCTCTTTTTGTCCACTCGGGAGCAGAATGGGCCAGAACATAGGGCGGAGCATGAGACAGACAAGCAGAGGGACAAACCAGGATAGGGACACCGGCAAAAGGGGGAGGAGTGGGGGAAGCAGGAAGCAGGCAAACTCATGGCAAGCCTGGGCTTGTCCAGGCTGTGCACTGTGTAGTGTGAATACAATGAAACCACATAATAACAGCAAAGTCCACACGACAAAGTCCCGCCAATTGCTGCACGCTTCTCTCCACGCCCGCAACTGTTTCTATCACATTGTACCTTTTCTAATCCTCTCTGTAGTCAAGTTTTACACCACTCAGATGTTCTGGCGTCTTTTCTTCTCTGTAAAGAATTATTGCATCAGCAATCACACAGTCAGACGAGATAGATTTTTCCTAGAAAGTAAATAAAAAAAAGCAAAATACCCTATTAAAAAAAAATATGATACATTGCTCTGAATTTCCTCTTATAACCAGTCTTCTTTATTTTTTAAGATGTTTAATAAGCACCGAGTATGTTAAATAAAAAAGGAAAAAAATGCATCTAAAATATATCCTACATTTTGGCGCACTTTCAAATCAAGGGACTTTAAGCAGGTTAAGATGCTACAAGAACATCTGAGACAGAAGTTTTTTCTTGCTACTCTGTGTCACACCAGAGTACATCAAAAGATGGTTTGGAAGATATCACAGATTCTCATGAAAGACAGCCATGTGTCTCCAGAGATTTCCCTAGCAGCAAAGAGTTATGGAGACAAGGGGAGAACCAGCAGGAATTGTGTCAGAACCCATCGGCAAACAGATGCTGCTGTACAAGTGTTAATAGCAGGGCAGAACAGGTGACTGAGACACAGCAACAGTTGGATCTCTGTAAGATTTTCTCTGACACTGCAAATAGATGAGCCTCTTGTCTGTTTTGACTGCTTTATTTGATTAGCCCTGTCAGGACTAAGGTCAGGCCAAGCGCTTATGGTCATTAAAGCTGAAAGCCACACTTCAGGGAAGCATCATTTTGGAAAGAAAAAGGTAAGGATGTCACTAACCAGCTAAGGTTTCATTCAAATTAGGATTGCTGCGCTGCCTTCCAGTGCTTCTATTTTCTTCAGCAAAAGACTTAGTTCTGCAGCAACTTTTGCAGCATTGCTTACCATGGGATCGTTACCTGTGGTTTTAGGGTAACATATCTGTTTCCTTTTCCTCTGAGACCATGAAGGGTCACATCACCCTGACACAAGGGTGACCATGGTCACCACGTCCAAAGGGGCATCCCAAAGTGAAACAGAGAGAAAACATTTATGTTTTCAACAAAAATATATTTTCAACCACCGTAAACAGCTGGTGGGAGCAGAAGTTCTTCAGTGAGATACAAAGGCTGACATGAAACCCAGGTTTATGTTGCACCTCTTTCTCTCAAGAGCAGTTGCGACTTTTTGATCCAGGCATTTTATTTTGGAAGCACGCAAAATGTTTTTTTTAAATGGAGTCATAAAAGCTGAATGATGTTTGCCCTGTTGAAAACTCTGTAGAACTACTAAGAAACTAAAACATTCCAAAGCCATTAGACCTTGACCTTAAGTTTTAAGAGGCAGGCAGGAAGATTAGCTAAAGAATACATTCTCAGACAAATATTTCATGATTGCTATGATCTATCTTATAAAAACCTATCTTTAGTCAGAAATCACGTGGTGGGGACACATCTAAAAGCTAAGATGTGTGTGTGCCCCGTGTTCTCTGATCCAAGTTTGACAAACAAAGAACTTGAAGTTTCAGTTTTACTTGGAAGTTAAGACACTACCAATATGTGCTGTTCAAGTTTCCCCTGGAGCAAAGACTCTCATTTATAGCTAATACTGTGTAAAGTTGCATCAGCTCAGCAGTTACAGAACAGACTATTTAAGTCAGGTCAGATTCTCAAAATTTCCCTCCACAAAATCAATTTTTCAAATAGGAACCCTGTACTGATACAACTGTTCATTTTACAGGAAAAAGGTAGACATGTTTTATTTAAATGCTCACAGCTAACCTAAAGACCTTGCAAATTTAAAACAATCCCACTGCAGTCTTAACTGATGTCCTCAATTTTCCGTCTTAGACAGCCAAATGAACTAAGGGGATACTCCCACCTCAGCACAGTGGGAATATCTGTGGCTCTCCCACTTCTCTCCCTCAAAGGAACTCTCAAAGGATATCTCTGTGGTACTGGCACTGGTGTATGCTCTCCATGTGGCACTGGGCAGCAGCACAAACAAGCTCTTCATTGCCTTCATCAGAGATCATGAAGATTTCTCTGGGGACCCCACAATCCAACAAAATGGTCATTTTCTTCTCCCTCATCTGCAGGCACCTGCCTTTTCCCTGAGACTGCAATTTCCTCTAAGATAGAGAAGTCAACTTGTTTACTACCCCCTTTCCATCAGCCTTGCTTGGGAAGGAGGAAGAAGGACGTAGTATTGAATTTAATTACAATTCACTGGCAAAAAAGGTGTGAAAAGGGAAAATGCTGTCGTCTTGTACTGAAGGTAAGCAGAAGTCAGAAGTATCCAAGAGATACTTGAAGGGACACGAAGCCTTTTCAAGAAGTACCTTGAGTGGACACTACCCACCATGTGCAAACCCTGCTCCTTACCTCTACAGGTGTGAACTGCCATCCTTTCTATTCTTCACTTCTCACTGCCTCTCCCTCCACATGTGCTTGACAAATTCCTGCCATCAGCGAGAACTGGTTAGAATAGAACAAAAAAACTCCCCAGCACTCTGGAAGACCATTTATCAACTGCAAAGCAAAATAAATATCACTTATTAATTAGCCTTGTTTTTAACTCCCTTTTTGATGCATTTTCAGACTGCTTGAGAAGAAACTCCAAATAGGGCTTATGCAGAACTCATTGCAGCTTTTATATACACCAGGACGCACTGCAGGTCTAATGCAATTCACAGGGATCCATCCATATGCTGAGATTGAGGGAAGTTCAGTTTTCAAGGGTCCCTTTGTTCCTTCTGTGATTACCCAGTTCATGTACTCCTCAACCATTCAATTGAACCACATATTTCAATTCCATCTCTGAGTAAATTACATTCTTGGTTTTCCATTTCAATTTCCTCAGGGCAAATAAAACTGATGGAAAGCTTTTTGACAAAGGTATGGTTATTTCATCCAGTAGCCTGAGACAACTCCAAATCTGGATATGACATTTAATGTTTCTGGGACAGATGCTCTTAAGTCTTTTCATAGGAGCAGAGTATCATCTGCATAGATTAGTAACTTCTGTGTCTTAAGTTGCATATGTTTTACATACTCTTTAAGTTTTCAGAGATATTGCTGATAATTTAATACTACAGGGGCACCTCAAACATTTTTCATCACAAAGCAGTGGAAAGGATAACTGTGAAAGCAAGAGGTAGAACATCTTATGCACTTATTTGCTTCAGCAAAAGCTACAGCAGTGAGACACTGCTCTGAGGGCAAACTGCCCAAGCCCTCCTCTACTTAATCACAGAAACCTGAAGAACCAAAGCTGCTGCTCATAATCAGCTTTTAGGCAACTATGATTTTATTCAGTTCAGCTGCTGCGCTTCTGACTACTGTCCTCTCACTGTTCCAGAGCTTATGGACAGGACAAGTCAGCAAGGACAAGTGCTGAGTGCTCCACGACCATGGCTGTACTAAGGGTGAACTGCTATGCAGCCAGAGTTGAGGCTCAGCAACATAACAAGGTGTGCAGAGAATAAAGGCAGTGAAAAGCCAACTGAATTTTTCAGAGACAAAAGGCAGTTCAGTCACACTTGTAACAAGTATTTGTGATCTCACAGCAACAGAATCACTTGAGAACTGCATTTCCAGAAGTTAAATGGAGCTCCTTACAGAAGGCTTCATGTGATGAACTTTATTCCTGTGTTTGTTAATGAGGAGCAGAATCACCAATTTGGTGGTTACTCCAGTATTTACAAGCTCTTTATGACATGTCCTTTTGTACTCAGAAAAAAAAATAAAAAAAATCTGCATTAACAAGTTCTGTTTGTGGCTGCAAAAAGTATGTAATGTACACACAAAACATATAAAATGTTTTTAAACTGAAGGAGGGTAGATTTGGATTACACGTTAGGAAGAAATTCTTTATAGTGAGGGTGGGGAGGCACTGAAACAAGTTGCCCAGAGAAGCTGTGGATGCCCCACCCCTGCTGGTGTTCAAGGCTAGGTTGGATGGGAGTTTGAGCAACCTGGTCTAGTGGAAGGTGTCCCTGTCCACAGCAGGGAAGCTGGAACTGGATGATTTTTAAGATTCTCTCCAACCCAAACCATTGTATGATTCTATGAAATATATAAATGTACAGTGTCACACACACACCCATTTCCCCACAAGCAACTCATAAACTCTCTCTTTCTTTAACTCCTCTGTTCTTTAAAACACCATTCTTAAAAACAATGATTATAAACTTCCATCTGGGAAAGAACCCTTTGCTCAGAGAGGGATGAAAGGGCTCCTTTTTACTTCCAGACAAGCACAGGATGAAACAAATACACCACGACATGATCCACTCAAGAGCATAATTCAAGCACTGCTGGATCAGAAGTTTTTACAGGTAACACACAGGAAAACAAAAACACAGTTTGCATGTGCACATCTGTCTATATGTTTATGGAGGAAAAATATAAACACCATCAGTCCATGTTCTCACCTGGTCTTACACACCACAGACAGGACATCATGAATTCACATAACATTTCTTACCTGGGTGGATAAACCACTTTTCCAGATTGCCTGCTTTGCACTTTAGGACTGTAATTATGTAACAAAACCCTCTGAATACTGTGCTGTTATTGTGGTTATTAATCATTCTGCTTCTGTTTAAAATATGTGCTCTAGATATGCTGCATTATGTTACAAACTGAGTACCAAGACAAAACACATCTGAATCTTAAGGACATTTCAATGCAATTTACTCTTTCAATTTGTATTTTTGCAAGCTCAAACATATAAAAAATATATATATAAAAAAAAAAGCCTGGTGTCCATATAGCTGCTGACCTTTGCAACTGTAAACAAAAGTCAGCTTTTAAACAGTAAACAACTTTGCAAATATGAAACCTCTTTTGCCAGTGCTTGGAATAGTCAGCATTTAAGATGACAGACTTTACATACAAATCAGTTCTCACAGAAACACAAATTTCTAGATGTGTTCAGAGAGAATGCAGGATTTCTGTGACCTCAGACCATAGAAACTATTTATTTAAAAAACCATACTGTGTTAAAACTGAATTAATAAATAAAAAAAAAAACCAAAAAACAAAAAAGTGGGAAACTCCACCACATTAGGCCCTATTCTAGAATAAAATTCCCTTTAAAAGCACCACCTTGAAAATAATACAAAGCTCCCTTGACTTCATAAGGACTTCACAGAGGTCCACAAGTCCAAATTAGAAGACACAGTGAGTATTTTAAGCCAAAATAAGTTAAATATCAAGCTTCCTTTTTATTAGGCAGCAATGCTCTAAATTCAGTTGCCTTGAACATGTTCATATACACATCCTGTACTCTAAATCAATATTAATTTATCATATATTCCTTACAAAGATCTAACAGGCACCAGGTGGACTAGATTTTCTTTAATTTAGCCACGTACATTGGACCCCATGCTCTCCCTCTCTCTGGAAGCACCAGAAGTTCATGCTGCTGCAAGCCATCAAGAAAAGTGAATTCCTGAGAAACAGCTCTGCCCATTTCACTTATATCCACAGGCATAACATTGCTGCAGGAGTTTAGGATGAGGTTTATCACATCACTGTTTTCTGCCTTTGAGAGAGTGCATGTAGAATACACCAAGGATCCACCAGGACGCAGTGCTTTAATAGCAGACCTGAAAATAGCAAAAGAGAAAAAAGAAAAAAGGGAAAAAAATCAACATAAAAGTGACATTCTGGTGTGGGAGAACATGTAAGGACTTATAAATCTAGAGTGTAAATAAATACGACAAAAATAACACTATGAAAATGTCTTAACAGCATATAATTGACTGCACAGGAAACTACAATTTTGTTTTCTCATTTATTATTGCACTCTCAGTTAACTGAACGTATTTTTTACACAGCAGTGACAACTATAAAGCAGCATCCATTCAGAGCTGTAGAATGACAGCAGCTTTCAGACAATCACATGCTGTGAAAATGCTGCAACTGTGCATACAGAATGGGTTACACCACATCAAATGTGTTGGCTGGATCCTGAGCTGGCTGCTTGCATGAACAAATATCAGAATGTATACTTGCACTAATGGCCTGAACTAATTACTGGGTTGTAATTTTAGAAACATTTCTGCAAATTCTGCAACTTATTTATCAGGTAAGAGGACTTGGGGGTTTCACTGAGTCACTACTTTTCAACCTGATCTCCTAAGGATCATATGTTCTTTATGTGCCCTTCACCTACTGACCTGTTGACAAATTTTGACTCAACAAAGGCAAAATAGTGGCTTAAAGCCTGAAAGCTTTATAACGAGTGGTGGGTAAAGGGAACAGAGGTTCTTTATCACTTTACCACTGAAACTGAGTTTAAACAAACTGCTTACTTTGCATTAAAGCAGATCTGCAAAGTCCTTATTTCAGCAACATAAAATATAACCTATGAGAGTTAGAAGTGATATTCAAGCCATATTCACCTACTGCAAATTAAGAAAGTAAGGAGAAAAATCTAAAATCTTGCACCACAGAAGAGCATTCTTCAAATCTAATACCACCATACTACTAAAAGAGAAAGCTACAATAAAGGTTCATTTGCTATTAAATCCAATTAAATTATACATTTTGGAGCCTTGAAGGACATATGGCTCAAAGACTGAATTGTAAGCTAATATTCAAGCAGATACTACTGTGCTGAAGCAAATACCACATTAAAATACAATTACTCCTTCTATTTGTTTAAAAACAAGAGAATCTGAACAAGTGAATGATGATACTTAGCTTATGAATATCAGAAAGTCAACAAAGGTAAGGGCTGAGAGGACTGTGAGTCACTGGGAATTTAGGAGGTGCAGGAGGTGCAGGGATACTGGAAGCATGGATCACAATGACATAGTCACACTGTATGGAAAGACACTGAATAATCACAGATTTGTAGATATTACTGACAATTCTGTGTTCACATTCATAGCCCAGAAAAAAAATGTACTGGGAAAAAATAAAAAGAAGAAAAACAAAAACAAACAAACAAAAACCAACAACAAACTCTTCAAACTAGATGAGGTGAGCAGCCTCCAAATGCAGAAGGTCTGATTCCAAGCCCAGACAAACAAATACAATGCCATTGAAACAGCATTTCCTCCAGAGACAAGTTGAGAACTTCCTAAAGGTGATTTCTGAACAAAAGCAGTTGAGAAAGGAAAGAAGATAATATAAGGGGGAAAACATAATCCCTTTTAACAGAACTGGGACTTTTCAGGAAAAGAATCAATAAAGAAAAGCTTCATCACAAGCAGGATCAAAGCCAATCAGAGATCAAAGCTGCACTGAAAGTCCTGTCCGAAATAGGAAGGAAACACCAGGACAAATGACTGTTTCAGACAGGTGAAAACTAAATCTGCTTCTCTTGGGAGTATACACATCACCTCATTTATTTTATGAGTCTTGATTATGTCAATCAGCAAGCCAAGTATATATTTTACTGAAGTTTATGCTTTTCCAGTTTTAGTAAAAGAACAGAGCTCTTTCAACTGATGATGCTGTAAGAAAAATTAAGTGTTTAATGCCTCTGTTGTATCAGTAAAAAGATGGAGAGTGAGCAGATGGCTGGCACATTTAGCCTGAGTGAGTAAGCTGTTCAAGTTCAGTCTGTTATAAGTAAAAAACAGGTTACAGTGCACTTAGGTAGTCTAAATATTTTCAATTTAACTGGGCCTAGTGGACTCATTCCAGGATACTTTGAGAATTAGTAAGACATATCACAAAACTGCAAGCTTATCTCACACCTCTGAGTAGCTTTTGAAAGACTGCAAAATGTTTAAGAATGTTTCTGTCACAGACAGGTATAGCACAACACTTACACTGCCACCTTGAGACAGCAAAAGAGAGCAGCTGTAATCCTGATGTCCTCATGCCTGTTCTGGGAAATCTAAAAGCATTTTTTCACTTATGTAACAGATCCTACTTTCTGGCTTTCACATTAGAACTCAAAGAGAACAGGGCTGAAGTCTAAATGAGCTCTCATAAAGTTAAGCTGATCTTATTATTTTCAGAATCCAGTTAGATAACTCATTTTTGACAAAATTTTCCCCTCCAGCTACACCTTTTCCATGTGTGCAGCAGTGCCAAGCCATGAGAGGGTATCTAGAAATGCCTGAAAATGTTTTGACCTGACAATCAAGATATACTTTTAGCACAACTGATAATTTTACTCACAGAAGCAGATAATGGCACTCCTTTCCTACCTATAAGCAGGTACTATATAAGCATTTAGACAAGTGAGAAAATACTTTTACCGTGTAAAAATGGAAAAGGTAAAGATATAGATATATATATAGATATATATATATAAGTAGTTGAAGCTACTGCTTACACGGTTAAAAGCCTGTAGACTTGGTAAGTGTCCTTTTCTTACCATACAGAAAGTAACATATAGCCGTATGAAAGTAATTTTCAAAGGCACCATGTTCCTACAACTGAGTCCACCAGAGCAGCACAGGCCTCTGAATGCAAGCTTGAAAATCTCACATCAAAACTTGTCTAAGCCTACTCATCCTGTGAATCTGCACTGGCACATGACCCAAAAAGGTTGGCCTGCTCACTGCAGGTGTCTTTATTTTGAACCTAAATCATGAATTAAAATATCTGAGGAGAATTACTTTCCACTGCAAGGTTAATCAAAGTATCTATCCATCTTGTCAAGTCCAGCAACACTTGTTTCAGTGCCTGTGCTCAAAGTCAGCCCTGATTAAGCCATACTTGGTTTTTGATAAACCTACATTGAGCTGCAAAATTCAAAGTGAAGAAGTGCCAGGCTCAAAGTCACAGAGTGAGATTGCACTGGGTGAGCAGATTCAGGGAGTTTGGTCCTCTCCTCATCAGCATGACAGAGAATTCAGTCATAAGGGAATCTGTCCAAATAAATTTAAGGAACCAGCCTTCCTCTCTAATCAGTGGAGAGAAACAAGCACAGCCAAGGGATAGGTTGGACATGAAACAGAACCCACCACTGCTACTATAACTCCACCATCTAAGAATGTAAGATTCCTCTTTCACTGGGAATCTTGATTATGCCTCAAATCCTTAATTAAAGCGCAATTCTTAGTTTAAGAAATTTAGTACTTGCTATAGGGTACTTTGTAACTTCCAAAACCAGGCTTCAAATCTAGTATGATTAAAAAAGATGCCAGGGCAAATGACCCTGAAGTACTTTTTCACCTTCCTCCTATTATAACACCTTGTTTAAAAGTAAAACACATTAACTAAAGGTAGTTAATCTGCAGCTATTTTTCCTTACTAGTACAGATGACATTCATGTTCATTAAATATCAAAACTTTCAGCTTAAATATAGATGATACTTAACTTCATAATTTTATTTCAGGTATGTATATTTACTGTAATGAATTTTACATGTTTACAGGCACTAATACTGCAAGGTTTCAAGCTTCATATGGAGAAACATGAGAACACACATTAAAACCACTGGAAACTTCTCCTGGAACCTCATGACTTGTTCACCTTTCCCTACAACCATTTTTGATTTAGTCAACTGTTTTCTGGGGTGCTGAACACAACTTTAGTACATACCAGCATATTGCAACATAGGTTTTAGTGATAGCAAAGAGTCTGAAATTTTAATGACATTTTCTAATCAACAATTTGGAATTACAATAGCTGGAAACCTGCATGATAAGAGTGAGATTCACCGGCACATCATTCTGCAAAAACTTCTTCATGCTTCTCCACACTTGCTTTGAACTCCTCCCATTATCAATTTATAGCCACCAAATTCACCTTTAAATCTTTCTAGCACTTCAGTAGAAGAACCATCTGTAATCCAAACAAAAAGGGGGGCTGATGTCCATCCCATTCAGGAAGTTCTGTGAAACAAGTTAACAGGTGCAGATTGCTCTCCTCCTCATTCTAAATGAGGTTTTACAACAATAAAACGAAACAGATAAACAAATAACCCCCCAAAGTATTAGCAATACATTGTGGTTTTGCAGGGCGTGTCTCTGGGTACAAGTTCAATGGCAGATATTGTACTGTGGAGGTGAGAGGTACAAAAGATGGATTAATCTATCCTAGCCCCCTGTATTACAAGAGTAACAGACAAGACTTTTAAAAGAAACACATTAATTTAAAGCTTTTTTTTTTGTTTATTTCTCAAGATTTACTAAATCAGGGAAAACAGAGCAGTATTATTGTTTACTATCTCAGGGAAAAAAAGACCATGCTAGAGTCAGAATTCTAAGTCCAGAAAACTCTTATATGCCACTAAAATGTAGTTAGCCAGAACCTAAAAAGAGGATTTTTCCCACTTACAGAAAATTAGACATGAGGGGCTGACTTTTTTCATTCTAAAAGTCTTGGTGTTTCAAACACCCTTGTAAAAATGGGCAGAAAAATACATATATTTCATACTATAGCTACCACCTGCATGTCCAGCCTACTCGTCCCGTGCTTCGGTTTATGTTGCATGCCATTGGAAGGATCAGTATTAATTATGTTAATAACCCAACTATTTTCAGTATTAAAGTAAAAAGATTACATATTTTTTAGGGCAATTTTAAAATATTACAACACTTCAACAGTGCCATCTTTTGGCAGCTAAGATGTATTTCTGCTCAATATGCCAGATAATGTCTTATCAGAATAAAAAATGCCAACCTTTTTAGAAGCGATTTGAGAACAAATGCATCTCAAGGACACAATCTTGCCATGTGCTCTGGGATGTCCCTTCCAACCTTATCTGTTCTGTAATTTGCTTTTATCCTCAATTCTAATACTTTTTATTAACTAAAGATACCCACATTACCTTTTTCCTCTTACAAGAGTCCAGATACTTTGCGGTAACATGATGTACATGTTAAAGATTTTGCTTTTATTTCTTCAAACAAAGCCAAAATGACAAAGAAATTCCTTCTGTGTCAAAATACCAGTGTTTTTTGGTTTTTTTTTTAATATTTTGTGATGGGCAGTGAAAGAGGTGCACAAGAGAAAGTTCAAGTACTTTCTCCACACTCCGAGCACCTACTCCTCTGCTCCTCTAAGCTTTGCTACTGTAGAGAGACACTGCAGCTCAGAAAAACACAGCAGCAACAAGAAAATCATGAAAATGAACTGAATTCTTCTGAATTAAACTGAACTATAAGTAGAAGTAGACACAGGCACCAAAAAACCCTAAACCAAACAATGAAATTCCACAAATGTAGTCCACTGTGACAAACCTTCAATTCTTCTGCCATTTACTCATCCCAGAACTACCTTCTTAACTTATACACTCTCACAGGTCTATCTCTCTTCCCAAATTAAACTTATTATTTACAAGAAGAAAAACATACAGAACCCAAGCAGAACCTTCTCAGCTACAGAAGGGAGAATGAAAGACTTTTAAAGCCAACCCTGCCACCCAACTTCAGGGTTAGAGGTTTTCCTTACTGCTTCTGAAACACACACACAGAGAAAGGACTGAAGGTGGAATTAAAGCAAAATTTGTGTCTAAACTTAAATATGTGATCCCAAAAACAACTGACTAGCCACTGGGTGGCTTATTTGTTTATTCATACAGTTATTTATACATTCAATAAACTTCGTTTTCAACATTTCATGAGCAACTTAATCAGTCGCTCTCAGGATGTTGCCAAAGGCTTAAGGAACCAGGCAGTTCTTAAAATCAGAAACCGTTTATTTTAACCATCCCCCACAACTAAGAGCACACAATTCCTCTTCCAGATACATGTGGGAAACTCTACATTTCAGTGAAAATACAGAGATGGTACTGAATGAGGGAAAAGAAATATCATGATTTTTCCAGTAAATCACAGTATTTACTACTATGTGAAAAAGACTCTTTTTTTCAACAAATTGTACATATTCTATGAAACCTCATCACAAAAAAATTTTTGTGAAAACATCGGACACAAATAAACAAACTTGCAGTTAAAAGCTGCTGTTTTCTCTGGTATGTGAAAATCAGTGATGTGGTTTCACAAACACACTCATAAGTTTAACCATTACATTACTTGGTATTCAAGCTTAGCCCTAAAATTTAATTTCTGTCTGAGACCTGATAACATTGGGAAAGCCACTTTTGGGAAACGTGTATGCTAGCATTTAGCATCAGGAAATGAATATTCCTTCCTTACTTTGCAACTTGTTTTCTGCATGAACACTCCAAATAATAAGATTTGCAGTTCTTGGATTACAGCACTCAGCAGGGATGCTCTGGTTTTGGTACTAACAATTATTACAAATCAGTGGTGCCCTCACTGCTTATAAAATCTGTTGTTCAGCATTTATGCCACTTATTTACATTTCAGATTTCATACAGACTGGAGTAGGAAGGTTGTTGCAGCAGTTTCAACACTTCTTCCAGATCTTCCTTCTCTGAAGCATCTATTCACTTAAATTACACTCTACTGCAAACTCTACTTCCTTCCTTCACTTTTCTCTTTGATGCCCCAGCTTCCCCCCAGAAAAACAGATCAAGAAAACCAGATTACAAGTTAAGCATTTCTTTAATTCAGAAGAAGGGAATCTCAAATTTTAAGCTGAGTGTTGCTTGATAGAAATAAAAATAGAACTCCACTTTGATTTCATTCTTCTCATTTGTATGTTATTCTTAATACTACTGCTAAGCTGAAATAATGCTTGGTTCTTATACTTCAAGCTTTGTCTTCAAATCACACAACATTTCATAGAATCATGGAACGGCAACCTGTTCCAGGGCCTTACCACACTCACAGCAAAGAATTTTTTCCTAATATCCAATCTAAACCTACTCTCTTTCAGTGTTAAACCATTCCCCCTTGTCCTGTCACCCCATGCTCTTGTAATATATTTCTAACAGTACCCTCAATAAAATTGTTGGGATTCAACCTTAGACTTGTTTTTGTTTTGCAGATACAGGAATCAAGGTGAGAAATACCTGGGAGCATAAAGCACCAGGGAACCTGAATCCATAAACCAGTACAGCCCTGCGTGAGCTGAGTCATGTAAAAAGCCAGATGAATGTAAGTTCAGTCCTTCCAAATATTACTGGAACTATCTGAGATGGGATTCAAACTCAATTTTTTTAATTTATAATTATGCACCCTACTCAAACTTGAATAGAGTTGCATTCCACCATTTTAGTTTTGCTAAACTTTTAATGCTCTTGTCATGTTTAGCCTTTCCTGATCTCGTTTTATCATTTACTTTTACCCTTTCATGTGGGATCTGAGACATCTTTAGTATTGGGAATTCATTCTAAAGTGACCACGTAAAAAGAACAGTAACAATACATTGGACAACTATACCTCAAATATTTTACCCAATAACCCTTATAATACCTACCTCTTGAAATTAACCATTTATTTCAAATGCTCCAAAATATTTTAAAAGACCAAAAAAAACCCCAAAAGTCAAGGGCACACAGCAATAGATTGATTGACCTACAGAACTATTCAGACCTATGTTGAGCAATAGGATTGAAATTACCATCCTTTTACTACAATTTACATACCAAAACTATTTTGTCCTTAGCAACCTAATTCTTATTACTGTTGCAAGAGTGAAATACATTTTCAACAGAAAGCTTTCTCTTGATTTAGGAATAATTCAATTAAATCTGATTTGGGCTGGCAGGAAAGTATCTTTTTTTAAAAAACAAGGTTCCTGCTGTCATGAGTTCTCCTGACTACAATCTGGAATGATATATGCAAATTCTCAAAATTTCTCTGCATGATATATGCTTTCTTTTGGTACAGGTTCACAAATTGGATTTTGTATGTCAGATATTGAAAAGGGTAGAAACAGGTCCGTGTTTTAAATGTGATTGATTTCTTCAAGGGAAATGGGTGACATGATGCATTACTGCAATAAGATACTCATATTTCTGTTATAAATCACAGGCTTCTGCTAGGCTCTTCTTCAATAGGAACTCATGCAAAACTATCTTCAACTGCTGCAATGGGAACTTTCCATAAAAACTTTGTTTCTTTTGTTTGCAATGTTATTTTTCCCTCGATTTGCTTTGACAGATGAACTTCCGGCGTGACTGTTACTTCGTAAATAACATTCAAGTTTAGAAGGTTCTATTGAGAAGTCTTTTTTTTAACCCCAAAGAGAAAAACCGTGGAGTTATAAATGCTTCCCACATGCCAGTCTATGGCTGGTATCATTAAAATGTGTAATGCATGACAGCCTTGATTTGGATTTTTGGGTGGATGTTCTTAAAAATAAACAAACAATCCTCTCTTCCTCATCAAATCTCACATTGTTTTATTTTTTCTACTCTATTGATTAGAATCAGGAGTCTTTCTGTACTACTGTGGTAGTTTGGGCTAGGCCTTCCTTGGTGACCAGTTTGTAACCAAGGAAGTGCCCAGATTAACCCAGTATTCCCTACGATTTTTACGTAAGCCAGACTATAAGAAGAAAGGAGGAAAGGCCTTCGCTCTCTTTCCTTCTGACGGCTTGGAGGTGCAGGTTCCCTGCTGTTGAGTCTGCCGTGTTGGGGAGCGAGGCCTGGTAAGGCCTTGTCGACCCTGGGAGGTGGAGGTTGCCGTCGATTGTTCCAGAGCGACTTTCTGTTGTCCCAAGTAGAGTAGTAAGATAGTCTTTTGCTAATTTCTTTTAGTTGCTAGATCTTGGGCTATTGATTGGGATATGTATATATTTTATTTTGGTTTTGTTCCTTTTCCCGTCCCCCTTCCCTTTCCCTTGTGAAATTGTATATATATTTCAATTGTATATAACTGTAACATAAGTGTAAATATATTTATATATATATTGCTTTAGCTGTCTTTCTCTCATTTCAGTTTTCTTGGTTGTTTTTTTTCCCTCTTCTCCCTGAGGTTTTTTGGTGGGGGGGACTTCTTATGGTAAGGTTTGGAGACTTGGCAGGGAGCCAGCTTCAAACCATATCAACTACAAATAGTCAGCTGGGTATTAAATTCAAGCAGCATGTAAAAATGTGCAGTAGTGGACTCAATTTCTCCATATAAAGAGCTCAGAAGCAAATTCTGAAGTAGTGTTGACTAATGACCACAGCGATGGTTGGTAACCAGCCCTGACTTACAGCTCAGTCATCAAAAAGACTAATAAATAATAAAGAACCGTAAGGGATAATTCTGTGAGAGAATAACAACAAGAACAAAAGGATTTTGAAGAAGAATGTCCAGCTTGGCAGGTGTATAGACTGCTTTCACTAATAGGTAAAAAAACCCCCACTATTACAAATTATGCCTGGTTTTGCTTCTGTTGTGGAATAAATCCAAAACCATTTTAGTTGTGACACCAAAAATATTTTGACATTGTACTAGACTGTTGTGAGTCATCTGAAAATTGGCATATATTTGAACAAGTGAGTTAAGATGACGGTACATCAGTAGGGTTTACGCTGATGACGTCGCCCTTGTCGCCCACACAGAAGCAGCTCTGCAGCATTTAACATCCTGCTTTGGAGACGCTGCTGAGCTCTTTGGGCTGGAAGTCAGCTTAAAGAAGACAGAAGTTCTCTATCAACCTGCACTTCAGGAAGTCTTCCATCATCCCCATATCACCATTGGCCAATCAGAGCTCAAATCAGCCCAGCAGTTTAATTACCTAGGGAGCCTCATCTCCTCAGATGGTAAGACTGACAGAGAGATAGACAATAGGTTAGCAAAGGCATACGGTGCTTTCGGAAAACTCCACAAAAGAGTTTGGTGAAATAAACACTTGAACAAAAGTACAAAGATCAGTGTTTACAGAGTCACTGTGCTGTCTACTCTTTTATATGGATCCGAATCATGGGTCATCTACCACCACCACCTGCGACTCCTAGAACGCTTCCATCAATGCTGTTTCCGTACAATCCTAAACGTCCACCGGTCAGATTATGTGACTAACACGTCTGTTCTAGAACAAGCAGCAGTCACAACTATTGAGGCCATGCTGCTGAGAACTCAGCTGCGCTGGGCAGGACATGTCTCCAGGATGAAGGACCACTGCCTCCCTAAGATTGTGCTCTATGGTGAACCTGCCACTGGCTGCCGCAAGAGAGGAGCCCCGAAGAGAAGATACAAGGACTCCCTGAAACAACATCTCAGCCTTGGCCTTATTGATCACCATAACTGGTCTACTCTGGCCTCCAATCGGGAGGTCTGGAGACACACTATCTACAACACTGCTGCTTCTTTTGAGAAAGCACGCAGGATCACTCTTGAGGAGAAAAGACAACGCAGAAAAATTCGTGTCTTGCAGAATATACCAGCTAAGGAGTCTTTCTGCTGTGCCTTTTGCAACCGGACGGGTCTATCTCGTATTGGCCTTTTTAGCCACCAGTGCGCTTGTAACAAATGTGGGTAGAGCCCTTCCCAAATCTCTGTTCACGAAGCCTAGCCATGACATCAGTAGGGTAGTAGAGGACTTAGAGCTCACTGTTGGTCTCACCCCACCCAGATTTCCACACTCATATTAACTCAGATTCACTGTATATTCTAAAAAGCAGCACAACCACATATTCTTCACTTAATTTTCACATGGTGAATCCTGGTTTTCTTCATTAAACAATGAAAAATCTTGTGTCCCTCCCGGTAATATTTATTCATTATAAAAAACTACTTGAATAGCTTTCTTTTTTATTTCTCACCTCAGAAGCTGGAATTGTAAACATGATAATTCCTTCCTTTGGATCACCCTGAGTGTAGCTTGATGAATATCAGAAGAGAAAAGCCAACTTCTGTCATTTGAACAAGGAGTATCAACCAGTACCTACACAATAAAAGCAAATAAGATCATTCATAATAAAGATACTCACTTTCTGAATACCATGTGCTAAAAATCTATTCAACTTGCTTAGAAATACTTAGACACACCCTTTTTATTTTCCATTTTCAGGAGTGAAATGATCCAATTGCTATTTTGAGATGTTTTTAATGGAGTTATCAGGTGAGGAGGTAAGAAATTAGTACTCCAAAAGTAAACTCTACCTAAGTAGCTCTCACTTGTTCCCTTGCCCTTCCTAATTACACATCATGCAAACTAATACAGCTACAAGGTCTTCAGAATTCACTACCAAGGCTGAATGGAAAACATCACCTAACACATGAAAAAATGCACAACAGGCTTCATAAAATGTTTTCTGTGGCTCTGCATATCCTGTACATGATTTGTTCCCCTTGATAGGTCAGATATTTTTGTGGGGGCCAGAAAAAAAAAATTAAAAAGATAGTAGGAAGAAAAAGAATCAGAATGGAGAAATACAATTTGCTAATAATAACGTTACCTTGTCATATAATTCAGGCTTAAGATCTCCAATGTGTCTGCCATCCAGTTTGGAGACCATTATCGAGTTAATCAAAGGTTGTGGGATGAAGGATTCTATGGTCTCTTCCAACCATCTTGCCCTCAAATAATCATATTCATTGCAGTGAAAGTGACCTTAGAAAATTAAAAAAAAAAAAAAAAGACAAAAGAAATAAGT
Organism: Corapipo altera; assembly: GCF_003945725.1. Lineage (NCBI taxonomy): Eukaryota > Metazoa > Chordata > Aves > Passeriformes > Pipridae > Corapipo > Corapipo altera. The sequence continues at coordinate 4,398,680 of NW_020884934.1, read as the reverse complement.
CTTTACGTTTTTTTTTTCTATTTTTACAAACATAAGGAGTTAGACTGATTTTAGAAGTTCTACTGCTTTGCCATGACTAACTTAGAGCTAACACCTTATAAGCCTGTTACTGCACTTTTTAGAATGCTACTGTATTTTTATAAACCTAAATTTCAACATGCTTCTACAGAGCAAGCCATAAATATTTACAGACAAATGTTTCTGTAGCAATAGACTTCGACAGCAAAACAAATTTGTTTAATCACAACTCGTATCCAAAGACTAGGGCTGAGTGCCTTTCTGGGCTCCTTGAGCCACTGTCTAAATGAAGTTGTGGTGGTTCGAAACTCCCAAGAATCTAATTTTTAAGTTGAAGCCTCCCCTCCCACAGTTTGCCCCTGTGAGAGGGTTTAGTGATGGTGTGGACTTGATATCTTTTTCACCCCATGTGGAGAGTTTTCAGACAAAACACAACCATTCATTATTAGGGGAAGGGGAAAATATTTACAAAGGTTTATTTACACTCACATATATATTTACATTAAATTAAATTTCTCCTCTTCTTCAATGAAAATCCAAGAAGAAAAGAGAAAAGTCTTTCTGTCACTTCTCAGGCCACAGTTCCTTCATTTCAGTTTTTTGTGGCAGTGGTTAGTGTCCTTCATTTTCCTGAGGCAGCAGATTTAAGTATAGCAGTCAGGATTTTTATTCTTTGTGGAAATTTCAACCCTGAGCCCGAGCCTTCGGGGGATTTCCTTGTAGATCTTCACTCCTCTTGGGTTAGAAGATTGAAGGCAGCTTTCAGTTCAGTCTTACCAACGCTCTTTTGCTCTGTCTCAGCTCGACAGCTTGATAGAAACAGCAACAGCAGCAGCAGAGGGCACGGCCACCTCCTCCACATTCCGTCCTGGCTCAGCTCTCAGGACAACTCTGGGTTTTCAGCTCCTTTCTCCCTCTCTCTCTAGCTGCTGCTGCATTTTGGGACTCCCTAAGGGTTTGGAAGTCCACCCCTCCTCTTCAGAGAGTCTCTGGTTTTTGGAAAAATAATACAGTCTTACTCCAAAACAGCTCTGTTGAGTTTTCCAGCTCTGTTTTGTTGCCAGCTCTCCCTCCTGCAGGAACATCTCTGCGTCTTTCAGCCGGCTTCACGTTATCTCGTTGTTACTGGCTACCTTTTGGCTTTCAGCCATCACTGTCTCTGTTCAAGACTGCTCTGCTGCCGCTTTCAGTGTCTTCTGCTGCTGCTGACAGTAAGGAAACTTTTCCAGCTCTTGATTACGGGACCCGGTCCAGCTTTGACACTATACCGGGTCTCCTGTAGCCTCGGCTGGGGGCTGGGGGCCCTTGGCCCCCAGAGGGGCTCACTGGCCCCGTGCCTCCTCGTGGCTCAGATCATGGCTACCTACCTACTAAACTATCTTCACCACCTTCTCTTCTGTTTCTGTGGGCGTGTAATTTCCGTAGGGCACACGTGGACTATTGACTGGTCCAGTATTATCAGTGGGGCAAACCATTACTACCTCAGAGAAAAGGTTTTTCAAACCACCACAGAAGTACATGCCCTTATTATTTAATTACTTTTTAAATAAATAAAGCATCAGTTTCATGTATCCTAAGCCCAGCAGTCCAATCCCTTATTTATTTGAAATTTAAGCTAGAAGCATTTTAACAGAAGTCTTACTTTTAACAATGTAGCCAGAGTAGTTACCACTTCAGAGTAGTTACCCCCTGGTCTTGGAAAAGGGGGGGGATGGGACCATGGCACAGCACCGGTCCTGGACACAAAGGTGGGATGCAGGTAGAGAGCTTATTCCTGCGCGCACGCCGTTTTTATCAGCTCCGGAGGGAAAGAGCCAGAACATAGGGCGAAGCAGGAGACAGACAGGCAGGGGGACAAGCCAGGACAGGGACACGGGCAAAAGGGGAGGAGTGCAGGAGGAACCAGGGGAGGAAAGGGCAAATGGGGGCTGTCTCCTGTCTGCAGCTTCTCCAGCCAATCGGCAGAGAAACAGAGGAGCAGGGAGGTGAACAGGCTGGGACATGCCCAGAAGATACAAATTCTGGGGGAACATACAATATGTGTATACATGATAACCGTAAAGCCTGCAGGGGACCCCTGGTGGTCTAGTGATTAGGATGCAGCACTCTCACTGCTGTGGCCTGGGTTCAATTCCCAGTCAGGGAAACTCCCCCAGCAGATGGAGCTCGTCAGCCCTGTAAGGCCATCCAAGAGAAGGTCACTCTAAACAAACCTACATCCTGAGGACCTCACTGCCACTGACCAAGCTCGCTCAGCCCTGGCAGATGAACCTTAGGATTAAAGGGTGGGCTCAGTTCAGCACACACTGTGTCTCACCTAAAAAATCCACTGCGCAGGCTCGAAGGGTAAAGACCTTTCCCAAATCTTCGTTCGCGAAGACTGGCCATACTACTTATTATACTACTTATAAAGCCTGCATCATAAAGTCCGTTCAATCGCTGTACATATTTTTCCATTTATGGAATCGTTCCCATTCCCATTCTTGGTCCTCGACATCATATTCATACCAGAAACACAGAATGATACTTTTCCTCTTATTCCTGGTTTCTAATTTTATAAAATTTCTATTTTCATGTCTCCTCAAGTTGTCCTACAACAGACAATTTTTGTTGCTAAGATGTATTGCCACAGGCAATACATCTTAGCATTCACTGAGGTATATTAAGAATTAAATTCCTTACATCGTACATTCTCAGCAAGAAATTGGTCTCTCCAGAAGCAGCCAGGGGGTAAAAGTGGGTTGGGTTTTTTTTAAACCTTTTGAAAGGACAATTCCTATTTAATTTACTTCATTAGCATCACCTGATTCCTCTACAAGACAGAGGGAAAATCAGTTGTAATCAAGTAATGGTTTCAACAACAAGAGCATAAGGTGCTGTGAACACTTTGAGACAATTATTACCCAGACTAACACATAATTGTGGAAACAGTAATCGCAACTTGCTTTAACTCCCTGGCCCAGAAGAACAGAGCTGCTGCTTGCTGTTGCCTTCTAAAGTGTGATTAGAGCCCTTCTCTAACATCTAGGTGGCTTCAGACACAGAGCTTATTAAATCCTGATACAGACCAATTCCTCATTATAAACTCTCTCCCTCTGCCTATAACTTGCCCATTTAATTTGTCATGCTCTGTTTTACATCAGTACACTTAAATTTATTTACAATAATTGCACAGCATTGGCCAAACAGATAGCAGAGGAAAAGAAAAAAAGAAGTATTCCAAAATTGCAGATTACTTACATCCCTGTGGCAACAAATCTACATGACTTTAAACAACTTCTGGAGAAGTAACAATAAGGGAACCAGCAGAGAAAAAACCCACAGAGCTATTCTACTGCAGACTGATGGACAAAAGTAACTCATAGTTAAGTGACTACTGTATTTCTCATCCTCTTTTAGGTAAACTGAGTTCATAAAAATTTTATTAAACAGCATGGAACAACTATTGTTTTTTGGGCTTTTTGCCCCCAACCTGAATCATGTACTGAAAACAGACACAGTGCCAGCGATCAGCACCTGGATACATTACCTGGACAGGCACACTGCAGGATAGCCACTGATTTACCCCCAGGTGCAGCACAGAGATCCAAAACATTTTCCCCGTCCTTCACTTCCAAGGCCAGCACCGGCAGCAGCGAAGCTGCATTCAGCAGGTAATACTCCTTCAGTTTACCAGCCTGGTGTTTCTGAGCAGGGAATCTCCCAGGAGTTCTCCTGATGTAGCACTTAAATGCTGATGGAAGATAGGGCAAACCTCCTTGGAAGGCAGGGTGATATCCCTGCACACACAAGCTGTTCTCCAGTTCAGTGCATGGGCTGAACCTGTTCAGCAGAATGGAGTGCTGCCAGCACAATGGGGACATGAGGACATCTCTACAGGGAAAAAAAGGAAAAGCTACTTAATAGCCTGACAAATAAGTCAAGTTATCGTTTCCAAGAAACCCTTTACTTACAGTCTCACCATTGGATGATCCTGGTGTAATCAGAAATTAAAACATTTTGGTTAGATACGATTAAGAAGAGTACACAGGAAAATAATTTTAATAGGGAATCAAGATACCATTTTTTCTAATTATTGCATTTGAAACACTTAATTTCTTCTGAGACAAGATGTTCTCCATTTTTCTTAACTCTAACAAATGACTGCAAAAGATATACATGATGAAGCATAATGGTCTTTCCATCTACTTACTACTTACTTCCCTGGGGACAAAGAACAACTGCAATACTAGCTGCAAATATCACAGCAAAAAGAATCACATCACCTTTGTGAAGGCCATTCCGGCCAACACTATAATATGGAGTTTTTACAGTTTTTCTTTTTTACATTTTATGTTCTGCAAACACCAGGCCAGAAAAACTTAAAGCAATAGATATTCCTGGAAGACAGTCAGAAAGCAGTGCTTATGTGGTAGAAACATGCTTGTTTGCTCTTCAGTTCACTTTTTCAGGCCTATTTCGCATGGATTTCCCCCCTTTTCCAATTGAATTCCTCTTAGCAATTTTTCATTCGGTCTCAAAAAATACTCCTCAGGAGAATCCACTGCCTAAAGCAGAAAAAACACTGATCCAAACTAAGAGAGTTTTTAAGTTGATTCAATTAAACTGAAGCTATACACCTATGCTTTTTAATAGATATATTAAAAAAAACCAACAACAATGAAGGTATTTAATTTAAATTACTTTTTAATTGAAAGAGGATAAACCAAAGAGGGCACTTAGAGGAATTACATGGTTTCTAAGACTCTGAGTATGACTTTTCATTTTAAGGAATGTTCTTTAGCAGTGGTGTGATCAAGGCCCAAATTAAGCGACAGCGTTCACCACATGTCATTAATATCAATTCCTCTCTCCTCCCTTCCCCACCTCCCCAAAACAACAGACCTGACACTGCTCCATGCATTTCCCAGTTCTTCCATGTACTGCTTGTCAAAGTGATCCAGAATAACTCGACAAATCTGCTTTTGAAGTTTCCCTTTTGTTTTACTTTCCAGCTTTGGAGAAAGGAAGGAAAAAAAAAAAAGAAAAGTAGTAAAAACAAACAAATGAAACCCTCCTTAATTCTTCAACATGGTTAAGGACATTCAAATATCAAGATCACAGGAGATGTGACCAAGATGTAACAGAAATTTCAGAGACTGAACAAGTTAAGCTGGAGTACACTCTTCTTCCCTGCCTGCGAAGAAGTCAATCAAAGCTTGTTGCTATCCCTCCATATCCACTAATAATACTAATAATGCTAATAATACAGTAGTTTCTGGGACTCTGATCTACCAGGAGCAAAATAAGCAAGGTATGATTATGATCAGTATGATCAGCTCTGCCAAGGTGCTAAACCAAAAGAATGGAATTAATTTGAATCGTTGCGGGAGACAAGCTGAGTTAACCCACAAAGCACCGCAATAACTACTCCAGGAGTAACCAAAAGCACTACACTTTTTGGGTTTTAACCACTTAAATTCTGTATGTAAGGGGGGGGGAAAGAACTTTCGGTTTCTAAGTAAACTTGTGCTATCTATAAGGAAAACCCCAAAGGCAAACACCTAAATTTTGCTGGATATTTTTTTTTCCCTTAACGGCACCCAGCAGCTTCCTGACGATCCCCATGGAACAGGAACAGCTGATGGAAGGTAGAACCCGAAGGACTAAGTTCGGAGCTACTCCTCTTGTCTCCCGGTTCCTTCACCTGGCACCGAGCGCATCAGCAGGGCCGGGGGTTCCCTCCCTCCCTCCCTCCATGACGCTGAGCCGTGAAAGATCATCCTGGGCTCGGCACAGACGGCAAGGCTGGGCACAAGCAGCTTTTCGTACAAGGCAAGAAAACCCAGGATGCACCTGCTGGTTCGGAGGAGGGATCGCAAACAGGGCTGTTCCCGCTCTTCCCACTGTCCCCGCCGCGCAGGAAGAGGCCGAGCGCCGCTCCCACCGCACTTCCGTCTGCCGGGCCCCGGCGCGCCCGGGGTCACTGCTCCCCTGCCCTGGCCCTGTCGGCCCATTGCTCACCTGTCCCGTCCCTCTGCTCCCCTGCCCCGGTGTCCTCCCGGCCGCCCCCCGCGGCAGCAGCGCCCCCAGCCGCATGACCGCACCCGGCGCGGCCGCCGCGCCCCCCGCCGGCACATAGGGGCACGGCAGGGGGCAGGGCAGGGGGCAGAGCCCCCCGCCCCCTATGGTCTTTCCATGGAATCATGGGTTGGAAGTACTTTAAAGACCGTCTAGTCTCAACTCCCATGGTTTGAGACACTTCGCACTAGAGCAGGTTGGTCAAGGCACCATCCAAGCCTGGCTTTGGACACCGTCAGGGTTGGGGCATGCACCACCTCCCTGGGAACCTGTGCCAGTGTCCCACCACAGTCACAGTAAAGAATTTCTACCTAATGTGTGTAAACTAAATTTTCCCTCTTAATTTCTACCCATTACATCTTGTCCTGTCACTACAGTTCCTGACCTTTATGTTTCTTTAGTTTGGACTTTTGTTGTTGTTGGTTTGTTTTTTTGTTTGGCTGTTTGGTTTTTGTTTGGTTGGTTTTTTGTGGATTTTTTTTGTGTGTGGTTTTTTTTTGTTTTTTTTTTTTTTGTTTGTTTTGCTTTGGGGTTTTTTGTTCTGTTTGTTTGGTTTTTTTTGTTTTTTGGGTTTTGTTGTGTGGTTTTTGGTTTTTTTGGGGGGGAGTGTGTTAATTTATTTGGGGGTTTTTTGGCCTTTTTTTTGCTTGGTTGGTTAGTTGCTTTTGTGTTGTGTTTTTTGTGTGTTTTTTTGTTTGTTTGTTTGTGTTTTTTTTTCATTTGATTTTGGTTTCTTTTTTGTGATTTTCTTTTCTTACTTTGTGAGTCTGTACTGCCATCCTGCCTCCTCTGCCTCTCCAGGAAATAAACCAGGATCAGGCAGCAACTGGATTCTCAGTCAACTTAAAAAACTGATCCTCATCTCAGCACCTGCATCCCTGGGGCTGCTGCCATCCCACCCCATCCACCAGTAAGGATTCTGCTAGTGCCTTTTCACCAGACCTAGACTTCTGGCTGGTCCAGGCTTTGCAGCTGCTGTCCAGCTGTCCAAGAGCCTCCTCTGAACCACACCGGGGATCAGCTCCAGCTCAACCTGCTGCTACTGCCATAAAAAATTGATGGAGACTTGAGAATTATTCCCACAAGTATCTTACATGTGTTTTCAGATAAGCCATTCTCTGGAAAGTGAACCAGGGCTGAAACTGGCCTCAGAAATCCAGACTGGAAAGGGGTGCAAAGGTCATCTATATGATAGTAGGAGAGCTATCGTATAGATAAATATTTGAGTTTCAGGCACCTACTCATGAAGGCTAAGAACATTTATGCCAATTACCATCACACTTGAAAGCTTATTTAAAATGTTTCAATCAGGATTGTGACAAAGGGCCTGCAGGCAAAATGGATACTTCCTATGTATCAAACGTGAAAGGAAACCTGAAAGACTTCTGGATAAATGAGTTGTACCAACAGATACAGAACAAAACTGGTATGAAAAGTACAGTTCTCCGTGGCTGTAATTCTGCCAAGGTCAGTACCATAGAAGAAAATATATACAGTAATTGAATATTACAGTACCAATGAAACAAAAAATTATGCTGAGTACCCTCCCCCTAAATCTAGGGCTTATAGTACTTCAAGTTGAAAGAATTCCAAAAGGTAGGAAGCTAACAGACTATGGCAAAGTTAGTGGGTGGCATCCTGAACTTACAGTGTCAAGCTTTCCACTAAAATACTAGAATATATTACTGGAAAAAGTACTGCTTGAATCTTAAAGGAAAAAAAAGCCTGTGCTGATTACTTTGTTACTGTCCATCAATCTTTTGTAATGTGACATCATTAGATCCGAAAATAACCGTTTTCAGGAAATATACTGTTTTCTACTGGAGAAGAAAATTGTCATGAGACCACTCCAAGCAATCTTATTTCAAAAGCCACCTAAAGTAGCAAAACTGGCAAATCCGTTTTTAAGTGACAGATGGGCCTCCAGAGGATCACAGTTACCATCAGAGATGTGAAACTAAATCTAATGGATATCAAATATACCTAATTTTAGTAATACAATTATAGTTATTAATGTGCATTTAAAACCTTTAAATCTATGAGTAAGGTCCTGTGGATTCTCGGTTTTAACTAAAAAGGAAGACAAGCAGAAGAACTGATTTTGATGCACTGATTCTCCTTCACATTAATTCAGCTCATGAGAATTATTAATCCTTATCTTAGAAGATACATTTAACTTATCTTTAAAATATGTACTTAAAATGTCACACAGACAATGCAAAATGTTCTGCTTATATAGTGCATTTCTGTATTCTTACCACTCCTGTATTTAGGTACAAATACTCTCAGCTGAATTCACTGATACATTTTGGAAGTGATATTATTGACAACAAAAAGCATCAATCTTCTAATTTGTGCAATAATTACCTCTCAATTTACTTCTCAAATATTAAAAGCACTTTATATGTACGCATATACACATAACTTAGTGCCAATCTATCATTATATTCTAAATTTGACCACACTGCTATTGCAAAAATATGCAGAAATTCTGTCTATAAGGTCTCTATTTTGTACATTTTACCAACGTGAGACTTGCAGTCCTTAAATATTTATGACCATAATTGCTTCAAAAAAAATTGTAAATTTATGATAATACAGGAAACATGTTGATGCTGTGCATTAGTTTTATTCCATATATAAATGTCAGCTTGAGCAAAAAAAAAGTCATGGTTGTATAAATTACTGAAAAAAACCCTACCATAGTAAATTACAGAGCATAATAATAGACAAAACTGTAAAAACCATTTTTGAGTATTTTGGTCACATATTGGTAAAATTTATTTTAAAAGCAAAATCAAAAATGATACATGTGTCCACACACAACATACATAACACACAGTTCATATGTATCAACACCTGACATTTTAGTTTCTCAGACGTTGTTACAACAGCACATTCAGCTTTGTTTTCAGTAAAGACTTTGATTCATTTATTTTTGATGGGAGGTAAAATAAAAGGGTAATACACTCCTAGAAACTGAAGCTGTAAAAAAAATAAGTATAGCCTTTAAGCTGAAAACTTAAGTGGTAACAGAGCTAAAGATAAAATTGAGATTGCACACATAAACATTTATGCAACCTCCCCTCCACTTAATATTTTGTTTATTTCTAGTGAAAATGACCAAATTCTGAGAATAATCAAATTATGTTACACTATTAGAATACAAAAAAAGTATTCTTATGTAGTCACATACAAAGTGTTTCATCCTTTCACTAAACTTGGACTTTACCTCTCCACCCATTCCAAACTTATCTCAAGATGGATTCCACCCCCCCCCCAAACACATTCTGTAAAAATCTTAATAAAATTTAATTTTGATTATTATGGTGGATGTCTATTTGTGCAACTCATTGCTGTAAGGGGCATATGGCAAAGATTTCCAATATCAAAGTGCTGAACATAAACATTGCATTGCTTTAACATCTCCTGAAGTAATTTGGTATTACCATGTTATTGAAGATGGAGAGGAATATAAAATAATCAATAATCAAATACTCCTTCTTCAAAAAAATCCCTCTGAATGGGGGTTTCATCCTTACTGTAACTAAGTGGCATAACAATATACTTTACACAAGACACCAATTGTTGTCTCTAGTGTAAGAGGAAAAACATTTAAACAGGAATATATCAATTTGTAGCCCTTGTTGTTAATTAATCACTTGTATGTGATTTTTTTTATTGTAGATAAACACATGGAAGTATTGTTTAAATCCTTAAAACCCTGGGGTTTCTTTAGTTTTCAAGAGGGTATTTTAGTGTTATTGAGATTAAACCCTGTTGGAGTTTATCTGCATATTGGTTGATTCAGTTTTCCATCAAAATTCATGACTCAATTAGTGCAAAACTTACACTATGTGCAATTTTCCTGTATGTTGTAGTAGTCAATACAATATCCAACTAAATTTTTTTTCCACAGAATTTATTACCTATGTCAGATTCAGTTAACAAAACAAAAAAACAACAGATAAGAAAACTTTCAGACAGTTCAAATAGCAATATTTTGTATAAAATGTAGTTATTTTAAACTTTCTGTCTTACTCCTTGCTTCAGGTTGCCAGAAATATGAAATACTACACCTAGTAATATAATCCTTAATAAAGGCGTTTTGCTACTGTAAGAGTCAAACACACTGTATTTATATTAACTTGACCATCAGCTTTCTAATGCTTCCAAGGTATCACTTTATTGGTAGCAGGTACCCATGTCCACTCAAACTTCCAAATAATTTTATAAAAAGGTAGAAAAATATACTCAATATTTGTTTAGCCTTTCTATAGTCACCCTATCATACAATGAATCTTACAAAATAATTTATGAGCTGAAAAAATACCAACGACTGCACAGCACATGGAGGAAGGTCTCGATGGGACGGTACAATCCTGTGATCTTGAAGTTGTTTTTCTTCAGGTTTATGGATATGTATTCTCACAAGTAAATATTCAATACCATGTTCACATCCATGGACACACAGACCTTTCTTATTTCACACTAAACCCTGAAGAAGTGCTGGTGATGTGGAATGACAAGATCAACTAAGTTTGACAGAACGAACTCCAGATTTAATTGTCACCAAGTCATTTTGCAACATGCTGATAAAGTGTCACTTTAAAAATTTTCCTTCAAGGGCAAAAAAAATGTTTCTGATGGAATTTTTTCACTTTGTGGTTTTAAATTCTGTTTGAGATCCAGTTAAGCAATGACATCATGGGTGTCACTGTTGGGTCTTTGGTGTAGAGTCAGCGGGGGCAGAGGCTTTCCATAGAAATCTGTGTAAGAAATTCCAGAGAAGAAAAACACATCAATCTGTCATCCAAAGGATTTTTACATATGGCAAATTCTTGCTTCCTTTAATGAAAGCTAGGTAGTCTACAAGTTAAGAGCTAATTCCTACAAGCAACTTTCAAATCTAGTGCTAATTAGTGTCTAGAGATGTATTAGCCAAAAGAGGGTTTAATTACATTTTATTATACATGCAGCAGCATTTGCAAGATCAAGCCCAAAGGTGATCTGTAAACATCCCTAAAAATAGGAAATGAAAAATCCAAAGTATGACAACAACAACTGAAAAAATCAAGTATCAAAATTTGAATGTTGCTGTAAAGTCTTCATTGCAATATAGTTTTAAGTGACAGTAACACTATGCAGCATCCAAAATTTTGGGACCATTTATGCATGGGATTTATCTTGCAAGTCATACTAACTCTCTAAAATAACTATATTAAGAATTTTTTAAAAAAACTGCAACATTTTCTTTTGTCAATAAAGGAGTTCCAAGTAGTAAAACTGCTCTAGACAAAGTCAATAGGTACATCAGAAGAGAGTGACAAGTATTCTCAAACATTTGTAATTGATATAAAATTAAAAAACAACCATGCAGATGGGTACATGCAAAGCGTTTCACAAGCAAAATAATATGAGAGATGGTAAGAGGAAACGGGTAGAAATCAAGAGAAAACAAAAGCAGCTTTTTGAAGCATTCAAATCTCAGTTTTATTTATACAGACCACCTCTTCTCCAGCAAAGCCTTGATGGCCTGCCAACACAAAATTCAGCTTTAATAAATCAGAATTTCCCAAGAAGAATATATTCCACTTGTTCTACATATGCAATAACTTAAAATTGCACTCCTGAGCTAGAATTAACAAAAGCAAACAAGGTGGATTACACTACTCTAAGACTTTGTGTACATGTCTGCAGGATCAAGGTTTTAGTTATCCTTACATTTAATCAGCAAAATGATAACACTTTTATGTTATTGTAGCAAATCTTTAGATTTTAATAGTGCTAATTCAGTGTTACAGCAGCAAGAAAACTGCAACGAATGAGTACAAGGCAAATGAAAACCTGTACAATGGATGGTTTTATTAGTTAATTTATTAATTTCTTGAGGTATGGCAGACCACTTTAGGAATGACAGATAATTGTACCTCCTATATTGGAAGAGGTTTGTTATTCTTGCAAATGTATCCTCCACAGACAATAAACAGACACTCATTACCTAATGTTGTGCCAGAATCATTATTATGATTGGAAAAATTGCAGTTTCTAGTGAAATAAGTGTATAATTAAAAACTTATATAATTGATTCTACTGCCTGTTAACAGCAAATATAACATTCTCTTCTAAGAATGACACAAAAATGACTCAATATATACATTAAATAGCCTGCTCATCAACACTTAAACTTTCCAGTTTGCATAATTAAGGCAGAGTTATATGTTTGAGAAAGCCTAGCATTAAGAACCAGACCTTTGGAGGTTGTTTCAGCCTCACATTATCCAAATTTTACATATTTCAGCAGCAAGAATTACCAAATATCTGACACTTAAAATAAGAAAATAATTCAAGACAAACACAAAGGACTTACTACTCTCCTTATTGAAAAGTATCTCTACTAGAATCTCTACTTTCACTGCAAATTGTTCCTTCAAGCTATTTATATAAATTAATCATGAAACCAAAAGAGAAATGAAAATGCCTTTTTATTTCACAAAGGTTGAATGTCTGAGAAAACTTTTAAACCCAGCTTTGGAGTGGATTTTGGGCAAAGCTTGGGGGAAAAAAAATCAACACTGAGTTATTTCTCTGCTGAAGGGACAGCCAAAAAGATGATTTTCAGAAAGATGCAATTCAGGGAATATTCCAAATAAAGAATCACTGGTCTTAGAAAAATTCCAATAAGTATCCCATCAAGAGCAGGTTCTCAGTCTGCAAAATATATAAAAACTCACTGAAAAACCCTGTTGCAAGGACAGATGGCAAGTTAAATCAGTGCAAGATAGACTTGGCAATGTTGGGTTAACAGTTGAACTCAATGATTTTAAGGGTCCTTTCCAACATAAATGATTCCATGATTCTATGGATCTCAAATGGTCAGAATGAAAAAGAAAACAGTTGCTTTAACCAAAATAAGTAATTGATGCTCTTGGGTATCAGGACCTAACTGAAGGTTTGACTCTGCATTTGAAGAGCTTTTTTCATTTATAAATGTATGGCCAGTCTTCGCGAACGAAGATTTGGGAAAGGTCTTTACCCTTTGAGCCTGCGCAGTGGATTTTTTAGGTGAGACACGGTGTGCGCTGAGCTGAGCCCACCCTTTAATCCTAAGGTTCATCTGCCAGGGCCGAGCGAGCTTGGACAGTGGCAGTGAGGTCCTCAGGATGTAGGTTTGTTTAGAGTGACCTTCTCTTAGATGGATGGCCTTACAGGGCTGACGAGCTCCATCTGCTGGGGGAGTTTCCCTGACTGGGAATCGAACCCGGGCTGCAGCGGTGAGAGTGCTGCATCCTAACCACTAGACCACCAGGGGTCCCCTCCATTTATAAATAGTGCTTTCCTAATGGATGTTTTCTTGCTTTTCTTAGGATTTTCTGTTCTGTGTGAAACTTGTGAGTCTCAAAATTCCTGAAAAAAAAAAGAATAAATCTCAGCAAAGGGCAGCCAAAGTCTTGAATTCAGCTGCAAATTCTGAGCACTTCAAGTTTGCTCTGATCTCAGTGGTGACACCTCTGGTTAAGAGATCCCTACCAACATATTTTCCAGTGTTAGCTTCCAAATTAATTGGTTTTCTCTTTGTTCCCACCCATGCTCTTGCTACAAAATGCAACAGATAAAAATTGAAATTCCCTTTCTTCCCCTCCCTACCTCTTCATCTGGCTTTTCTCTCTTGCAGCCTTTTCTTTATGTGCCTTTAAAAAAAGAGCAAGACAGTTTTATGATTAAGATAATAAATTACATGTTATGCACATGAATCTCATTCCTGTGACAAATAAATATCTCAGGTTTAGAAATCTTATTTTCCCTTTAGGCAGCTTTTGATTCTTTGGCAGAAAAGCTCCATGTTCTGTTGTTTCAAATTTCACATGACAGTAGTTCAATTAATTCAAGTCAGGATTAAGCTCAAGAGTAACTACAACCACAGCTCATTTTTCTTAAAGTTTCTCAATTAATGTTCTCTTTATTCAATTTGTATAAGTGTTCTCATTGCTTTAGTTTGGTTGTTCTCCTCTCGTGTTACTCCAGATGTCTCCATGTTCACTAGGCTATTCAAAATTTGAAAAATAAAAATGTAAGAAAAACAAAGAAAGTACCCTCTAAAACCCAGAAAAAAAATGCAGTGTGAGGATATGAAAAACAATCTTCCAGGATCTTCCAAAAATAGAAAACAGCCATTACTGAAGCAAGAAATCAAGCATCTGCCTACCTCACCTTTATATTCCCAGTTATTAAACTTATTTCTGCTTGCAGGTTATGAACTCTAAGGAACTCTGATTCTTCAGGTAAAGCAGCAGATCCCAAGCTTTTTCACTGACATTTCTACTTCCAGACCAATAATTTAGTTTTCATTTGGACTCTTAAAATAACTGGTCCTGCACTGGTCCTCTTACCGTTTGTAATATGGCACTTTTTAATGTTTAGGTACTGCTGCTATGCAAATAACTTCAGATCATTAATAGCTCCTGATATCCCAAGCCATTTTAAACTTTATAAGGGAATCTAAGATAAATTTCCTTTCCATAAAAAAAAAAAAAGGAAAACTTGAAAAATCAAAAAGATGCTTTCTACTAAGCAAAAGGTTTAGGTTTTGGTCAATGAAAATCAGAATTAAGACATTAAAAAAAAAAAAAGATGAAGAATGAAATGAATGTAGAAGTGAATGAACAATGGAGAACGCGTTCAAAAAGTGCAAAACCCAAAATACTTTCAATTACCAGCTTGATGTGTTTCACCAAGAGGCTCGAGTTTTCGAAGTCTATTAAGTTTGGGAGTTCCCCAGCCAACTAAAGGAAAACAAAGACTGTCAAAACATGCCATGGCTGCTCTTGATTCTGAGGAACTGAACAGAAACCAGCTCATTTTGGGGGAAATCAAAGCATTTACAAACACTCAAGGTATGCAATATATTGCATCCATGGTGAATAACTACAAAATACTTTTAAAAGAAGCTGATTTCCCCTTAAATAGTGATAATTTTAATCACTTTTTCGGGAGTAGTCAAGTTTCTGACTCACTTTTTGGGAAAATAATGTCTTCCTCCACGGAACAGGCCAAATCACTACTGCTGGAAGTTCTTATAATGAAGTGGGAAGCTGCATCAAAGATTTTCTAGAGAGGAAGGTTTAGTAGCATTTCTCTGTACGAAGATCATTCCAGTCTCATTATTCCCAAGTGGATCTTTTAAAGGATTAACAACCACAAATTGAGACATCAATTACTGGTGGTTAGTACACTCACCTGGTGGAAGTGCTGGTGGTGGTGTTGGATTTTTGGGAAGAGAATCCTCTGGATTAATAGGTTCTACTCTGTGGCCCCTTTTTAATTTTGGTTTTTTACTTTTTTTCTTACTGTTATCTATAGCAAACAGAAATAAAGCATTACATATCATACACTTATATTCAGAGAATATCTTAGATCATCTTCTAAAACAATTATTGAGGAGACACATGAGTGTTTTCAGTTCAAATTTACGCACAAAATTATGGGAAATGTAAAAGTTACACAGCATTTTGCTATAGAAAACAAATTTTAAGCATAAAATATATGCAAACTCTGTGTTTCCATAACAAAATTCAACTTAGCTGGGTCCTGTTGGAAAGTGGACTGCATATTTGATGATGATAAAAAACAAACCCAATTTCAGCTACAGTATCAGCCACACCAACAAACATGCACTTTTTGGAAGAAGATTTTCCAATATAACAACCTAATTCTGCATTTTCATGTTTTCAGTAGATTAAATTGATGTGTGTTATCATGAAAAATAATAATAAAGAATAAACAAAAAATATATAATAAATTTAATTAAAAATAATAAAAATATGGAAAAACAATGTGAAAAATCACATGAAACGACACATTCAAAGGAAGTTTTACCTGAGTCAAGGTAATCTGAGGCTTGGTGATCATTCTCTTCCGAGTGCTGCAAAAGCTGTGTAGTTGCAGAATTGCACATTTCTAGTCTGCTGTCAGTTGTGTTTTGGCTGCTGTTACTTGATAAGTGCTGGGCATCCATCTGGTCCTGCTCTGTTTGTGATTTCAAGACAATTGTAGCCTTTTCAGTCTCCAACCTTTGCCGCTTCTTCTCCTTTTCTATTTGCTTTTCATTCTAACAAAAATGGGTAAGAATTTTTTTTAAACTGACTAATAAGACAGGAAGGTTATTAAAAAATGAAAAAAATTTTCTGTCCCACATACAGCATGGAATTTATTGTCAAATAGGTGAAGAAATTAAATTTCAAATATGCTGTACAGAGGGAGGGAGGGGGAATTAACAAAAAATGAAATTATGTTTATGTTTTTTGACTGTTTTCTTGCTTTAATTTTGGTCATATTAAAAAAATAAACCAAAATAGGAATATAAACAATATCAACAGTCCTGAGGTTAGAAAACTTCTAATTTCTTCCTCTTCGATTACGTTTTACTTTATGTTTATTTAAAACAAAATACAGTTTCACAGAGTTTAAGTATCCTGAAAATGCCACCACAATTTGGACAAATACCTATTGTGTCATACAGACTCAATCCCAGGCTGTTTCACAAGTTCTATACCACTAAATCACCGTCTCTGCAATATGCACACTCTATCTTCCTCCTCTGTATGTTATTATTAAGTGTATTATTGTGCATGCAGCTGACTTTACATGCTGCGTGGATGTGGGTGCTTTTGTCCTGGAGAAAAGCAAATGTTTGAGTTACTTACTGGAAAAGTTTACGTGTTTCTTTAGATTATGTTATCTCCAGTCAATTGAATAAAAAAATATGGCACAATAAATAAGAACTACTGGAACTGAGAAACACGGGTCAAAGAAACTTAAATATATGAATGTGATTTTCATATTTCAAAACTAAAAAACTTCTCAATAGTGTAAATTTTCAACTGAAAACAGGTTATGCTCAGAAATCTAAACAGTTGTAGAAGTCAGTCAGATTTTATGACTCACTATCATACAAGAAGCAAACAGACCTTGAATATTTCCACTTCTGAATCCCCACTGGTTTAATTAGGAAATATGTTCAGTCGTGTGTTTAGATCTATTTTACTATGCCTACACCACTTTTGTCCCCAAATCAATAATAGGGGGTTTTTTATCATGAAAACATTGATTCAATGCACACAAAACAAGACTGCCAAGATTAAATACAAATTAAAAAAATGGTGTGCAGACAGATTTAGACCAATTCTTGGAAATTAACCATTTTTCCCACGACCTCTCAGACATCTGTTAGTGGCAGTTCTAAAATAATCCAGATTTCCACACAATCTCATACCTCAGAGATTACAGCAGATATAGGCTGGAAGGGGTTCTGATATTTCCCAGGCTCAGGGTCTTCCTCTTCAGGTACAGCTCCTTCTTCTTTTTCCCTTTGGTATTGTTGGTGGGTTTATGTTGTTGTTGTTTCGGTGGTTTTGGCATTTGTGGATTTTGGTTGGTTTTGGTTTTTTTTTTGGGGGGGGGGAGGAGGGAAGAGGGGGAGAATGAACAAAGAATTCTGAAGAAGCCAAGCCATAAATGTTATAGAGAAAAAATATTAGATCACCCAACTCATGTCCCAATTTATGCCAGGATGGACTTTAAAGGTCCCTTCCAAATGAAATTATTCTATGGTTCTGTGAAGGGAATCACACTTCCTTCGCCCAGACTCAGAAAAGTTCAGAAAGACACATAATGCTCAGTTTACCAGCACTAGTTATGTTTTATGTTCCAGATATTTATATAAGAAATATTACATTGCTATGTATTAAATAATACATCATTGTTAAAGTACATTCTCATCAAATACTTCTCATGAATCATCTGATGGTAATTGCACATAGAAGTAAGTCACTGTTACATCTATTTTGCAGCTGTAAGTGCTGAGAGAGGAAGGAACAAACTCCTTGTTCAGAGGCACAGATGGGAATGTAAAGGAAGACAGTAATCTGCCCATGAAAACATAACGTTTGGAAGGAACAGACAGTGCTGTTGTAAACTTCACAGCACTACCACTGTCTCTGGTTTTCCATTGGAAACAAGGTCGTTGCTACTAACATATTGTGGAGGAAATGCACTTTCTGAACAAAAAAGAAGCCTGGGGAATTAGTGAAACACAAAATGAAACAGAATTACAACTGAATCAAGATTAACCTATTTCTTACAACAAGAAATCGATTTGATGCCAAACAGCAAATCGAGAGTTCATGTCATCTCTTATACCTGAGACAAGCAAAACCAACAGAAGTTACTACTCAGGTTTCCTTTAAGGCACAAGAAGTTTAGCAAAACTTTTAAGCCTTTGACCCAATTCAGACCCAATCAATTTTTCCAATGAACAAATACAACTAAGGTCACTGAGTGGGGAGAGGAAATGCCCATATCATCAGCCAGTTTCTTTGAGACATGTTTCAAAGCTACTCCTCCTCCCCACACTTCCCAGCATGGTATTAACCCAATGCAATTCATCATGGTCAGAAGGTTTTGTCTGTACAGAGATATCTGGCAGACTAACAGTATATGGGTTTGTAAGTTTGTGAAACATGCGTGAAGACCATGTCAAGTTCCAGGGGTTTAAAACGTGCTTCAGTTACTTGCTGAAGTAAACCAAAACAGCAAGAGTATAAGCCAAGGCACTTCACAGGAGCTTCTCACAGTAACTGAGACTCACAAAACTCTGCCTTTATAAGGAGGACAAGGTGCTCAGCAAATATTTTAATAATTCCTCAGTAAAATGATTCACATCAGGCTTTAATAGGAACCATAGTAGGCTGCTGAAGACCAGAAACGGCTTTGAAGGGAAGTAATAAACCACTTGTCCTACTTCCCCTCACTGCACCATCTTTGGTTTCTTCATGCCTCAACTATTGGATATCCTGGAGTTTATTAAGCATAGTGTTGAATACAGTTTCACATCTAGTCTTTGATACTCACATATTGGTTACAGAGTCTAACTTAACAGAAGTTTAATTTAGAACACACTTGAAGGCAACTTAAGATTAAATGCCAGGATTTATTTTTTGGGTTAGCCTTCTTTGAAGTTATATTAGTAAGGCCAAATTTACTCCACAACCACCATGCAGTTCTCATTCACAGTACATTTCAAGAAGGGAGAAAATAAGATAAAGGGCATGAACCAGACAAAAACTTGTAGGTCCTGCAGAAAAACTCTAGAATTCAGGTCTGTACTTTTAATATGGAGACTCTTGGATTGTAAATTTTAAATCCTTGACAGCTTGGTTGCACTTACAGAAATGAATCAATTATCTTAGAGAAAAGAAGAAGAGGAGGAAGCAGAAATTACAGAGTCAATACCTTTCTTCTCGTATCCTTCTCACTCGCTCAGCTCGTTCCAGTTTCTTCTGTTCTTCATATGCCTTTTGCTCTGTGGTGTCTCTTTGGATTCGCTCATTTAAGGCATCAAAATCTTTGGCTATGATATGTAGAAGCCAAAATAACCCCTTTTTTATTGATTTGTCAATTTTTTTCCCATAGCCCATGATAGCTGAGCAAGGTTCCTGTAAATGTAAGGGGAAGGAGGGGAAAAGTACTTGCAGTTCATATCACATTCCTTGACTGAAAACAAGAAATTAGCTAAACAATTACTGTTTACTGCAAAACATGGAGAAGTATGGGAAGTAAATTTGTATTTAGGCATTCCACAAATTCAGAAATATTTACAAATCCTTTTTTTGCCAAGAGAAAAATCACATCTGAACAGTGATCCTTTCTGAATGTCAACACAGGCAAATTCCTTTTCTGCTTCTTTTTAAAAAAGTTGGAATACTAAATTTGCTGTTCAATTCAACAAGTTTTAAACTGCATCAGTAACTTAATTATTCTTACATGGTTTCAGAACAGAGTAGCAATTACATTTTGAGGATCTCCATTGTAAACATTTGTTAGAACATCAAGGTGAGCAGTAGAATTTCTTGCAGAACAGATACATGGACTGTATCTTTTCTGGGAATGCAGGATTTTAGTTTCTACCTTACTGGAAGCTTTACATATCATTCACTCATGCCTAGGCTTCGTGAACGAAGATTAAGGAAGGCTCTATCCACATTTATTACAGGCATGCTGGTGGCTTATGAGGTCAATATGAGATAGACATAACTGATTGCAAAAGGCACAGCAGAAAGACTCCTTAGATGGTATATTCTGCAAGACATGGTTCTTTCTGCGTTGTCTTTTCTCCTCGAGAGTGATCCTGCGTGTGTTCTCAAAGCAGATGGTTGCATTATAGATGGTGTGTCTCCAGGCCTCCCAATTGGAGGATGGAAGCTTTACATATATATAATTAGAAATTAGAAAATGAAGCGTGTTACAATATACATACAATTTGACAGAGACACTTGTGTTCATTGACAAGCCTCTCCAGAGACAAGGATTCGATTACATCTGCCTCTGACAGAGCTCCTTCTCTGTCCTGCTTATTTGCCAGCCTGGAGAAAAGATCAAAAGAAACACTTAGCACCCTGAGACAAGAGAGATTCATGAATTTCCAAAAGCTAAGTTTTTGAGAAAAGTAGGAAGAAGGGAAAGAGTGAGAAAGGAAAGATAAAATGTCTTATTTCATCTTTAATTCATTATCCTTTCTGCTTAAACTTTCTACTTAGTCCATGCACCCTTTTCATCAGATATTAAAACTAAACAATCACTGAGGTACTTAGTAATTCCTTAATAATTATTCACAGAGAAAGCAATTATATTTACAGCTAAGATGTAAAAGACCATCCTGTTTTACATCTTAAGTTACACAGTGTAATCTGTTGGAGTCACTGGATGAAAGTTCCAGAACTTTGCAACTTTCCAAACCATAAGCAATTCCTGCTTCATGATCACCTCAGGTCTGCCTTATTATCAAATATTTCTCTCTAACGCCAAACAACTTCATATGTGATGTTTTGAATTTGCTCTTCCTAAGTAAAACTTAAAGCCCAGAGGGAGGAAACATACCTAATTAAATAGCAGGAAGCAAAAAAACCCCACATGGCTTAAAAATAAAAAAGTGTTCTGTAAGATGAAGTGCTATCATACTCTTATTTCTTAGAGGACTCTAGAAGATAGACATCCATTTAGGATTACAAGAATACAACACAATCTTATTTTGTACATTCTGCAACAGTAATAATCCAAGCTAAGTGCAAAAGCTGCAAGAAGGAGTATTCCATAGCATTAGGGAATCTGAAAATTGCACTTGCTTCTCTGTAATAAAAGACTTCCACTAAAATAATGTTGTTCTGAAATTTAGCAACATTTCAATTACATGAGAACTCCGATTCAACCTTCTGGATAAGAAGACAAATATTTGGCTTTCATGAACTCAATGGCAGAAGATTTTGGAACCAGAAATCAAGTCATCATCATTAACTCAAATGGCTTTTAGGGAATGTTAGGTCAAAGCTTGTACTTTGGATTTATCATACTCCTTGCTGGGAAGGAACAATGGTAAGAATTCACTCCACAGTTAGGAGAACTTGTCAACACATCAATTTGGACTAAGACCTTATTCTTTCCTATTTTCCAGAATCACAGTATGAGAGTTTCAATTCTTAATTATTTTACTGCCAAGGGTTTTTACTTTCAAAGAAACATTAGGGAAAAAGCTGTATTGCATCTACAGCTCAAAAAAACATTCCTTGTCATCATTAACCTCATGATTCATTATCTAATCTTTCATCTTTTCTAGAAGAGTTTGTTTATGAAGGAGACCATAGAAAAGTAGCTTCTCAAATGCCCAGTCTCTCTCAACCTTCATCATTCTTAACTATTTGTGGTCCAAATGGTTCACTTATTTATCATCATCCTGGGAATACAATCCCTACATCCCACTGATAATCAGAACTTTACTGACTTGCCTGCAGAGCTAAAAAGAGTATAAGGTTCTTCTCCCTGCCCCTCCTTTGATAACTTGTTCCCACTTCTCAAAGAGAGAACTTCAGCACTTTGGATGATTCACTGCAGAGATTCTCGGTCAATACATATACAGAGCCTATGATATTTTCAATGTTTGTGTCACTGTTTCTTCTCAGCAACCAGCCAGAACATGAAATGTCCTCTCAGTGTTTAGCTATGAAACAGGATAAACCAGGGAAAAAATTAAATTAAATTCAAGAAAGCTATGGAAAGTAATTACAAGATTGGAAAAAACTATCTCCATTTTTTCCCCCACCACTTAACATCTTTGTTACAGTCTGAAAATCCTACTGTGCTGCCCTTCAGTCTCCAAAAGCATTGCTCAGCAGTGCTGTCAATTCATCCAGATCTAAATGAAGAAAATATTTCTGAGTAGTGCTTGTTGCCACAGACTATTCCTTTCTCACCTGAAGATTAAATAACTGTACTCTGTGCTGTGTTATTGGACTGCACACTCTACAAAGCACACCTGAGGCAGAATGAAATGCTGGTGAGCTGCACAGCTCAGTGTCAGTGTGACACTAAAGTCCTACAGCTTGCAGTAGTTGCTGATTTTTACCCTCTAATAGCTTGAAAGGTATCATATTTGTCTTTCTGGTCAATTAGTTTCCATCTTCTCTGCAGCAACACTGACTGAGCATTCAAAAAATACGGCTAAGGTGCTACATCTGGAAAAGCAGCATATCCAAATAACTGCCTCCACCTAATGCTCCCCAGGAAGTGAAGTGGTTTTGCTCAGGTCATACATTTACTGAGCACCTCAGACTTTAGGTCAAACGCATAAACGGAGTTAAAATGTTTTTAAGATACTATAGCAAAAGGCATTATTTTGCTGGGTTTTGTTTTCCATCTACTATTAGATCCACCTAACCTTGCTTCTTTTCCCCTTCTGGTGTAGAAGAAAGCAAGCCCTGCACGTACACTTGTGCTCCACTTCCAGCTCTTAAGGGCTCTCTATCCAAGGAGCTGCTCCCAGGCACTTCCTGCTGCTGGGCAGTTCCAGCAATGGATCCACCCCTCAGCAAGGCTGGGTTTCAAACAGGCAGAACCAGATTCCCCAAGTAGAAAGTAATCAATTTGCCTGTCTACTGCAGTGGCAGAAGTTTCTCTCTCACACTACACCCTCCTGAACACTTGGACAACTATATAAGAACCAGAAGCAGAAGGAATGAAGAAAATCCTTAATGGAAAAGTCACTCAGGACATGTTACTTTGGGAAATATTCAGAAAAATGTTTCTCAGATTGTACTGAAGCAGGAGTTCTGCTGGAAAGGATAAAACAGAAAGCCATCAGCACCGGATTCAGAGGTATATACTTTTTTCTTACCTAATATATATAAAGTTGCAAATATCTGAAAAAAAAGCTCTGTATTGCGGATTTAGAATGGAAATATGCTCAAGTGTCAAGACATACAAATAATGTATGTCGACCCAGCAAAGAATTAGGTATTTCTGTGGGTGAATATAGTCTCAGAGCTCTACTACTCATGCACAGGAACACCAGGTTTCGAGGCAAGTTTTATGCAAAAAAATACCTTCTTCAGGGAATACATCAGAATTATCTTAAAGGACAGACCTTGGTTTTAAATTTCCAAGTCCGTTAAACTTCCTATATAGCAATTTTTCATGTTTAAAACCCCATAAGAGGTATATATCAAAACATACTTGAAAGCACAGGAGCGTGTCTGTTGGTTTATCATGTTAAGTTTGCTGAGTAAGAAGCTTTCATATATAAAATCATGCTTGGCTTGCTTTCAATTTCACATAAAGTATATTTGGAATTGTGTTGGTGTACCAAACTTACCTCATGCAAGAAATAAAGAAAAAGTAGGCACCTACTGCTTTTATATCAAGTAGGATTTGTCTAAGCAACTTAAGAGAGCTTTAGAACTTTAAAAGTCACGGGAAACAAGGTGGAAAGGGAGTGTTTGTGTGCACTGGCACAAGTGACATCTGCAGTTCAGTGACAATATTTCTTTAGAAGCCAGAAGACATGCCAGAGAAAAACAAAGTCTGAATGCAATCTATCCTTGAGCTGTTTATAAAATTACTGAGCAAAGAGGAAAAAACCAAACCAAACAAAAACCAAACCAGTATTAAAGTTTACTTTACAATAGAAAAGATCTGGTGAAAAAAAAATCATGTATGAAATGGACACATTTGTATCTCGGCTTTCATCAGTAATCCAAGAAGTGTTACAGAAAGGGTATGTGTGGGAAGAGGGTTTTATGTGTGAGGGTATGTGTGTGCACATGTGTTTGTTTTCCTGTTCTGCAGAGTAGGAGTTTTTTTTAAATACTGTTACTTTCCAACTGATGCATTTCCCTCCACTTGTGTGGGATTCTTATACAGTAACACAATACTGAACACTGAATATTGCAGTGGGTACACACTGGAGGGTGATCTGTAAAAATGTCTCAGATGTGCTGCTTTTGGGGTTAAGTTTAATCAGAATCAGTGATCACAGACCCATGGTGGCCATCAAAATGAAGAGCAAAGCATCCCTGAGGTCAAAATATTACAGTATCAGAGCTATCAACAGGTTAAAAGCAAGTTTAGGAAAATGCATCTTTACAAGAATGATTACTTTGAGATCATTAGTCTTTAAGGCTCCTTGAAGAAGCTGTAGCTTTGTGGGACGGAGTCAGAATTCCTGGGGAAACAAGGAAGACAGAACCTTTGAATTTAAACAGCAGTCTACACACAGGGAAAGAACAGTGCTCTATTCTTCAGTGTACAGTCAACCTTCTATCTAAAAATGCTGTTCTACCTTTTCTCCCCTCAGAAATTTTATCTCTCATGTATTAACTTTTTTCTTGGACAGCAATCAGAAGGATGTTTTATCCTAGAGAAGCAGACAGAGCATGAAAAAGTTTATTAGTCTTTTTATGCTTTGCTTATGTTAAACATCCACAAAAGTCAAACTCCTGATCCACAAACACGTCAGTTTGCCAGTTTGTTTTGCTTGTTCTTTCTTCTTCAGTTACTGGCAGTTCATGAGCTTTTTCAGGAAGTCATGGAACATAAAATTCTTTATATTTTTAGCAAACAAACAGATAGGAGAATAGACCAACAGTTTCAGGTCTTCTTGGTTGCTGACAATAATGACAAACCCATCAGTAACCTTTTACTGATTGACACATAGCTCTTCCTCAAATAAACTTACCTCATTCCTCTAGTTTGCTTTTCATGCTTTCAACCCTTATGCAAAACAATCCTTTGGATATTAGGCTAAGCTATAATGTAGAAATGATGAATAAAGTGCTACAAGATTATCTGCCTGCAAACAGCAATTAAGAGTTTGCTTTCATGCAGTTGCAGGGAGCTATGAAACATCTCTCTATTTCAAGCTTAGCCCAAGACTGTTCCTCCAGGTCACATTTAAATACGAGAATAATTAAGAATAAGATTCTAAACTCATCCTGTTATATCATCTCTGGGCAACTTCATTCTCATATTACCTTTTGAAATGGTCACAAGGTTTTCAATAATTATAATTTGTTTTATTTTGTTAAATTTTATGTTTTCTTACCATAGGTCTGAACCATATTCATATTTACTGAAAACATATTTCTCTGCTCTGCTCTCAGTTCAATCACACCTGTTGGTCAAATAAGCTGCATCCAAAGAGACGTCTGAGCTCACATAAAATGTTATTTTCAGCTTCCAGATGTGTAATTCCAAAAGAAATAACAATAAGTTATGTTGCCACATATTTCTGGACAAGATTTTAAAAAAAATTGTAAACATGAATTGGTTTTTTATACTTTATTTCACCTTGATATATCAATACCTAGGCAAACAAAGTACAGTCAAATTGTCTATAAGATATGTTTTTATAAAAAACCTGCCTGAAAATCCTTACATTTATTCCAGGTGAGTTCCAAGGCTGTGATACAAAGCTCTGTGGTCTGACAAATGAAATGGGAATGAAAAGTAGGTGACTTATGTGAGTGCAAAAGCATGAACTCACTACCTCCCACTTCCCAGAGTATGAGCAGGGAACATGAGAACTGCTGTCTGGACATGTGGAAATGGTGGAAGATGCTTTTCCTCAAGTCTTCCCTATCTGCAGCCACACAATCACAACAAAGGGTTTCAAAACTCCAAGGAACAATCTCAGATTTGCAACTGAATCACTGTATCTTTGAACCAAATACTTCATAAAATAGCAAAAATCCCCCATATTTTTAATTGAAACACAAGAGAAGAACTGACAGTTGTAGAGATTTTGAAAATATAAAAGCTTGTACCAGGTGATTCACCAACTGCTGATTCTCCCACTCCACGAAGTAGTATTCCCTTCTCTCTCAGGATTCCTTCCCATTTCATGCAGCACCACACAAAAACACAAGACACCTACATTTCCTACATCATAACTGTGTTATGGATTTATGCTCAAAGGCCCAAGAACATCTGCATTATTTTTAAGTAACTAAGGTCTATTTTCTCCCTCTCTACATCTCCCTTGGAGAACTTACTCCAGAGCAGCACGATTTGGTTGCACTTTGGACTAATTCTTACACACCTTATGAAATCCTTGAATACTCAGGACTGTTTAATTCTATTTTAATCCCATGTTTTTACTCAATATCATTATTTCTCCACAAACTACCTTTGCACTTTAGTATTTTTAAATATTGAGAATAAGATACCTTAGCCTATAAGTCCCCTCTGCTGAAAATGTTACCGATTTTCTACTCTCATCTCATAAATGGCATATTTTTAGGCAGGGCAAGCTCTCTGCCTCTGGTATTTTCTTGTTGAACCACTCCCACACTTCCCACAAACAGAAACTTGAACTTACAACTATTTCTAAGCATGTTTTTCTAAGGACTTATCTTAAGACAGAGATGCTTTAAGAGGATATTTTCACCCAACCAGCTTGTGTCCGGTAATCCTTGGTTTAAGCATGTTTGTTTATCAAGTATTTAAGTTAAAGGACACTTTTTAAATAAAGGAGAAAATAAATGTAACTTGTAGCAAGAAATCCTACTTTAATTACTTCAGATAAATCTTTAACAAATAGGGCAAGATTCCCATCAAACCCCATCAAACATTCTTGTGAGAATATATGAGAGAGCACAGCCTTTGGAGCAAACTAAATTTCAACTCAACTAGTTTTCCTCACAGACTACTAAAAGTATTTTAAACTATATGCATTTAAATGGTTATATGTGTCTCACTAATTTTTTTTGTTGCTAACTTAAGATACTTAAGCAGGAATCAACTTCCAGTCCAGAGTATGACTCCAAACACTATCCACAGCCATTGTGCTCCAAAGTTATATAGGTTTGTTGTCATCATATAACAGAGCTATAATGTAACTTCACTGCAGCTGGGAACATGAATAAAATAAAATTTTAAGATGACATGTGACCCAAAATTCCTTTGGGACATGTTGCCTGAAAACATCCTCTACCCAGTGCCCTTAACTGACTCGTAACTACGGGACAGGAAAACAAACCAACCTTTATTTTTGTTGCAACCACAAAAATAAATAAAAACCCAACCCAACCAACAAAACAAAACCCCAAAATAGCATAATAAAACAAAAAACCCACTAACAACAAAAGATATCTATTTCAGCCAAGGTAAAGAAAGCAGGATGATCCAGAACACAGATGATACATATCAAAGAGCTCTTAAAGAGAGAATTCTGCTTCTTAATTGCCTCCAAGTCCTCTTCTCTGGAAGAGTATGCAGGATGTTAAAATGAAGGTAAGAAGGCATGAAAATTGTATCAAAGATCAAATATAAACAGAGCCTTTTGTGTCAGGCATTTTAACGAAGGTGACAAATAACCAAGAAATAGTGAAGAAAATTACGGAAATTAAAATAAACAGGAGGCTTCGGTAAATTGGGGGTGGTGGGGAAGAAATAAAACAATCCAGCAAAGCCCAAAAAGAAGCCATTACATCTAATTACAACCAGCAACTCGAGTTCCATATGATCAACTTAACTGCTTCACATATCCAATTGTATCTTTTAACTTGATGCAGTCCAAATCTCATTTTTGGATGTAGGCTCCACTTTTATTGGGTGTATTTAAAAAGTGGAAGAATATTTATGTCATTGCTTTGCAATTAAGCAAATGGACCTTTTAACTTGTCTTTTTTTTTTTCCTTTAAAAATAGAGAAGAGAATATAAAAATTTTCATTATCTTTGAATTTAGGACATACTTTATCATCGTGACAGATTAATAATGGTGGTCCAGGATCTATTATTCCACCAGTGTGCTGATGTAATTGTCTTTATAAAGACTTTCCCAGCCACTTATGCCATGGGTTTGACTGCAGAGATTCACATAACCCTGATGAGCAAAACAGTCAAGTTATCAGAAGGCAAAGACTCTTGCAATCCCCTTAAAATATATTGATAAGAATGTAAAAATTGCATTTCTGAAGAAACAAATACAAACTTAATCAATAGTGGATTTGCTTGATAAAAACACAGAGGAGCAGGGAAAAAAGTGTTTCTGGGAGATACAAAATACCAGAGCAACCAAACTGAAATGTCCCAGTGCATTCCTAATTTTTCTCCCCAGATAAGTTTATGAAAGCACATCAATAATCCCTTAACTGGGCAAAACTGGACCTGATTCATCCTCCTTTATCTCTGCCCCCTCCTCCTCAAATCCATCCTGCAGCCACATCAGTTCAAATAAGTAATTGCAGCCATATTATTAGAGCAACTCCACTGCTACAGATTATCTTTTTTTAACCACCTGCCTGTGATTCCAGCTCCAAACATGGTTTCAGCATCAGTAATAGTTCAGATAACAGATGTCACAGCAGCATTTATGACTGAGGAATGGCTAGAAACACAGGCAAACCTCACTAATGCTTTTCAGATTTATAGGTATGAGAGCATTTAGAGCTATTTCTAAATACGGTCAATAATTTAAAGCTATAGTTTAACAAGCAAATGCTTTCCCATCTACTGATTTGCTTTGGCTTTCCTGCAGTCAGTCTGTTGGCTGCTTTAACCCAAATTTTCCAACCTCTGATGAACAGAAAGTCTGATGAGGACGTGCCAGTCTCTGTTACTTTATCACTGTAAAAATATCATCTTTTTAAATATTTTTTTGAATATAGGGGACACACTAACTCACTGGATTGCTTCCAGTCCACATATTCTGTTTACTTAAGTCTAAAAGAATAGGTATATTCTCCTTTTATTGACAAAAACTTCAAGGAAATGGATCTTTCATCTCAATCAAAACCTGACCTGCCCCTATCCACATACGCAAACACACAGGACAAAAACAAGGACTTACAAAGCAAAGCTTGTTGTGGAACACACAAGAAGCCAAGTCAAAAATTTCCAAGGTTATCTTTGTCAGGAAGACATCCTTATTTATTTGAAACCAGCATGTGTTTCAGTTGCCAGTATAATCAACTGCATTTATTGTCAGGTACGTTCAGTGGCAGGTTTTGAAGGCAAACCTGACAGAATATAAGATATGAAACTAAGGTTCAATTGCTTGCATTCCATTCTTTTGTGAGAATAATGTTTAAACAAGAAAAAAAAATCTTAAGTATTTTTTGCTTGCTGCTTTGCAAGTTTGATAGTTGAGAAAGTTTGGAGATTTGCAATTTTGTTCGTTCTCTCCATCTCCCCCTAATTATTTGAAGACAAATGCACCTAAAACATTGAAAAGCAGATGTCAATCACTAATGCATATATCTACTGAAGATAAAGCCCAGCATATGCTCCAGTGTTTAACTTACTTTCAAATCATAGGACATTAATCATATGAAAAATGGGTAACTGCCATTTGTGGTCTGAAGGAATAACTGGATGACTTCATGCATGTTTCAGAGCTTTTCAGAAATTACTTGCATTTTCTTGGATACAAGAAAGTCTTGCCACAACACATCATAAACATTAATGGTGCCCTTAGAATTTGCTTTTAATCCCAGGTTTGCCAAGCCAGGCTAAATTAATATGGGTCAGCAGCACTGGGCTACACTGAAACACATTTTCAAGTCACTTTCCCTGCAGCAGCTCTGAAACATTCCTAAAGGATGTTATCTTGAAGGAATAGCCTGACTTGTGCTGTGGGGAGATACATAGGAAGTTCAGCAATGAAGAGGCATTACTGTAATCAAACAAATACGTGTTGCATTTTCTCCACCCCAAAATAATACTCCTCAATAAATAACCTGCAAGCTTTTCTGATCACAAGTTTCAGTACATTACTGTAACTTTTTGGATTCTCTTGATGTGAATCAAACACTAAATTCAAATACTAAAGGATTATAAGGAAAAGAAAAAGCAGTATGGGAAATCCACACTAGGGTAGAATATCAACATTCTTTCTCACGATTGACCCCTGAAGCAGTTCAAGTTTTGTTTTTCAGTAATTCTCCTGCAGAAAGCCACATTAAATCTGTGAAGATGTGTCCACACTGTTTAACTCCATGACTTATAATATTCCAAAATCTATTTAGGGACTTTAAATATGAAGTATCATTTCAAACTGTTCAAATACAACAAAATCATTTGCATATTGGCAGGTTACCTGATTGATCCTTTGCAGTTATTACAAATGCATCCTTCTGGGTACTATAAAGAAGTACTACATTTGCTTAGTAATAAAAAACAAATATAAATCTTTAGAATCAGGGTTTAAGAATAATTGCACCTTTAAGTCTTTCCTGAAACATCTAAAAACAGGCAAAAGATACTTCTGTCCTGTTTAACTGCTTGAGCAGCCCTTTGGAAGACACGCATTTGATTTAACCAGAAGACCCCAAGTAAAAAAATCCCATAATCTTCTAGTCCTGAACATTTTACTTCTTACTGAAATTTTCCATTCTTGATCACAGTCCAAGCAAATAATTCATGTAGAGTTTGAGAAAAACACTTTCTTCCCTATAATTAAAACCAGTTGAACTCAGATGTTTTCTAAAACATGCACAATGGAAACTTTCTCTTAATTATATCTTCAGTAAAGCTATATATTTAAGAATATAAAATATATATTTAAGAATATATTGTGAATTACATCTTCACAACATCTAGGGTATAAAACAAAACTAAATCCACTTTCTATTAAATAAGAAACAGCACTGAGTTGTATCCCACTATGGTGCACAACGCACATTTGCATAAATTTTATGAAGACTGCAAATGATAATGTAAGAATATAAGACAGTAATTGAAAATAGGCTTAGAAAATCTTCATGCTGCAACATTAGTGATGGGGATTCACCTCCAGAAAAACTCAAACATAAAAAAAAAAAATCTATTTTCATGCTAAATCATTAGTTTTTAAATTACGAGAGTTGTGTTTCTTACAGAGAATCCAAAAATGGAACAGCAGATTCACTTCTATTTCCAAAAAGATTTAAAGGTTGATGAATTTTAATCAGATAAAGAACTAGGATAAAATAAGAATTTGAGTTACATCTCTCTTCCTCCCCAAAATAAAAGTGCTCCCCACATATTATGTTCTTCACTGGTCCAAATTCTGCATTCTACCCACAAAAACGGGATTGGGCTCCAAATCACTGTATGTGGAAGGAACACTGTAGTGAAGAAGCTGAGGAAAGACTGTAACCAGACCCATGTGAAGGCGGTTATGATAAACTCCTCAAGAGCCTGGAATAAATGGTGGAGTGCACTGACACCACCTATCTCATATATTTGTTCAGAATACCCACCACTTTTACTTTTGTGCATAGAGAAGTGGCTCTAACCTCCCAAACTACTTTTTATGTTATACATACAACTGCTAACATTGATTGTTGTTACGTTTTGATTACAGTGAAACAAAATCAACAAAAAAAGATATTGGATTAACTTCCTGTGTTGCAAGAGGGGGAAAAAAAGCCCGGGGAAAAAAAAAGCCCTGAACACAAAAGCCATGAGAGACCGACTGCAAGAGCTTAAACTGAGGGCTAAGGAACTACAGATAGCTGGAGAAAACAACAGTGTAGCTGTCCAAGAAGAGGAGCAGGACTTTGAACAGCAGGCCATTATTTATGAAAAAGAGTCCATAACTGAAAGGCACTTGCATGAAATCCAGAAGCTTCAGAATGAAATTAATAACTTGGTGGAAGAAGTTAATAAATTCAGCCAACAACAAAAAAGCCTGGTGTCTTCAATGAGGCGATTCAGTGTTCTGAAAAAGGAATCTAACATAGCAAGGGAAATAAAAATTCAAGCAGAGCACATAAGAAAATGTTTGGATGAACTGTCGAAGACAGTGAAAAAAGCTGAAAATGAGCATGGGCCATCACGTGCCACGGTGAGAATCCTGACTTTTCAACATGCCTTCTTATCCCACCGTTACCTCAATGCCATGCTCTCCTACAATGAAGCCATAACTGCCAAGCAGGAGAAATGCAGGAGGTTTATTGTCCGTCAGCTCGAAGTAGCTGGTAAGGAGGTGTCTGAAGAAGTAGTCAATGACATGCTCCAACAAGGAAAATGGGAGATTTTCAATGAAAATCTCCTCACTGAAGCCAAAATAACTAAAGCTCAGCTTTCGGAGATCGAGCAGAGACACAAAGAACTTGTCAGTCTAGAGAACCAGATCAAAGACATAAAGGAACTTTTTATCCAGATATCAGTGCTGGTGGAGGAGCAGGGGGAGATGATCAACAACATAGAGATCAGTATGAACAACACTCAAGAATATACTCAAGTATCTAAAGAAAAATTTGGGCTTGCAGTCAGGTATAGAAAAAGAAACCCCTGCAGAGCAATATGCTGCTGGTGTTGTCCATGTTGCAAATGATAAAAGAAATGAACTCCTGGAAATACCAATGGTTCCTACACAGCAAACTGATCTTGAAAAGCAATCTTAGGATCTCATTTTCCCTTCAACAGCACTCTCAGGAAAAACTCTGTCTATTTATCCAAAGAGAGTTAGAAGAATGCAAAGAATGTTATGGTTTTCACACAAACACATGAATGAGGGGAAAGGATCAAAGGACAAAAGTGCCACTTTTTTGTTCTTCTGACTCAAACTAAAATAATGTGGCAACAAACTATCTGTGCTTTCGGGAAGCATTGAAAGCATTGCTATCTCAGATTTCATAATAATGGTCTAGTTGCTTTTTACAAAATAATAACTGGTATTTTTAATTGCCTTTTGTTTTTTAGCACTTTTATTTACTTGATTCAAATTCTAAGGGTTTTTTTTTCCCCAGAAATTTGAAATTCTACAAAACCAAACTACACATAAAGCAGACTCCATTAGTAACAATCCAGAATGTGATGCCTAAACCAAACAAGAAGTCAGAAGAGAGTTATCTGGAGTGTTTCACTACAACCTCTATAGGAAAAGTTACTCACAGACATTGGGTTATTTATTTAATAACACCCTGCTGTATTTCTTACAGATAGGGGTTGAGTTCCTGTTTTCTGAACAAATTAAAGAATACCAGCAGCAGCAGAGCACATCACCAAACCTACAAAGATATTTGTCAGCATCTTGCTGAGAAGCCAAGCATTAACAAACCTACACAGATATTTATATTATTCAGCTACATAGGCAGACTCCCTACTAGGTAAGGATAGGGGAATATGATACTTTATCACACAGTGTTAAGGCATTTTCTTACTGCTGCCTGTTCTATCTAAACGTTCAGTTGCATCTGCAGTCTCACTTTTGCTAGTACAAAAATTAAAGGAAAAATATAAAAAAACAATAGAACTCCATACTTATTTAAAAAAAAAAAAATCTAGAACCAGAGGATGCTTTAGGGTTGGAAGGAATTCCTGGGGGACCTCCAGATCATCCTCCTGCTCCAACGTTTGCTCAAATCAAGACAGAAATTTTCCTGGTTGCAGCTCTTGTCTACCACTTTTGATCCTACCACATGCCCCTGAAAAGAACCCTGTTATTGTCACACCTTATTGCTTAGGCAGCAGGAAGATGTCTCCCTTAGTTTCTTTACTTCTAGTCTGAACAAAAGCAGCTCTCTGACTCTCCTGATATGTCACATGCTCCAGTAACCCAGCTGGACTCACTACATAATAGTCACATTTGTCTTCACGGTAGTCCTGTGGTGGGAAGTCCAGAATGGTGCAGGACATGGATTTATTTGTACTCTACAGGAGTTGCCAGAACTTCTAATGGAGGGTTTCCACAGCTCTAGATGGTTCCATGAAATTCTGCTGATCGTAGAAGCTTGGGATATTCAAATAGGAATGAAAACCAGATGCCTAAAGCAGCAAATAAGAATAGCTCCCCCGAGTACCTAAACCAGCAAGCAGAAAAGGAGTGCTTTTGCTTTCCATATTCCCAATGGCTGGCTTCTACCCCGTTCCCAACTGCTTTTGGAACTTAATGAGAAACAGCTCTCTAATGAAATTTAACAGAAAATAACACTGCAATCGAGGCGAAAAAAGTTATTTCCAAAAAGAAATTTAAAAAAAAAAAATTCCACGCTAAAACCAAACCCCAAACCAAAAATGTACTTCTGAACTCCGTGCTGTGCAAAGGTACAATCAATACTACTATATCTGGATACAGGCAGAGAAGGCAGAACAAACTGCATTACAATTCTACAAGGCACTGAGCTACATGTCTTCAGTTTCATCTAGTGGGAAAAAAAAAAAAAAATCAATCTACTATCAAAGGGCACTACTGAATTATTGTTACATTGTGATACTTAAAAATAGTTGGATTCCTTCCATCCCACATTAAAATTGCAACTGAAATTAACTGTTATCAAAATACAATCAAAGGTCTGAACCTTAAAAAGAAAAGTATTATAACATTTATAAGAAATAAAGTTAATGACACCACAGTTATTATTTCATTAAACAACCTCCCTTAACTGCTGCATATATGGAAACTACCTTTATGTTCCAAGAGCAAAGCAGAAACCAGACAATAAACAATAGAGAGAAAAAAGTTGCTATGGTCAACCTATATATATATATATGTATGTATTTATGTATTTAAACTTATATAATACACACAGAAATATGCACCTAACATCAACACCACCCCATCTTCCTTTCCTGTTTTTACTTCTAGAAAAAACAAAGGTACAAAACTTTCCTTCTCTCCTGGGCCCTTAAACAGAAAGGTATTGTGGTACTTCTTGAGGGATTATTGCAGTCAGGATTGACAGGAGAGAAAAATCAAAATACAGCAAATACCACTGGTTTACACAGCATCTCCCATGCAGAGGTGTTCACATCCTTGTCTGAGAGGGAAATGTGTTCCTGGGCCAGCTGCCCTCTTCATACAATAGAGATGTTTCTCGGAAGCAAACACGATCTTGTTAAACAAGAGCTGTGCTTTAAATTGTGGAGTAAAACTTGAGTTTCAAGAATATGTAGGAAAACAATACAAAAGTGAACAATTCAAGTAGTTCTCAGATGTATATTTGGTTCGAAACAGGTAAAACAGAAACATATAAAACACACTGAAGAAGAACTGGGAAGTGAGAAAACCAGGACTTGTGGAAAGCTTTTTCTTAATACAGGGTGGTAATAACTGAAAATAAATAGCATTAACCAAAACTTACATTGAAATCATGGGCATTTGATATTGAGCATTCAAAATTATGAACAGTAGAAATTTTGCAGTGATCATTAAAGTAACTTTCCAGTGTTTTTGTTAGTTATATAATCATACAGAAGAGCAAACTAATTAAAGCAGAGCTCTGAGTGTTCTACTAAGAAAAATAAAATATTAATAGCTATAATCCCTTATCACCAAAATAGCAGGCAGAAAGGAGTTTTCTACTCAAATAAAAACACCTGACCAGCAATTTCCCTGGTATAAAAACATCAGCCATAGCGCACAGACTTGTATTTCTTCTTGCAACATAAAAACCCCAGACAACCAAAACAAAAGCCCCAGCAGACAATTAACCCCAAACAAAACTAGTATTTGCCTAAATAATAGGAAGTCTGTGTGTTCCTTTCTGATAAAAGGAAGGACAAAAAAACCCATCCTAAGTGAAGAAAATTTAAACCTGTATACCTGTATAAGGCTTGAGGATGCTGAAAGAATTTACCAATGAATCTAAGAACTGTATGAACTACTTTCTACAACTTAGTGCCCCCATAAATAACAGACTGAGTAACTCCTTAAGCACTTGAGTGTTGAGCATGAGCAAAGCAAACATAAATTAGGTGATAACACTCAAGAGGAAGAAAACTGTTAACATTTTTAAAAAGTTTAACATCTCAAAGTAATTTCTACAAAGAGTCAACAACAGCCAATACATTCTGCACTTTAAGAATCTATTAGAAGGCAATAACATCAACAAAGTTAGTTTAGTCTAAGTAAACTCAGTTAATAAATACACTTTGCCTTCTGATTAGCTGCTGATATGGATCATAAAGCAGGATCAAGTCCCAGGGAAGTGAGTGGGGTCTCTGCAGGTACAGGCAGCCACCCACATAAACTCCAAATAAACTCCATTACAGGATGAGGGCACAGAGATTTCTACAAAAAACAAATCAAACAAACAAACATCACCCCCCAACAACAACAACAACAAAAACCCAAAAGAAACAACAACAAAACAAACAAAAAACCTCACAACCCCCCCATCATAACCCAAAACCACCCTGAAGTTGTATTTAATTAGAAACAGTTGTCAACTGTCACAGCTGCATTTTCAGAACAGATTTGGGTTAAAGCCACTACATTAAGCTGCCTTTATTGCCTTCCCTTGCACTAGTAACATTCAGAGCAATGGAAGGTAAAGTCTAATCTATTTTCAACATATACACCATTAGCTTGCTGAACTACACTCCACTTCATCAAAACAATTAGCCACTTGCATCCTGGTGGTTACCACAGCATCACCATTTCTTTAAAGTAAGACGCTTCTCCTCTTAATTTTACAGATTCCTTATGATAGCACAGAAATGTTGTGCAATTTAAGGTATTATGGAGGTCTTATGCCCACCATTGTCCTGATAAACCATTTTAAACTTTATTTTGTAACTTCAAAAGGTATTTGTTATCAAAGACCTTTGGTGGGCCTAAATTGTACGAAATACGTTATTTCCAATATTTTGAAAAACCTAATAAGCAGAGAAAAAGCACATGCCAAACACTATTAAAGGAAGCTTTCTTTAATAAGATTTTGCTGATCATGTATCAGCAGCACCACCATGTGTTAAGTGAACAAAACATTTATTGCTGGGAGATCACCAGTATTGCTGAGTATAATCAAGCATTTACAATTTAAGTAATTGATGCAGGCCTAAGTAATGATATTTTTACATCGTGTTGTCATGCCAGATTTGTAAAGCCTGTCATTTCAAGTAATATTACAATTTTAAAGTATTAAAAAATCCCATCTTATTGTTTTCCCACTGCTAAAGAAAGAGAAGACAAATAAATATCCCTGAGAAGGATTAAATAAGTTACAAAGTCAGAGGCAGTGAATGGATTCAGGATATCACCAGCTACTGTGGAGGGAAAGAGGAATGGAAAGAGGGAGAGAAAGACGAGGCTTTGTTCCCCAGCATGATATGAGAGTAACATAAATAAACATAAGTATCATAAAACTAATTGTAATATTGCTTAGTGCTAAAGTTACAGCAGTATTAGTGTACTTTAACTTAGTAGTATTAGTTATTAGTATTACTATAGTACTTTAACTTATGTTCATACTATACATAAATGATTTCTCAGAAGGTTTAAATCTCCCAAATTTCAGATTATTAGGAGAACATTTATTACATTACTTACACCAATACGGGTTTTCCCGATATCTTAGGGCTGTTTAAAACTTCTATCATGGCTTGTTTTGTTTCTTCCATTCTTTCAACATCACTGGAATCCACCACAAATATCACTCCGTAGGACTCAGCATAGTAGTTCCTCCAGATATTCCGAATTCGTTTTCCACCTCCCAAATCAAAGATTGTCACTTCAAAGCGTCCCTGCTTAAGATCAATTTTGGAAAACCCAACTGTTGGAGCCACATCTTCAGGAGACTCTGTCAGAGTTCAAAAAAGAAAGTTTATCTTTCAGTTTAAAGAGGATTTAATATCATGATTTGTGTAGCAAAATTAATATTTTAAAAATATGGAGTAAAGTCTCTCTGTTAAATGGCATCACATTGCCAAACACATTTTTATTTTTACATTAAGATTTTCCCCTTTTCTCAGGTAATTCTGAATTAACACATTAGTCTTTTAACCAGTTGCATTACACTAATTTAGATAGGAGCATTAGATCAAGGGGGTGGAGAAAAGAAAGGAGCCAAAAATGCAGTTTTTAATAATTTATTTATATTAAAATATATTTATTTATATAATAGATTTATTTTGCTATTTATAAATAATTCATATATTTATATTGAATATTTAATATTTTAATATAGATAGTTCCATTGCAGTGGTCTTCAGTGTACTGCCATTTTTACTTCCCCGTCACCACCATCCAGCATTTGCATGGTATTAATTCATGTTTGAGAAGGAAAACAAACAAAACATTATGACCTGGGAACCCTTGTGCTCTGCTAAATTTATTCTTTATCCTCTATGGTTGCCAAAACAACTTCAGAAGTTTAAACCAAGGCCTAAGATGAAGTGAACGAAACCACGTTCCTTTGAGATGTAAACTACTTAACTCTCTTTATTCAAGAACAGGTTTCAGCCTTTGCTTGTTTATTGTTATTTTCTGTGTTTCTAGTTTGCCATGCAATATGCTAAAACTATTATAGTTTTATATTTAAAACTCTTGCTCACTGTCTGCCTTCCTTGAGGGCAAAGAAAGCTTGTACTTGCCTCACACCACTAAGCTCTCTCTGCAGGGCTGAGATAATTGGATATATTCAACTGTTTTATGTAGTTTGGTAGCCACAAGGCAGGAGAAACAGGTGTAAGATTCAGTTGTTTTGGCAAATAAGTCTTTGGTGGCCATGCTGATTTACCCAGAGTGCTAAAAACTGAGATATGACAGCTGGGTTTTAGCAGAAACCAACTGCAGCTGCAGTCTCCTCCTACAGACTGGGTATCTGATATACAGCCAAAAATACTGGTTCTAATCTCTGCAAGCCCTGCTAAGGGAAAAAAACCCAACCATTATTGCATTATAAGGCAACTGTTTAAACACTGCGAAACAGTCACAGAAATCAGAACTATCTCTTCCTTGAGTTTAGAAATACCCATCTTCACCTTATCTTTTTTCCCCAGAAAAACAGGATTTTTAGAAATAACTGTCATATTGAGCTAATAAAGGGATTAAAGTGGATTTTGATATAGAATGGAAGGCTAAATAACTAAACACTCATGTTTTCAGGGCAAAGACTCAGGAACATGAGAGAATATCCTTAATTTTATTCCAGCTTCCTTACATAACACAAGTAAACAGAAAGTTGAGGTGGAGTTTTCAAGTCTACCAAAACACTACTGAATACATTCTTGTTATTGCACTAGATGAAAGTTATTTAGAACGACAATTTCAGAAGTACGGGGGAAAAATCCTACAGAGAATTTTCGTTTTCATAAGCACAAGTTTTATCTCGAATTACATCCTGTTTGCACTGTGTCATTGGATGGTTCAAAGTACCCTTCAAAATGAAGTTGTCTCTTACTGTTAATTTTCTAGGCAGTAATTTCAGTGCT
This sequence comes from Corapipo altera, assembly GCF_003945725.1. Lineage (NCBI taxonomy): Eukaryota > Metazoa > Chordata > Aves > Passeriformes > Pipridae > Corapipo > Corapipo altera. The sequence continues at coordinate 4,359,136 of NW_020884934.1, read as the reverse complement.
CTTCTGATGATAAATGATGATAAAAAATATGTGTTATTATACACACATATGCAATTTCCCTCTTTTTAACCTTTTTGTCATTATATGTAATTACAACACTGATTTTTATATAAAGTTTGCACGTTACTGGATGGTCACCTGAGAGCAACCTGAGCACAGGCACACAAGTAAAAAAGAAAAATATGAAGTCCATTGATTTCTCTAATGTACACAACATGTGAAGCAGATCTTTAACCAGAATATTTTGTATCATGGCATTAATTCAAAGTAATTATTACATAGAATGTGGTCTACAACCTTCAGAGTTTTTGTCCTACACTTTCGCTTAAATCAACTGACGGAGACTAGCAACTTGTTTGTAGTTACAATGTTCCTTCAGCTATTTATTGAACTGCTGAAAAGACCTTATTCTTGTCAAAAATATCCTATGATGCTCATGAAATTTAAAAAGAACCCAGAACATATTTTGTTGCAATTTAGCATTTTGCACAGTTAAAAATACAGTGGTCAGCTCAAGGCATATAAGCATCAAGATACTCTGAACATTTGTTTTTTTGGGCTTTTCAGATTTAAATGATTCAAAATTAGGAATTATTCTCTCTCAGTACTCCATTTAGACAATAAATAACTTCCTTACCTCCTTGAATTCCTCGAACTGTAGCAGTTTTACCAGCATTATCAAGACCGACCATTATTAGCGTCACCTTCCTCCATAAGGATACAAATAAAAGAGAAAGATATTTAAAATCTTTTTCTCCCTCCAGCTAGACACCACTTATTTTATTATATTTTTTTAACACATGCATAGCAAATTTACCACCAAGCAGTAGAAATAACAGGTATCAAAATACCAAGGAGTAGCATTGGTACAATTGCGTATCTGGTGTTCAGTATGTCAAACCACCTGAATAGACAGAACAGCAGAACAAGGTATGAAATGAGAAGTCTATTATTGTGGTTCTAAGTTTCATATGAGACAACGATTTTGCTTTCAATTTGTATTTGCCTGCTGAAATTTAATTTCATGGTACTGTAAATTTTATTTGGTGTGGTCATGGTCCCTTTAACAATTCCTGGCAAAATGGTAATTTCATTTCCATTTTCCTGTATTTTTACCATCTCTCTGCCTCAAAGCTGTTCCTGTATTAGGAATTTATTTCTGTCTCCAGGAATGCATCTGAACAACACTACACAGTACATAAAAGTTGTGTAGACAGCATCAGATGCTATAAATATTTACCAGAAGAGGATTTTAAACAAAGCAATAGGAAAAGCATGACTCTGTACTCCTCAGCTTTTCCTCCTATTCACAAACACTCAGAGCAGTCAAATGAAATTTGCTCAATTTTATGCCCCTTTAAGTGAAGTAATACTAAAAATATTGTTATTTCCAGACTTAAAACTGTAATAGTATCAAACATGAAGTATAATTTATGCAAGTTCTTTCAGAAGAGCCAAAAAGCTCTGAGAAAAGAATCTAAAAATGAAGAGTAGGATCATAATACATTATACTTTAACAGGAATCTAAAATTAGAACTTTTATAAACTCACAATTGTCTCTAACACATTAGTAGTGTCAGAAAGCTACTCAATCCAACATAGTTCTTTGAACAGCAGCACCTTCTGTAAAATCTAAACTACGTAGCACTGAAGAAAAGAGCAAATCCTCCTACGAGTGTGAAGTATAAATAAGTTTATTTATTTCCCATAGTTTGCATATAGTTTGAAACAAACTATGTACTATCTGTGCCTCCCTGCGACTTGGAGGAAAAAGCAAGATGTCAAAGTAATAGGAACAAAGAAAAACAGTAAAATTCCATAAATGAGAATGGATCACCAAGCTACCCAGGAAATGCAGTATTAAGATACTTCAACAATAGTAAGAAAATTAGTTTTACACTGGGGCTACTCTTGACAATAAAGTGTTTTAACACATTACACTTAAAAATTTCAAAACGTAGAAACTAAAACAATAAGATAAAACCCAAACACAGTAGTCCTTGTGGTTTTCTACCATGGAGTGATTCCATCAGTGGACAAGGGAGGGGCTACAGATGACATTTATCTGGACTTCCGTAAAGTCTTTGATGTGATCCCCCACAACATCCTTCTCCCTAAACTGGAGAGATGGATTCCAAGGTGGATAAGGAATTGGTTGGACAGACACATCCAGAGGGGAATGGTGACAGCTCAGAGTCCCCATGGACATTAGTGACCAGTGGTGCCCCTCAGGGGTCCATATTCGGATGAGTGTTATTTAATACCTTCATCAATGACAGAGATGAAGGGATCCCTGTTGGAGTGATTCCAGAGGAGGGCCACCAAGTGGATTTGAGGGATGGAGCACCTTTACTATGAGGAAAGGCTGAGAGAATTGGGATTGTTCATCCTGCAGAAGAGTAGACTTCGGGGTGACCTAATTGCAGCCTTCCAGTACCTGAAGGTGCCACAAGAAAGTTAAGAGGGACTTTTTACAAGAGCTCGAAGTGACAGGACAAGGAGAAACAGCTTCAAACTGAAAGAGAGTAGGTTTAGATTAGGTATTAGGAAAGAAGTCTTTACTGTGAGGGTGGTGAGGCCCTGGCACAGGTTGCCCAGAGAAGCTGCGGATGCCCCGTCCCTGGAAGTGTTCAAGGCCAAGTTGATGGGGATTTGAGCAACCTGGGATAGTAGGAAGTGTCCCTGCCCATGAGGCTGGAACAAGATGATCTTTAAGATCCCTTCCAATCGAAACCATTCTATGATTCTATAACAAACATTTTAGCACCACCCCATAATGCTCAACCTGAGGAAACAGGACATGAAAGACAGTATTTTGAATTTTATACTTTCCTGAAGTCAGAAACAAAGCACCCAAATTGGAGATGATTAACATTTCATTTTTAAGATCAGAAGATGTATTAATTATCTCCTGGAGAAAAAAACTGATTGATTTTTGTAACTGAATTAAAAAATACGAAGCAAATGAAGTAAAGTATAGGCGGGATACAGGAAGATCAGCACAGAAATGTAGAATAGCTTCCCATAGTTACCTGACAGGTTCCTGCCACCGTTTTAACCAGTTGCAGCAATTGGCCATTAGACTGAACATCCCTCTTCACTATCCATCCAGAGCCATCCAGAAACAATGTGGACAGGCCAGAGCAACCCAAAAAGACTTTGTCTTGTCACTGCTGCTAGCAAGGAAAAGAAGGGAAAAAAAGGCATGGTTAGCCCCTATGTTTAACCAAGGCAAGGTATTTCCCTATCTGTTCATGTTCACTTAGCCCATGACAGTCCCATTATTTCTTTCTCTTTTCCATCCTCTCAAATTTCATCTGCCCCCATTTTACGTACCTGGGCAGCAACAACACAGTATTCACATAAAATAAACTACACACAAGGAAACCTGCAAGTTAGAAGAGCAAGACGTATCAAGCTACAAAATTCCAGTGCTTGCCTTGCTGACACATCCCACAGTTCTACTGAGGAATGGAAAGTAAGGACCAATTTCAAGCATGAGTAAGGCTTATAAGAACATAACAGGATAAGGCATTAAAAGCAAACACAGAACGTCCCTACCTGCTAAGTGTATTCACTTAACTGTCAACTGCTTTTACACAAAAAGATCCCACAACAAGGAAACTGGGTTCTCTATTGAGTATTTTGAGGAACTGGCAACTGTATCTAGTAATGGTCACTAAATTAAATAAAAGTATCAATTACTTCCATCATTTCACAATTCTACTTTCTACTCTTTAAGGAGAAAGAAACTGAGAACATTCCTCTTTTTCACGCTGCTCTATGAAACAAACAATGGAGAATAACTGTGTGATATGTGCTTGGCTATTTTGTTGTACACACATTTATATTTATATATATTTATTTATGAAACAGTAAAGCTTACACGAACCATGCAGTCAAGGGCACAGAGATGCAAAAGCTTTAAAACTCCTCCAGTTATCCAAGTTACAATAATCCTATGGCCAACAACAGTAGTTGTCCACGTAAAGGCCTTTCACTTTACTGTATATTAGAGTCCAGCACTTGTTAGGGGCTGGAAAAGGCTGTTCAGGTTGTTTCTCCCCTGGGAAAATGCAAAGCCATTTGTGGGACTATGTTTTCTCAAGTGCACTTGGTGGGTTACATGGAAGAGTGGGGAAACCCAGTGTGCATCTCAAGGAAATTTAAACTTGGGGGAAAATAACCCATGATTTGAGTTTTATGTTATAGGATGTGCACTGTCACCTCAGCTCATCTCAGCTCCCATTTTGATCAACAGATTAAGCTAAGAAAACAACTGGATTCACACCAGGGCAGCTGGGATGCAGACATATATTCCCTACTGCCAACCTGCCTCCGTGAGAAGATGAACTGAGAGTTATGACACTCTGAATTACCACAGCAAGCCTCCTAAAGCTTGAGTCTCAAAATCCCTCTCATATTTTAAATTATAACTAACCTCAAATCAAAGTAATTTCAAATGATGCAGAAAACTGAATAATTAGAGATTATAACAACTTTCCAAATCTGTCATCTTTCAAATCTAGACAAAAGTGAAAAAGAATTGAGGAACTATCCCTAATAGACCTATGTTGTCCTTAACAAACTGTGGTGGTTTAGATAATTTTACACAGGTAAGAACTAAGAGCTCTTCCTGATCCCATGAAGCTGCTGTATTCAAGGATGTCTTTGTGTGGATTTGCTGTCATTTAATATCAGAAATAGGTCAGATTTCTTTTGAAGCAGAGACAGATACTCTTTAAACATTTATATTCCATTGTACAAGAGAACCTGAGCTTCTCCACAGGAGAGCTGAGTGCATGAAGAACACAGAAGTTTTTAGGAAGTAGAGCAACATGAATGCAATTATCACAAGTAGTAAAACTGAGCTCTGAAGAATACAAAATTATAAAAAAAAATATGCAGTGGGGTATGGTGCCTCAACCCACAAGCAAGTAACAACAGAGCTAACTTTGAGAACACAGTTACACAAATTTTCAGCTGGTTCTACTGAAAAGCAAAATGTAACAGCTCAATGAACAAAGCGTGCCATTGTCACTTTGTCAAATGACAAAAATGTGGTATTTTCAGTGCCTGAGCATCCTAACAGAACAATTCCCACCCCATATTATGCAGACCGTCCAGCTTTGCAAACTGCTCTCAGCACACATATGGCCCAGAGCATTCAAATGGGATTCAGGAGACCAGGAAAACTTGTTAAAGACTGAAGAGCAGAGGATTACTATGTCATAGCACAGGAATCACTGTTTAAATATGGAATCATAAAGGCAGGTGGGCAGGAAGTCACAAATAAGAAAAATTTTCACAAACATGCCACTACAAAGGGCATTCAACACTGCTGAAAAAATCATGGTAGGGAGGCAAATCACATCGTGTTATGGGAGCTTGGAGAGACTCGATCCCTGAAATACGTATGGCACATGACAGGTATTTTATATGTTGCATTAACAACATCCAAAACCTGTTCCAGACATTACATCTGTCAGTTGAAACTCTTTGTGCCTGTTAAGGTCAAACAAAACCAAGGTCAGAAATACTTCACAGTTAAGCCAGTACACCATTTATGTAGCAGGTCAGCACAAGTGCCAAGGACTAAGAATGTCAAAGATCCCACTTTAAAGTACAAAAAAAGGTGTAGCATAAAGAAAAACAAGACAGATAAGTGCACTAACACTCTAGATTAAGATCAAGAGGTACTCAGGAGCCCTGATGTTCATGATCCAAAGCAATGGGTAGCAGCAAGTCCAGCATCCAAAGTCATCTAATGAATATGTTTATCTACTTTCATATCAAAGTGCAAAACCAGCACCTTTTACACATTTTAATGTAAGAATCTACATTAAGTGTTGTGCCTTCAGTAGAGGTTTTTATAGTAGAGAATTTCTCTCAGTTACAGCAGGGTTTCACGTCCTTTGAAATGCAATCAAACAAACCATTTAAACCTGACCCTCCTCACGGAGCTTAATTATTTAATTTCCTACTGTAATGTTCCTCATCTGATGTGTTTGAATTTTATTTTATATTTATATAGACTTACACAGAATTTTAGTTCTGTGTCGTTTTCAAACAGTGGTTTTCACATATCCATTAAGAAAACCTTTGCACCTCAATTACCCAGATCTTAGGAAAAGTTCTGAAATATTCCCTAGTAAGGTACATATTTCTCAGATTAAGGTGATGGTGGGTTATCATTTTACAAAAAACTGAAAACCTTTTCCTTCTTGTGGCACAAAATTCCACTTCTCAGTTCTGCCAGGTCAAAAGATATCGGTCCTTAAAGCTGTCACTGGTTCCAGACAGAATAATGATGGGCCTCTAGCCAGAGCACGATTTTGAGAACTTCCAAAAAATTATTCCTCAAGCAAAACTTAAATTTTGCAAGCGGTCGTTTCTGAGCATTTTAAGAACGATTTTAGAATCAAACCCCGAGAACAGCGACGTCTTGAAAAGACTTGAAGCATAGGAGTATCTGCAAGAAAACAGCTATGAGACCGCCAGCTTTCCTGGAAAAGAAATGTCACTACAAGAAAACAACTTTAGGACCTCCAGCTCTCCAGGAAAAGCAAAGTTACTACAAGATCCACTGCAGTTCCCAGCCACGCTCCTCCCCTTCAAAAAAAAGAAGCAACTCCAAAATCCAGACACCCATGCACCGTCCCTTCACTCGACTGTCCCACCGCGGAACGTGGCTTCTTTGTTTTATATGGAAAACCCCCCCACTTTCTAAGGGGCGAACACCTCCCCTTCCCGGCTGCCGAACCCCCACATGGCTGCGCCCTCCTCCCCCGCCCCCGGGCGCTCACCGGTGGCTCTGGCGGAGGCGTCCACGGAGACGGGACGTCGCGGTATCCCCCAGGCTGCGGGGGGAGAAGCAGCCAGGGGCGGCGGCCCCTCTCCGGCCCCGCCACGCTCGAGGCGCCTCCGGCTCCGTGTGAGGCGCCCTCGACCCGTAACCCCGGGATACGGCGGACGGCGGCCGCAGAAGGACACACTTAATGGCGGGCAGGAAGGTTAGCCGAGGCCCGGCCAATAAGACCGGGCGGCTCTGCCCGATCAGCCAATCAACTGCGAGCATGACCCAATCACCACCGCCCCCTCCGCCTCGCTCCCCCGGCCCCTGAGAAAGTAAACACGGCGACCCTATAATAACATGGGTCTATTAGAGCCGCCGTGCTTGTTTCGGTCTATTCTGCCGGGATGCCTGCGCAGCTCCATGTGCCCGGCCCACTGTGTCCGGTCAGGCCGCTGCCCCGGCGCCCTGCTGACGCTCCCCGCAGGGCAGCGCTGCCCGGCCTCCCCCCCCCGCCCCGCCGTCCCTCCCTCCCGCCCCCGGAGCCTCGCCCGGCCCCGCTGAGTAGCGCAGTCCCGGCCGCCCCCCGGCAGCGATGGGGCCGCGGTGGCTCCCGCTGCTGGCAGTGGCCATCGCGATGGCCCAGGCGGCGACCTGTGAGTGGGGAGAGGGAGAGGAGCGGGGGGCACGCGGGGGGACGGGCCGGGGTCGTGGGGATGGGGCCAGCCGGAGAGTATGTGGAGCTCATCGGTCCCAAGGGATTCGGCAGCTTTCTGGGACAACCGAGTTGTGACTCGGCGCCCTGAGCGGCTCTGGAGCTGTTTATGGCCAAGGGGAAAGTGTCCCTTCACGGGGTTCCCTCCCAGGAACAACCCTTGGGGATAGATCGAGGTCTCCAGGAGACACCGCGTTATTGTGCGGTCCCTGACTTTTGGTAAGTTCAGACCTAGGTAAGGGCTGCTTGCTCTCACAGATTAAAAACCAATAATAATAATAATAAAGTCTTTTCGAAACAGAAGTCTTTGAGCCTTTTAGTAGTAAAAGAAGACTGCATCTGGAACAAGCTCAAAGTAAGCCTCTTTCTGACCCATTTTACTAATGATTAAACCGGCAGAAGAGAAACCCAGTGTTTACCATTCAGGCTTTCTGTTTGAATGCTGGGGTTTCTGACTCGAGAAGGGAACAGTATCGAAAGATGAAAGTTAATTTTTTAACTTTTTTTTTTAACGGGTTCTAAAAATAAATCTTCTAATGAGTGTTTCATAATGTTTTTTTTCTCCTGTTTTCATCACATTTTCGGTTCCATGTATCTTCTCCATTGCATACCTTGTCACTTTTCTCAGTAGCAGTGTCTTGCTAATGCAAAATTTCTGTGGTCCATATAGTCCGGCTTCCTATCCCTCTCTCTGAACAATGGCAGGGATTTCTGGAATGGCAGGGAGGCAGGAAGAGAAAACAGCTTAATGATGCAGCTTGTACCGTTCAATAATCATAAATGAAAGTTGCCTCTGCTGGTCTTAGTGCCGTTGTTTGGTCAAACACCCAGTGAGGGACAGATTTTGGAGAAGTAACATAAATATTAGCGGCTGACTTTTTTTTTGTTGGCTGCATAAAGCTCATGTCACTGATAAGCATTTTGGGAGACTCTAGTCCCTGGAATTTTGGAGCTGTTTGCAATACAACAGCATCACATGTCCTTTTTATTCAGTTTATGGGGGCTCCGAGTTTCTGGGAGAGAGCGGGACTGGGCTACAGCTGCTTTCCATGACTGGGGGATTAGGTAAGGAGCTCTAAGTTAGGTTTAAGGGGCCCACTTAAGGCAGGTTTGTGGTTGCATCTGCACAACAAAACAGCTGTAAGAAGCTACTGAATCTCTTCCTCTCCCACAATTTTTTTTTTTTTTAGTAGCATTGCTTCTAAACAGGTGCTTGATAAGTCATCACTACACAGTGTCTGTACAACACCTATGGAAATTGTAAGGCATGATGCTTCAGTGATAACTGAGTGAAACACACCAAGTGCATTAAGGGTTAACTGTTGGTTTGGCAGGGTCAGAAGTAGGCTGGAGTTTCCTGTAATCAAACTGGCAGCAGTAGCAATCAGGATTGTTTTTTAATAAAGGTCCTATCATAATCTTTGTAATTAAAACACAGATTATTAAATACACTACAAATTCTGTGTATGGGAGTTGAAATATTTGCACCCCATGGAATTTGCTTTGAGTTACATGTTTTATTTAAACTCAATGCCATGGGAAATCAGCTTAGGAGAAGGATAAACAGCTGTGATGTAGGGGAAAAGACCTATTTCCATTACTCCACTGTGTACTGAAGACATGAGGTAGAAAGTGTTATATCTGTTTGCATGCACTTGAAGTTTTCTTGTGTTTTATTTACTGTAAAACTGTATGAAAATGAGAACGATGCAGCTAAAAGTCAAAACAAGACTGTTTAAAGTCAGCTGTGAATTAGGCCTCATCCACACCACAGAGCCTCTGCCCCAAAGCTATGTCAGTGTGTTTGTAGAAACCTTCAATGCAAATAAAATCAGCAGATGTGGTACACAGTTTTACTTTTTTTGTTGTCACTCCTAGATGGTTCTTCTGCATCCTTCTTATTAACTTGCTTTTATGTAGTGACAAAGCATTTACTCAAAGTAATTAAAATGACACTGCTAGCAACAGTTGATGGTAAATAAGTTATCAGAGTGTTTTCCTGGAAGTGCTTTCCAGTGCAGTTAGGGTTCAGAAAAGGTCTTAGGAGGCCTTTCTTGTCCTGTCATCTCTCTGTGCATTTTGCCAATCTCCTTGGAGACAGCATATTAGTGGTGGGCTTTTGGATTGAGAGAAAAGGTCTAAGACATCCACAGTTGCAGAGTTTCCAGTTCATCGCTCCCCCTCTCTGCTCAATGAAGAACAATCAGAAAATCCAAATCCACCTCTTGAAATATGTTGTTAACAGCCTTTCTTGAGACAACGCTTCTGGTATACCTTAAGGATTGTGAAAGTGGAAGACAGTAGCAGAGAAAAGCAGGCTTGAAGCATTTCTTTTGTGACAAGAATTTTGCGGAAAGTGGAGGCCCAGAAAATAAGATGAGATTGTTGTTTCTCCAAGCAGTTTCCTTGAGGATCAGTTTCATCTTGCAGGGTTCCTTCTTTTCTCCAGTAAAAGCACCACGTGGATTAGCATGTCTATAAGAAAAAATTAATCGTCAAATACCAGACTGATACACTTATGAGCAGGGAAGGACACAAGCTGACCTCTCCTTGCATTCCTGAGCAGCTCTTTGAGATAAAGGTGTGCTTTAAAACTTTGGAGGTGTACTGTAGTACATCCACCTTATGCTAAAGAAATTTTATCTATTGCCTTTCTAGAAAGATTAATCTTATCAGAGTGAAAGCAAATAGATCAGTTTGGAGGTACAAGCTCACCCCACATAAAATACATTCGGGATGCTGTAACAGAAAGGTTTCTTCAGGTCATTATCCAGTGTTGCAGAGTGCTTCAGCTGTGTTCCTTGGAACTTGCTAGAGACCATAAGGTGTTTAGGATGGTATGGTTTTATTAAATATGTCATCTAAAAGCCATTCTTGATTCAGGTTCTGGGCCTCATTAGCTACTCTTTAAGTTTTCTCTTTCCTGTCAGTACACAGAAACTGGGAGGCTGTTCCCTGACACTTGGCTGCTCATGTGTCTCAAGAAGGTGCTCTGGGTTTGAGGTGTTATCTGCTCACGATGAGACTGAATTAACTGTGTCTGCTTGAATTGGTCTTGTCTGCAGACCTGTGATGAATAGGTATGAACACCAAATCTGATCTGTGCTGCAGATGTCAGGACCCTCACATGGTTGTGCTCCTCCGAAAGGTTAAGTTGTGCAAAGGCTGGTAAAAGAAGGGCAGGTGTAGAAGTGTAGGTACTCTCCAGTTAACATGTGTCATCCATGCTCTTTAACCCTGTCAGCTGGACTTTTTCCAATTATGCTCATCCATTTTTTCCTTTATCACAAGGTGTGTCCAAAAGTTAAACACGAGGCAGTCTGATTTAGTTGCTGTTCCTGTAGAGTTGTCTCTAAAAAGAACACCGGAGCAAAAATATCTTTCATTTGTTCACCATTTGTGTAAAAGTCAATAAAATGACAATAACAATATATGTGAAAATTAAGTAACAACACATAACATGATGAATCTGAAATATAAAAGTTAACTAGGATTCTATTTTATCTTGGTAAACTGTGAATGTATTCATACATTATCTGAGATTTCTCACCTTTTACTTTGTCTTGTTCTGTACAGTTCTGAAAAATAAAATTACATTTATGTTAATTACATCTAACAAGTAGCGTGATTTTATAAGACATGTTTTTGGTCTCACATGACTTAAACAGCACCAGAATATTTACTCCTAGATCACTGAGACAGGTAATATAAGAGGCTTTGCAGCTTTTTTCCGCTTGCTGGTCACGTATCTCATCTTGTAATGTTCATAACTTAAAAAAAAAAATCTTGTCCTGAATATGAGAGTTAAATTATGCTTTGGACATAGCATTGCACAAACATTTTGGTGACTCAGGATTTCTTTTTTTGGTCAGAAACAGCTCCCCCAGATACAGAAAACAGACTCCTAGGATTTCTTGACTGCAGTTTTCAAAATGACAGTGAACTCAGCTCTTGACTAAGCATTTAATTCAGAATTTTGTGTTAGGTTCTCATATTTATTCAGTGTTTATAACTCTTTTTAGCTGTTAAAAAGATAGATAAATAATGAGAGAGCTTCTTTGTTTCTCCAAAGTTTTATCCCAGCAGTATGCCTCCCAGTTCCTGCTCAGGAAACGTCGAGCCAATTCTTTTATGGAAGAAAGTAAGAAAGGAAATCTAGAAAGAGAATGCATTGAAGAATTATGCAATAAGGAAGAAGCCAGGGAAGTCTTTGAAAATAATCCTGAAACTGTAAGTATTTTATGAATATCTGTGACATAGATAGTTCTTTGCAGAGGGAAAGCCAGAAGTACATAGAATTCACACTTCAAAGCTATAAGAATCTTAATGAAAGGGTTAGATTTAATTACTGCGAGATTTTTTTCAAAGTGGGGAGGACTTGATTCCTCAGTTCAGTACCACTGCACATTGTTTGGTAGCAGGTATATTTTATTTACCTTTTTACTACAAAAGGTTTATTATATTTTGCAAACTGTGTCAGTTCCAAGTTTTGTCTTTGATAACATTGGCTATATTTGGCTATACTAGTTGTTAAGTTTAAATAGTTTCAGTAGTCAATGGTCAATTGCTTTTAATAATTTTTGCTTTTGTAACACTTTTCATTTTATTTGGAATGAAGTTGCTGTGAGAAGTTAAATGTATTCCAGGGGGAATTGTTTGTTTTAGGTTGAAAACGGGAAATAAAGGAGCCTAGCTCTACATCCAATAACAGCATCAGAACAGATCCTCCCATTTAAAGAGAATTTTCAAAGTAATTTTGACACCCAGTTCATTTTCATTGCCTTCATTTTGCAAGTTCCCAATTCAGTGCAGTATCTTAATCTCTCCATTGAATCTTGTGTGTATTAAATAATCTACTTGTTTAGGCTAAACAACAATGACATAGAAAGCTTGGCCTATATTCTGTGAGTCAAAGGAACTTTTAAATTTGTTTGTAGTCCTAATACCAATATATTTTAGAATGTAATCAGTGATATATTTTGCTCTAATTTTATCTACCTGAAATTTTTCTTTTCTTTCCACAGGAGTATTTTTATCCCAAATATTTAGGTAAGTACAAAAAAAACCCCAAACAACTCTAGTATATAATTCCCTGATCCTCTCATTTGGATAATACTGGTTTAATTATTCTACCCAGAGCACTTGAATGATTTCCATGCTGATTATAATGCACAGAATCTCCCTGAGCACTTAGATCCTTAGTGCAGAAGCACTCAGGAGGTTGCTCTGTGATCAGCTGTCCTTAACATGCCCAGACAAGTTTCCTAATTCAGGCTTCGGGAACAGACTCTTTGAAGATGAATGAGCTTGTTGTGATTTCAGTCTAAATGAGTGCTAGTATCACCAGCAGATCCTGTGGATTTGCCTTTGCAGGCTGCCTTGCCTCCCATCGAGCTGGGGTTTTCAGGGTTGCTGCAGTTACTCCTGATTCTCCAGCTGACCTGAGGGCCTGCGTCAAGGGTAAGTGCTGCTGTTAAATGCTTTGCCTAATGCACTCACATCTAAGAACACGAGCATGGCTACAAAGCAGTTCCTATAGGCAGAAAAAGAGACAAATAACCATTTAACTCAATAATCTAAAGCAGAAATGGACAAAAAATGTTAGGTGAGACAGAGCATTTTCAGAGAAAGCAGTTTAAGCTTTATGAAGCACCCTGGAAAAGAACTATGACGAAGTGCAAAATGGAAGGCAGAATTCTCCTGGAAACAGAAGTGTCCTACACCAACCCACCAACATTCCCCAGTTCCTCTGTACTCTACTATGTCTTTAACTCTTTGCATCTAGCAAGTCATGTTCTATTAGTTAACTGGTTAATTCTTCATTGTACCACTCTTTGGCCCATAGCTGCACTGTGACCATTCATGAAGTGGGTAACATCAGCTGAAAAATTCAAATCTTACATGGAACACAGTCGTTGACTCCCCAAAAAAGGACACAAAGCATGAAACTTGTGATGTTTCTCAAATATTTTATTTTTATGCCTTTATCCATTCGTAAATCCAGTGTGAGTTATGTTCTCGTTAGTAAATTCACAGGAAGCAATTTTTACCATATTCCCTACTTGCCACAGTTGAAACATCTCTCTAAACCTGTTAAACTTTTACAGCCTAGTTATATCAAAGAAACCTTCAGTTTGTTTGAGTGGGAATGGGGATACTTAACCTTCTGACACTGTTTTTGTCACTGAAAACAATGGTAGGCAAAAAAAAAAATCCTCAATAATTACACTGCACATGGTCACGGATGAACATATTTTCCAGAACACTTGTCCAATGTGACTGCTGCTGTCACAAGCTAAAATATGCTCCCATTCATATCTTTCTCAGTCTCATTAGAGGTCCCAGGAGGAAAGGATTTAGCAGAACTGTGTGAATATGTATTACGCAGTGAAAAAAACCTAGTTTACTTGATAATCATTGTATTTCTCCCTTTGGGTTCACATTATAAAATCAAATTAAATAAATTATTACTAGTCAGTAGGATAAAGGAGAAGTGCATATGCATAAAATTTTCAAATGTTTATAAGGCTTAAATTTATGCACGTTTCTGGAGGGGAGCCACTGCTGAGAAAGTGGAATTTAAAATTCCTATTAAAACTATGCAACTTTTTTTTAAAATGTGTTTTTATTGAGACAAAGGTTTTGCGATACCGATATCAACATTTTTTTTTTTTAGTTTTAGAAGTTTTGTCTTCCTGAACTTCTCAACCCAAATGGTTTTGATACTGTCAAATGAAAAATCCAATTTTACTAAGGAGAAATAAATAAATAATTGTAATTAAGTGTATTATAATACAGTAAATACTTTCAATCTCAAGCTGAAAAAAAAAATCAAGGAATAAAAATAGCAATGTGAGCAGAATTGAAAAATAATTTGTCCAAATTATTTATTTGAGAACACAAAGGAACATACATTTTAGAGACACAGATTTCTAGGTAAACAATTATAAAAATCAGTGAATAGATTGACCGTTTAATCCTCATCTAGGAAAGACAAGGAAAATTCTGCAGTTCTTTAGTTCTTTTGAGTGAAGTAAGAAATGTTTAAGAAACCCAGTGAGGCGTTATGTACAGAATTGCAACAAGTTTTCTGTCTTCAGAAACATACTTGCCTTTTCACTCCACTTTTTTGAATATGAACATCACTGAATCCTTTCAACTTTTCATTCTGCAGTCTGGTTTTTAGGACACTATTTTATTTTTTTTAAAGCATGTCTAAGAAGGATATTCCAGAGCTTTAAAGTAGAAACAATGCATTTATAATGTTTGGAGACCTGCAGAAAAATAATCCAAAAAGACAACATCATAGTCAGCAGACACAAATACAATAATGCCTTATGTGGTATGCTGATGCAAAACTATAAAAATCATGGGAACTGCTGAAAGAAATGTATGTGTTTCAGTTGGAGAGAAGAAGGCAGTGAATTCTGTGTTCTCTGCCCCAGTCTACATATTTTGAACTTTGCTTTCTGAGATCTTGCTGGCATGTATAAAGGGTCTTCAGTTTCTCTTTATAATGCAGATTTGTTTGTCATTGAAGTTAATATTTGTAAAAGGTGACAGTATTAAATGCTGATGTATCCAGCCTACCCTTGACCTGGATGGCCAAGGCAACCTGAGGTGCCAGTTTCTCTGTAAAAGTGACCCTCCTTGAATAGAGAAACTCATCTAATTTTGAAGTCTTGGTATTCTTGAAACTTTCATCTGTCTACTGAAATTTGTGGCAATATGATGGGGCAGAGCACTGTTCTTTAAAAAGTGAAATACATCCATAAAATGTAATGAAAATAGTAACAAGTCTGAATTTGGTCATATTTTGTAGGCATTGGCATGGTTTGGCAAGTAATTTGTCTTCTAGTTGTTTTCTGTCTGACAAAGAAAGTATTCGTGGCTTGGTATGTTCTCAGTCACTTGTAAATTAGCAGCAAGATGGTTGTGGGGCTACTTGATGTTCTGCGTCAAGCCCTTTACTATTTCATGACAGGTACCTGTAGGAAGAGAAGAAGAATAAACTGATTTCTGAGGAAAAATAACCCCAAATAACAAGTCTTTTCAATGTTTTCCATCCCACAGAAATTTCAAACCAGTGCAGCCCTCTGCCATGCCATAAAGATGGATATAAGGATTGCATAGATGGACAAGGCAAATACACATGTGTCTGTAAACCAGGGTGGAGAGGAGAGAACTGTGAAGAAGGTATAGTCTTTGATCTCATATGTTAGTTCTCAGGAGTACAATTACAGTTCTGCTGTTATTGAATAGTATCTCAGTTGGTTGTATTTTGTTTTCCTTCCAGATATAAACGAGTGTGAAGACTTTAATGGAGGTTGTAGCCAAGGCTGTTCCAATTTACCTGGGAGCTACCGTTGCTTGTGTGAAGATGGATACTTCATGCACTCGAACAAACGGGATTGTGGAGGTACAAAGTGAGACTTAAGAACATTATTACATGACAATACACTGCCTACTGACTAGAGAGAGGAAAGAATTTAGTCCAATAGTTCCATAAATGCTCCAAGTTCATAAAAGGTTGTATTGCCTCTGAAAGATGCAGCCCTGCTTTAACTGGGTTACTCACTGCAAGCATTTCTGACAACTACATAGTGATCCAGATCAAGGAGAAAAAAAGAAAGAGGAAAAAGGCTGTAGATGAAATTCTTCTTCATTTCAGAGCTCCATAAAGCTTGGTTTTATCCCTTACCAGTCTCACATACGCTTTAAGCATGCTAAAACAAGAATCTAAAGTGGTGTGACCAGCTAATATTGTTACCATGGAAATCCTGCCTGGGTTTTGGCTGAATCATAATTAGTGATGCTGCTCTTTCGGGAGTTTGAAGTTCATTGGAGAAGAAACTATTAATGATTCCAAAAATTCTCATAATGGAAAGAGAGATTTGGCGTTTATTCACCCAGAATAATTTTTTTTCTGGGCCTGCCTGTGTCTGTTATTATTGGCCATGAACTACGTGCTTCGTTCCATTCCAGATAAAGACCGTGTACTGATATAATTAGCAATTCTTACTGCATAGTTCGAAAAAAATACAACTTCATTCTATTTTAATGTCATGTTTTATTGCCAAACTATGACAACAGTTTTGGATAATGTCAAATAATTTAAGAAACTGAATTTGATGGCCGTCTTCAGCTATCACTTTCTTTAGTCTATAAATTTTTGTGAATTAATAACTTCCAAAGTAAGGCCACAACAACCAAAGATTGTGGTTTTGTCAAAAAGGGTAAGCAGATAAGTTGGTTAGAATCTCTGTAATTCTTGCAAAGATACTGGAAAATTTGGTTAAAAAATAATCAAAGATAAAAATAGACGGCTATACCTTCGTACCTCGAGTACCAGTTCTGTCATTTGATAAACTGAGTTTAAGTATTTCATTACATCCAACTACAGTTATACAACTAGGAATTTGGAATACACACAGTAACTGTAGAAAGGTAGTCCAAATTCAGGGCAGTTTTGACTTAATAAGGTTCCAGGAATCCTGGCAAGCCAGTGGAAGACTCTATTCTCCCTGTGGTGCACCATTTCCACTACTACTACACCACAGAGAAAACTGGAATGATCCCTGCACATACAAGTGGGGATGAAGTACTACCAAGGATCTGATATTTTTCTGTCCAAAAGACATTTAGTAAGGTTGATGCTATGTGCTGAGTCCAGTTGTCACATCTGCATTGTGAAAATGAGAGTGAAAAATTGGAAACACCCCAGAAGACAGACACTAAAATGGTTTGAGGGATAGAGAGACAGTGAGGGACTTGAACACCTGTCAGCAGAGCCAATTAAAAGACAATTGTGACATGAATTGATTGTAGCACATAAGAACCTCCAACAGGATTATCTCTTGTCTTTCTTTCTGGATGTCTTTTTCTAAGGTAGGATTTTATTCTGCAGTCTGGCTTAGTTTATAGGAAGTCTGCAGACTGTTTCTCTCCCTACCTTCCTGGACAAGCATCACTTTTCCTGTTACCCACAGAACACATTAAAGAATGAGAAAAATAGGCAGGCAGAGACTTTTTATTCCACTGAGAGCATGCAGAGGTGTGTTTTCCCTCTGGAAATCTTTATGGCTATAGCTGTAGTCTGCTAAGAAAGCGTGGTAGACCAGTTTTCCAGCCTCACTCAGTTTGGATAGGGTTAGGAAAAAAAATTATATGGAAGAGAGTGACTTGGTTTTTAATAACTTGTTTGTATTTCTAGATATAAATGAGTGTGTGCTACATCCAAACATCTGTGGGACAGCCATCTGTAAAAACACCCAGGGAAAATATGAATGTGAATGTGCAGAAGGCTACACATATAATTCGACTTCCAAGAACTGTGAAGGTAGGGCTTTGCTCCCAACCCACTCCTTTTCTCTTTCATCTTCTCAGCCTTCCCGTTTTCTTTTTTTAATCCACAACTACACCAAACTCCAGCACCTCATCCAGTCGTGTATT
Organism: Corapipo altera; assembly: GCF_003945725.1. Classification (NCBI taxonomy): domain Eukaryota; kingdom Metazoa; phylum Chordata; class Aves; order Passeriformes; family Pipridae; genus Corapipo; species Corapipo altera. The sequence goes on along the minus strand of NW_020884934.1, from coordinate 4,341,176 downwards.
TCTTAATCTTCATACTGTTTATTAAATGATGACTCAATTGTTTACTCTTTCAGAGGTTCAGTCAGGCTATATTACATGTAGTGTATACAGTTGCAATGACTTATTCCCCAACATTGGATTCTCAGTTCACGGTATCTCTCCTTTCCCACTGCAGGGAGGACTTTCAGTCCAAGCTCTAAAAAACTGTCTGACATGTTTCTTGCAGGTACCTTGGACCAATGTGTTGAGGACCCGAACATTACTAGAGTATTTTGTTCTTTGTTTTTAATCATCATTGCAGTTATCATCATGGCTAGGCTTCACGAACGAAGATTTGAAGAGGGCTCTACCCACGTTTGTTACAAGCGTGCTGGTGGCTAAAAAGGCCAATACAAGATAGACACGCCCGGTTGCAAAAGGCACAGCAGAAAGACTCCTTAGCTGGTATATTCTGCAAGGCATGATTCTTTCTGCGTTGTCTTTTCTCCTCAAGAGTGATCCTGCGTGTTTTCTCAAAAGCATCAGCAGTGTTAAAGATAGTGTGTCTCCAGACCTCCCGATTGGAGGCCAGAGTAGACCAGTTATGATGATCAATATGGCCAAGGCTGAGATGTTGTTTCAGGGAGTCCTTGTATCTTCTCTTCGGGGCTCCTCTCTTGCGGCAGCCGGTGGCAAGTTCACCATAAACCAAGATCTTAGGGAGGCGGTGGTTGGTCCTTCATCCTGGAGACGTGTCCTGCCCAACACATCTGTGTTCTCAGCAGCATGGCCTCAATAGTTGTGATTGCTGCTTGTTCTAGAACAGACGTGTTAGTCACATAATCTGACCGGTGGATGTTTAGGATTGTACGGAAACAGCGTTGATGGAAGCATTCTAGGAGTCGCAGGTGGTGGTGGTAAATGACCCATGATTCGGAACCATACAAGAGAGTAGACAGCACTATGACTCTGTAAACACTGGTCTTTGTACTTTTCTTCAAGTGTTTATTTCACCAAACTCTTTTATGGAGTTTTCCGAAAGCACCGTATGCCTTTGCTAACCTGTTGTCTATCTCTCTGGCAATCTTACCATCCGAGGAGATGAGGCTCCCTAGGTAATTAAACTGCTGGGCTGATTTGAGCTCTGATTGGCCAATGGTGATATGGGGATGATGGGGGACTTCCTGAAGTGCAGGTTGATGGAGGACCTCTGTCTTCTTTAAGCTGACTTCCAGCCCAAAGAGCTCAGCAGTGTCTGCAAATCAGGATGTTAAACACTGCAGAGCTGCTTCTGTGTGGGCAACAAGGGCAGCATCATCAGCATAGAGCAGCTCCCGAACAAGATTGTTTAAGGTCTTAGTGTGGCCCTTCAGTTGCCTTAGGTTGAAAGGGCTTCCATCAGTACGGTATTGAATGTAGCTACCATCTTGATCATCGAGGACTGCCGTGGCCCTTTGGAGCATCATGCTGAAAATTGCAGTTATAAGGATGGAATATTTGATATCAGTCAATAAATATCCCTAACTCAAGACAAGCTATAGTAAAAGCAATTAAAAATACTTATTTGGCAAGTTAGGGAGCTTTATCAGGAGATAATCACCAGAAGTGCAAACTGTGCTTAATTAAGCTGTCTCAAGAAACTAAAAAGATTGTTTTTATAAGTCTATTTAGATGCTTATTTAATCCTCATGGCCAGGAGCTCAGTCTTTATCCTTTGTATGTCCTTAGATCTCAGATACTGGAAAGACCATTTCACTGAGGTCCCTGAATTCCATTTGACATAACATTCATCTAATCCTTCCTAGAAGTATCTACTTATGTTAGAAAATAACAGTGTTACAGTGAACTGATCTCCATTCTAGGCTGGAAATGACAGCATGGCAGTTCTCTAAACAATTTTTTTATTAACTCTTCGCATTTAAAATAAAACTGTTCTTAAATAGAAAAAAAAAAGAGCTATGAAAAGAAAGGAGCTGCACCAAAAGCATCTTTCCTGAAATGAAATCTGTAATTAAAAATTTCCAGACAAAGTTCTGTAACAATTACAGCAAAGTTGAAAAATATTGATAGCCGAGTAGCAAGAAACCATTCATACACAGACCATAATAAAATAACTTCTGAAGTGTTGAAAGTATTTGCATAATTGTTTTCGAGTGTATTTTATTTCTCTCTATTTGTTAAAGGTTTTGTTTAGTACACATCAGAAATTAAATTTCAGTTGTAGGACAGCTATGAAAGCTCTTAGACTTTTACAATGAAGAGGAATTTTCTACATTGCCAGTTTAAGAAAAATATATCAATGACTGGTTTTTATATTTTAGATGCTAGCTGTATGTTACTGCTCAAAAGGACACAGAAGTAGCTTCTTACTGGCCATGAATCTTTTGCTCCATGACTTTTCATGCAGGTTTCTTGTCAGCTCTTTGTCCAGTTACTATGGGATTAAAATGCTACTGACAATTTTATGTTCCTGTGTGCACCAAAGTGAGAAAAACTTCTTAGTCTGATTCTTGCTTCTCTCAATATTTTCTTCAGATAAATTCAATTTGATGCAACCCATGTAAGTATTGCTTTTCTAGTGGAACGTGGATTCCAGGAGGTTGCAAGATGAGGATGTTACAACGAAAAGTCTCACCTCCTAGAAGGAGATTGTGCTGCTAAGCTTTTAGACCCTGTTGTAACCACATTAAATGAGTCACCAAATCCTTTCTGAGGACAGGATTGTTCAGACTGACAGGAATGCTAAGTGACATTAGCTTTTCATTGTCATATTGTGTGTAGGTGGCCAAATTCAATTATGGTTATTAGAAAAAGTGAATTTACATACATTTATGCACAGCTATCTCTGTGATGACAGATTCTTTTAGACTGGAACAGAAAAGGGTTTGTTGTCTTTTTTTCCTCACCCATTCCTGCGAGAATGTTGCTGCAGTTCTTCATGCCTGCTGGAGATGGGAGACACTATGAGTGGAAAATATCTGTACAGTTTTTTGTTTCATAGTAGCCATACAATTTTAGACACATAATTTGATTATCCTTTTCTCACTTTTGAAAGTTCAAACACCGTGCCAAAAAAAATAGGTAATGGAAATTAGTAAGTACACTTATTGTGCTAGAGGAGTCTATCTTGCAGTCAGGAGAAGTGAACTCATCTCCTAAAGGATCAAGGTTTTCTCTTCCCACATGAGTTGTCTAATGCACACAAAACCCTGCCTCCCCATATCCATGCATCACCATATTTCCTCTCTCTTCCTCCAAGCAACAGGAAAAAAAAATTTAATATTTAAAAAAATCGCAGCATAGTATAAAACAGGTTTAAATGCATGCATTGGTACAAAATTGTTTATTCCCTCTAGGAGGGCCATTTGTTTCAAAACAAATGTTGCAGTTACTTCAATCTGAGGCTCCAAATCACACTTATTAGAGTCTCTTGTCGAGGAGAGATTTTCTTTGTTTTTATATTAGAACTGTAAAAGTTACATTGGCCTTTTACACAGCCTTTCATTTTAAAGTTATTTGTTGTGTACAACCTGCTAAATAGAAAATGAAGTTCCTTGAGTTGATTTAGCTTATTTGCAGTTCAAATCAGACTATTGTCTCCACAAGCAGATGCTGTTTGAAACTCAGCTGTTTATGAGATGATTGTATTTTATTTTAAAAGGTATTTTGCCCTGAGATTATTTTGGATTTATATCAATAAAGCAGGTCCTTTCTTCACATACTTGCCATATGTACTCTTAATATTAAATCTAAGCTCTCATGATGTCTTATAGGGAAAGGAAGAGATCTGCCCCAGAATGGCATTTCTGCCATATGTGGTGGTCATTTATGAGGTCTCTTTCACTACTTCAACCACATTACAGCTCAGCTTCTTAGTGCCTCACAAGTCAGGCAAAACTGTCTCCAGTTCTCCACACCAGGGCTCTATCAGATCAGTAAGTCTTACTCACCCAGCAGGTAATTCTGGATTGTAAATTTTACGTAGGAGATATCCATGAGCATTAGTTTAGCTTAGCAGCAGTCACCTATTGGATTCCTGTTATTCCAGAGAACCTATTTTGTCCATTATTCCACTAATTTGTGTTAGTTTATCAGTCTATGCCGTGATAAGTCTTCCTGTATGCTTTCATTTCTCCTAGATATTGATGAATGTGCTGAAAATGTTTGTGCTCAACTCTGTGTAAACTCTCCAGGAAGTTACAGCTGCTATTGTGATGGCAAGAAAGGGTTCAAGCTCTCCAAGGACACGAAGAATTGTGAGGTAAGACTGTGCTATGCAAAATTCCATGTGGGAAATCACAAAATTGAGTATTTCTTGATGACAGGATAAATTAGATTAAGGCAAATGGTTCTGGATCTCTTTCCCCACATGGTGTGGGACGGACCAGTTCTAGTTCCATTTCCATCTGAGGAACCATTTCCAACAGCTGAATGTGGATAGGGAAGGGGAAAACTCCAGCGCCAGGGGTTTCTTCAGGTCCCGGATGCTGGAGGGGAGAGCTTGCTCACCCCTCCCCCCACCCATGCTGTCCCATGGCAGCCAGAGAGACAGCACACGGGACATGGAGAGGAGGCGAGAGAGAGGGAGTTTATTGTTGGGGTGGTTACATTTACAGCGTTAGGAGGATTCCCAGAGTAACCAATTAAAAGTCTCAAGGGTTTACAGGAACACCCAATCACAGGAAGGGGTTAACAACCAATAGGAAGGGGTTAACAAGGTCCAATGAGAAGACCTCAGGACATCTTCCCAGGACACTCCTGCATGGGAGATAAGAGTCCTTCACAGAAGGTGTCGGGAAGAAGGAGCAGTGACTTCGCAGAAATACAAAAAGCCATTTTGAAACATGTTTAAACCACAGTTTCTCATATAATGCAGATTTACTGACACTAATGGGAAGCTGTTTGAGAACAGATTAAAAATTACTGGAGATTCTGATCTATGGTTTGGCTCACAAAGCAGGCCTGGTAGGGATTTGGATGCCATTCAGTTCATGAATGCTCATTTACAGGAGTCCTGTCAAAAGAAACTTGCCTTAGCCAGTCATCTTTATTCTCTGCTGCTTCCAAAATAAGCCTCAGCTTTCTCCTCTCAAACAAGTAATTTCTGTTCAGCCTGCTCCAAGACAGAATGATCAGTTTGTCCATATGTTCCCAAGTTTTCCTTAGACTGCACAGAAGTTTTCATTCACTGTTTCAGAATTATGCTTTGCCTGTTTGGATTGAAAAAAAACCCCACACTGGGTTGTTTTCCACAGTTCTCATCTGCCATAGCTTAAGAAAAAGCACTCAGTAATACTTGCCAAAATTGGCTGTTCTTTCTCAGTTTGAAAATTTACACTTCTTAGTAGCAGAAACTTTGAAACTCCAGAGGATCAGAATTCAAGGATTCAAGTCCAAGGATTTTTTTGTCTTCTCTGTATACTTTGAAAGGTGCAGGCAGGCTGAGACTTGTTATGTGAAGGGAAATCACGTGACAAGTGCCAACAAAAAAACCCACCTCTAACAGACTCTAACAAAATTTGGATTAAACTTCAGGAAAAAGATCTGACATGAGTTCTGACATCTGTGTGTTAGATCTTGTTTGTACTTTCTGAAGTTTAGTATCTGAACAACACTTGGCAGTAATTATATTTCATTTTGCTCCTCCTTGAAACGGTAACATTTAATGAGGCTGGAAGATGCTCTTATTTTTAATACTGTAGTTCTCAAATGTGATTAATTCTCTATCTGGAAGTTAATTTCATGCCTTTTAATTGGGGAAAAAGAAAAAGTTTAATCAGCTGAAAATAAATGCAGTCTAAAGACTAGTGATACCAGCAGGCTTAAAATGAAGTAGCCATAAAATTCAAGATGAGCACCTCTACATTTAATGGAACTGCTGCATCGGGAATACAGAAGTCAAAGTTTGGGAACTGCATCGTTAACTTTTACAGGAGTACAGCATTTCTTGAGAACAGAAAAGTTCTCACACCTATTCTTGATCATTCTGTTCTGTAGTACTACTATTCTGCCATCATATAGAAGACAGTCATGGGGCGTTTTGAGGGATAAGTTAGATCCAGATGACTTTTAGGCTCCTACTATGAGACTTTTTTAGACTCCTCAGTGAGGCAGGTACTTTAAACACCATTCTGGGACAGTCTTCCCACCTCTCTCCACACACACAGCCTGATTTCCTGAACATGAAGGAATCAGTGTTTTACTTTTAAATAAAATCGTACATATTACTTAAGCACAAAATTACACTTTCAGAAGATAAGTCAATAATGCCTTGAATGGATAGCTGACATTTCTTTACTGAATATTTTCCTAGTTTAAACTTGCACCACACAAAATAGATATTATTCCTGAATAGAAACATCTTTGTTTAAAACATCAAGTGGATGAATACCTGAAGGAATAAGCACAATTTCCCCCCTGCCATTGCAACTATGATTACTCACATTGACTTTGGCAAGAGCATTAGGATTAATCCCAGTTCTACATACTGTTTGTAGTTGCCACAGATACTTAGAATTTTTTACACTTTCCCTGATAATGTAGTCTTAAGAGGTTCATAGTCCCACTATCAATCCTCAGAAATAATAATTCAGTGCTATTCAGTAGGAATTGTGGTGTTGCTTTTGTCAACATTCCTTTCCAGAGCTCAAATAGGACAAGTACATTCAAGGAACAGCCAAGATAGAAACATTTTCTTTTAATCTGTTACTTAATCCACTTGTAAATTGTTACTTTTTATTCCAGGTAAATGATTCTAGTAGTACTAGAGATCATTCAGCTGAGAGTAGCTGTAAATCAGTATTGATAAAGAAAATAAAATCACCTTTTAATTTTTTAATGCAATCTTCTCAAGACACAGCTCTGACCCATTCCCTTCTAACACCCGATCAGGTTTAGATTCTACAGAACTTCAATAATGGAGCTTGGCAGGACCTCCAGTATGTGGGTGTCAGACATCCCTGATGAAAGGAAAGCACCTTATGGAAGATTTGAATTCTTAATTAAAATACTAAATATTTAAATAGTAGTTTTGATCCACCAGAAACGTGTTCCAACCTGAGTTATCCTCCAGCAGTTTAAATAATGGACATTTCAAGCAAAAGCAAAACCACACCACTTCATTTGTACATAGGTATTCAAGTTTTAAAAAGCCCAAAAAAACAGAGGTAAGCCATTCTTTAAAAAAGTACAGACCAGCAGCCAACAGGAGTTGCTTCATAAGCTATCACAATGCATTAACAGTTTTTTTTCTCTACCATTTTCAGTCTATTACTGAGTGTATCCCACTGAACCTCGAAAAGAATTATGAACTGCTTTATCTGGCAGAGCAATTCATAGGAATTCCCGTCCTCTACTTAAAGTTTAAATTGCCAAATGTCACAAGGTAAGCATTTATTGTTTATAAAAGTGTGCCTTGAAATTATGGACATCTGTGTTCATTAATTTTCTGAGGGTTTAGAAAGAGTGCATTGCATGCATAAATTATATCGCCACCTCCACAGTGGTTAAGATACCTTTGTATGAAGAATAAATTAACTCGGGTTCCTACATATGTCTGTGAATAACAAAGTTGAAGTCTTCAGGCAATTACAGTCCCCATTACCAGTGCTGCTGTAAGGGAGAGGGGTATGGGCTGGGAGAAGGAGTTCACAGAGATCCAGAACTGAATGGTGTGGCTTTCTCATGACAGAAGCTTCCTCTGGAAGAAACAGCAGGGGCTGGGGAAGGAGGGAGGTGGTGATACAGGAAGGCATTTAAAATTATCAACAGAAAATTCAGAGATTATAGGAAAATAAATACTGTACAGCTCCTAGTTGTATATGGGAATGCCTTCAGTTTGGATGTTGCTGCTACTTCACATCTGCTCTGGGTAGAAGCTGTGACACACTCTGCGTGTACTGCTGAGAAACAAAACCAAGCCAGTGCTTCCTTTTGCAGTGTGTTCCAAGGACAGCACCTTGTCTAGAGATTTTCTTTTACAGCTGTCAGAGCAATTGTTAGTGCGGGTGACCCCTTTATTACTTGTGGACTTTCCTGCAGCAGCTGAAATTGCAGCTTGACTTCCTGACAGAACAATTTGAAGGTAACAGCAGCAGCAGCTGTTGAGCTGGTGATCCCCAGAGCCTTACAGAAGGACATAAATACTGAGAACTTTTTCCTGTGCCGCTGTTCCAGGTTGGCCAGGCATTAATGCTGTCCTGGAAGACCTTTCTGAGGTGATAAATGTTTGAAGGTGTCCTACTAGTGTCTGTAAATGCTGGACGGTTCTCGGTGCGGGTCTGGTGAGGGGCAGCTCTATCTGGTGGACAAGGAACAGCACTGCGAGTGAAAGCCACCCAAATTAATTACAGATGCTTTCAGCAAGTCCTGACTTCCAAATGCTTTGCTTTCCCCTTTCATCTTTAATCTATTTTATCCATTCCCAAAGCTTCAGGAGATACAGGTTTTTTTACTATACTTCTATTCTCTTCTCTTGCACTGTACAGGTTCTGTAATGCAAACTCTCATTTTGCTACATGTACATGTTCAGCCAAGATCCAGATAACAAACCCTCAAAAATTAGAGGATAGTATATAAAAGGCAGCATAACCAAAGCAAATTGCCAGTTTACAATCGTTGTAGGACAACACTTGGCAACCCTTGTTGTACTGAAGCACATCATTGCTCATATATTTTGTCTGCATCACATCCCCACAAAACACAATGGGAATATTACATCCATCTTATTCAAGGGAGTGGGATATCCTTCACATGTAAAACTCATAGTGGATTTGGGAACTGAACCAAGGTTTTTTCAAATCCCAGCTCAGACTGTTAATCTGGAAAGTTTTCACTGGATTCAGGTGAACAAGGCTCACATTACATTCTGCTTTTGACTAATTCTATGCAAATATCACAACTCCTCAGCTGCAGAGATACCAAAAGGTTAATATCTGTGAACTTTTTTTAACCCTGGTAATGGGTTATTGTAGGCTGTAGAGTATTTCATGTTTCCTGTCTTCTTATTAAGATTCCTTCTTCACAAATCAGATTTACAGCAGAGTTTGATTTTCGGACATATGATGCAGAGGGAGTTATCCTGTATGCCGAATCCCTTGACAATTCAGCATGGATATTGCTGGCTCTTCGTGATGGGAAGATTGAAGTTCAGTTCAAGAATGAATTTGGAACAAAAGTCACCAGTGGAGGCAAAGCCATTAATGATGGACTGTGGCATATAGTGAGTTGGGTTTTCTTCTCCCCTTTCCTTCCTTTAACCCACTATGGAAATATTCTGTGTTTATAAGTAAAGTAGAGAGATACTAAGCAACCAATAAAAGACTAAAAATCATGCACTCACACCCGAAATTTAAAAATCAACCAAGAAATGCATAAGAATGCCTTACATCAGGAAATTGTGTTGCCTATTTACAATCAAGAAAGGGACAATCACCACAAACTGTCAACATAGCAATTATTCTTTTTAAATATGAAAAAGGAAGTGGCAGAATATTGAACAGTGTGATTGCGTGGTCAAGTTCATAGTTATTAGATACTTTGTGTATAGAGCAAGTTTTACATTTGCTAGACCAAAATCCATTTTGTTCTTCAAGCCTTCCTCTCTGAGATGAAAGGCCTGGCTCACTTACTCCATCTATAAATAGCTACATTTTTTTGTGTGTATATGTCTAATTATTTGTATCTTATTCTAGATATCAGTTGAAGAACTGGAGCACAGCATCAGTGTAAAAATAGCTAAAGAAGCTGTGATGAGTATTAACAGCCCAGGAATTCTTTTTAAACAGTCCCAGGGGTTCCTGGAAACTAAGGTGTACATTGCAGGATTACCTCGCAAAGTGGGCAATGCTCTTGTTAAACAGGTAACTAAAATAACAAAACTAATGCTGATTGATACTGTTCCATTTGTTCAGTTTTGTATTATTTACTTAAGAGTCACAGAGGAAGCAAGTTTGGCATGGAACCCATTTGGGAAATGAAAATCTGGTTATTAAACCACTGTTTTGAAAATAAGAGCTTTGTGTTCTGTCTTCAGTAAGTTTCAGTTGTAAAAACACAGAGCTTTTGGTCTAATCTTTCAGGATTCTGTAACCTGTTTCCTAATAAAGCTTTAAGATTTCCTAAATCACCACCACTTCTGCTGAGAGGGCATTTTGGAGTGATTCATGTTTATGGTGCTGGCTTTTGGTAGGCTCTGAGTGGATACAGAATTTACTGTGCAGGCAGCACAACGAGCTTTCATTTTTACTGGGTTTTATAATAGCCCAGGCTGGTGAAGCCCTATGATTCTTTCAGTCTTCTAACCTCAACAGCTCATGCTGGGGATGGGTTCAATCAAGTTGCAACTGTCTGCCTTGCAGTCCAGGAGCCCTCAAACTAGTTGGCAATCTAAACAGAGGCAAAAGGGAACTGTACACCTTTTTATTTATTTAAAAAAAAAAAATTTGCTCAAAAGTGAGGCAGAAAGAAAAAGTATGAAACAATACAATGACATCCCCTTATCCAATAGAGAGCAATTCCAGAAATTTCTTTGTGTTTTGGTATAAGAAAAAGATGAAACTTCAGACAAGTAACAGTGCTAGTGATCATTGTCATTCAGCTACAGAAAAGCTTCCAGCCTTTTGTTCAGGCCACAACATGAGCTTTAAAAGTTGAAGGAGTCTATTTTTGTACAGATCACTGGCATCAAAGTGGGAAATGGTAAATCAAAAACACCTTTGGAAGGCTGAGATACTAACAGCATGCCTTTTGTTTTCTCCCAGCATCAGTGCTATAGCCTATGGCATTGATAAGACTATTATTAACTACACAGAAGTAAGTTGCTGTGTAAAATAATGCCTTATTTTTAACATTTTTACAACAACTTGGAAGGCAAACACCTAATGCTGCAATTCTTCTACAGATTAACTCTCGGTTAGATGGTTGTATTCGTGCCTGGAACCTGATGAATCAGGGACATTCAGGTGTAAAAGAAGTTATTCAAGAAAAACAAAGCAAACACTGTTTAGTATCCGTGGGGAGAGGATCCTTCTACCCTGGCACTGGAATGGCAGCATTTCAGATAAACTATAGTGAGTATTTTTCTATCCTTATATTTGTTTTGCTGGGGTAGTAACGGAACTGATGAATTGTTAAAAGAAAGAAAATAAGAAAGGACACACAAAATAAGCTAAACACCACTGCATCCACCAATGATTCCCTTAGCTTCTGTTAGAAATTTGCTTGAATGAGCATTCTGATCGCAGTAGTGTCATTTATTTATTCAATTTCTGGAGTGCTTTACATTCAGGAGCATATTCTTTATTTGCAAAGGATGGACACTGTTGAACAGCACATTCACTTTACAAAGATTAATTCTGTCCCCTCTTCATCAGTGGGGAAAACAAAAAGTTGGAGATATAGAAAAGGATCACTGACAGATTTGTATATGCAGTTTTGCTCCTCAACAGACATCCTGTCTTGAGACTGTAAGTGCATCTCTTGCTCCTTCCTGAACCCAGAACTTCCTTACCTGACCTCCTGCCTTAACTTTAAAATTTGCAATCCAGAATCTCCTTGTGCACACTTGAAAGCCCAAATCTCTTGGGCATTGTCCCAAATCCTGTTGTCATTATACTCTTTCCCATCCCAAATGGTGTGCTACCCTTCAGCCCCAATAGTTTTCATCCCAGAACTTGCTGTTCTCTCACAGTTTTAAATTCCCTAGCACACTTAAAAAGATTTCTCCAGCATTTTATATTCTGTGCTTCCAGCCAACTTATATCAGTTTCCTGTGCCACTCAAGTTGTAAATGTAAAAGGTGTGAGAACTGCCAGTTTTTCTTGGCTGTAGTTTATGGGTAAATTGTTTTTTGGATTTAATTTTGAACTGATTTCTAATGAATGTGGCACCTGTTCCATGTTAGAATGGAGAAGGTAGCAAAAAAAACCACCCCAAAAAAACCAAAACAAACACTCCAAAATTTCATAAGCACAGAAGATCCAGGATTAAAAGTTAGGTGGGTTTTGTTTTTGTTTCTTTTTTGCTTGGGTTTCTTTAGACTTACAGTTCTTTCTATAAGTTCCAAAGTTCATTGGTTTTTTTTGGAGATTAATACTAATTTTTCCATAGGGGACAGGAGATTAAATACTAATTTTTAACACCATATTAATTTTTCATTACCAGACGGATTTATTAATTTCTATTATTCTTTTTAAAACAGATAACCTTGACAGTGCTGAAGATTGGTTAATAAATGTGACTCTGAGTATTCGCTCATCCACAGACACTGGTGTTATGTTTGCCTTGGTTTCTAATGAAACAGTGCCTCTTGCATTGTCCATAGTGGACTCTAACTCCTCTGACTCACAGGTGATCTTACAATTATCATAGCAATTAATTGCATATAAGTCTCACATCTTGGTTTTGTCTCACTGAAATTACTGCCCCATTTGTGAAAAATCAAGCTACAAAGCCACTCACATATACTTGCATAGTAGCCTGACTTAATATTTTGAAAAGGATTTATATCATATAATGATGTGTAGAAAATATATTTCTATCAGAAAATATATTTCTATTAATGACTAATTAATGTGTATTAATATATTTATGTTAATGAAAATATAATTGTATTAATTATGTCAGCTACATTACATTATGTAATCTTATGTAAGATCCTTTACATCATGATTTCTTTAATCTTTCCTTCTTTAGCCTTTCCTTCCAAATGCACGAAGCAGAAAGGGGAATATGACAGTAGTGGAATGATGATGATGATATAGTAATGGCATTGTGTTAGTTTGAATTCATAAACAGATTTTGTTGTCCTTAAGTTTCCATTGACATCCATTTACATCATCTAGAGCTGTACCTTGAACATCCCAAGCTAGATCATGATTATATTCCATGGCTAATCCATGCTTCTGCCCTAAATAAGAACCTATAGTGAACACTTGGTTACCTTTAAAACTGTAGTGGTACCACTTTTCCCTGTAAGTGAAACAGGATTTCACCTCAGAACCACGGCCAAAGATGTTTTACAGTGAACATTCTCACTTACAAATTTAAGAATGGCATTTATCACCAAAAGTGATCAAACACATCAACTTTGGTAACTTTTCCAGGTGAGGGTACCAGTTTTTAATAGGTTGGTCTAATATTTCCTGTTCTTCTACTGTCAAATATAAAGTGCACCAGAACAAAGTATAAGTATGTGTTGAAGTTATACGTGACATCTTTTGTGATCTACCCTTCTTCTCTTTAGAAAATCACTGTGACCATTGGAAACATCACTGTTGCACATCTGGAATCAAAGAAGTTGTGTACCCCCAGAAAGGTGCAGGTTGGACTTTTAGTAACCAAACAGGAACTTGAACTGTCTGTGGATTCACACACAGACAGAAGCAATTCAGAGCACCTGTCTGTCCTGAATCAAGCCATGATGGCAAATGTTGTCACTTACTTGGGTGGGCTGCCAGGTAAATTCTGTTTGTTTTCAATTATTTGTTTATTTGTACAAGCCTGTTTATATTCAGCCTTACTCAAGCTAGGAAAAGCCTACAATTGTAAAAAAAAAAGATGTGTTTCTTGTTTCATCCAGCTTTTAAGGCAACCTGTTTTTCAACAGTAGCATTTTATGGCCCCTTAAGACCTGGGTTTCTCTTTAGATGTTTTAGTTTGGAAAATGTCTTCATTTTCGAGTTGGGAAGAAATGGGCATTGCATACTTCTGAAATGCCAGCAGCTGGCACAATTTAGGGACTGCATCATGCATGTGGGAAAACCAGGCATTCGTAAGTAATTTAACTGTCAGAAGTGTGGAAGGAGAAGTCAGAAATACGGTTTCAACAATTAAGCTCTGTCAATAGATAACTGGAAATCTTTGTGTTGAAACAACAAATATTTTGTTTAAAGGAAGCAACAAGTGTAGTGCCAGTCTTAAGACATGTACAAGGATTATTTGGTACAGGAATTGTGCACATGCTTATCTGTAAAGTAGTTTGACTTCGGGGTGAATCAAGAAGTAAAATAGCGTTGCCCCAGGTGAGGAACTTTCAAAGCCTAAGATACTGAAACTTGAAAATTGCCAGAGGAAAGATGCCATGGTTACAATGTTACTACTGTTAGAGCCTTTCCGTGTCTTCTATTATTTTATGGAGAATAAGTCACAATTCCTAAGAAAATTCCAAGGGTTTGACCAACATGTTTGGAATTGACATCCATTTTACATGTAGGCTGCAGTGTTACAGCACTGCCCCAGATACTCAGCATCTTTATTTTCACCATGTTTTTCTACAGAAGACAAGGATGTACAGGAGTAAGAAGAGGGAAGGGAGTTATCCATTAGATATGATCTCTTTAGGCATTTCTTCCAAGGTAGTGTATTTTTTGTAGTTCCATCCGCAAACTTGCATGTCAAAATAGAAGGAATGTGTTCAGGGCAGCACTGTAGGTACCACAACCTGTCTGAGATGGTGGTCCCCTCAAAATCCAGGCCCATGTGTTTTAATTTAATTTTTCTCTACAAGTCTTCACACACTGGTAATCAAGAATGTAACAAGGCACCAATTTCGCCTTGTATTTTGTTTTTGAGTGGATATGCAATATCTTGGAAACCAGATAACCAGGTGAGTTCAATTCAAATGTAATGTGTAGAATGAGAAGAATGCACTAATGGTGCAGTGCTGTCACATACCACAGGAGTGTTTTTATAATGCCTGCCTGCTTTTAAAGGAGAGATGAAGTCAGTATTCACTTAGTAGAGGTGAGTCAGGAGGTTAACTGAGCCATAGCAACTAAGATTCCAGTAATTTCTTAGACCTCTTCATTTTTGGGATATGTATATTATTCTTTCTAGTACATTGCCAGCCACAAAGCAATTGCGGTCTTAAGAGTTAAGATCTTTGGTTTGGGCCCTCCCAAATAGATAAGAAGCAAGTATTAGTTACTTACTGCTCCTTAAAAGTAATCATTTTTAAAAGGTATCTTCAACATGCAAATTAACAAAAACCAAAAAAAACCCCACCCTCTGTACGAATAAAAAGTTTCTACTTAAAGGTGTCAAAAAAACCCAACAAAAGCCCCTATGTTATGTGAAGGAGGCTTTTCCACAACAACCTCTGTTACCAAAGAGGGAAAAAGTAGTATGGAAAAACTAGTTCAGGTCCCTCTGTACAGCCATTCTGGCATTTATTCATTCCGGTTCACCTCTGAAAAGCCTCTAGGATTACTGAGCAGTATAAAAAAGGTAGGTAGGGGTCCCCACACTAAGCTACAGTGCACAGAACTGTGTGGTTAAATTGTGCATTTCATGAAGACCATAAGTCCCTCACTTTGATACACCTTTCTTCAAACTAGTAAGTGTTGGGAATATGCCTCTGTTAATTAATTCAGTGCAGGCTAAATGAGATTTGCACGGTTCTATGTCAGCAGACATGTTATCATCACTGGTGTAAAAAAAACCAACCCAGGACTATTTGTTCAGTACCTCAGCTTACAGCAAAATAAAATCACAAGGAAGCAACATTTGTTCCTCAGATGATCAAGTCTGTCTCCTAAGGAGGAATAGGGTGATTAACATGCTTTTGAGATCAGCTTCTGGTCATCCTCATTCTAATTGATGAAAGTGCTTTGTAAGCTTTGTAACCTTGTAAGAATCCAGTTGTACCCTAAGACCTCAGAGTAATGCCTGCTTGATTTTGTGCTTAACATGCTGTTTCCTGGAAGCATATCCATAATCTGATGCTGCCAAACAACACCTAAATGAGTAGCAGACAAAGTGAGTCTTTTACAGAGAATTTGAATTTGCAGTAAGGACGCAGTAAAATGTGAGGTTCCCAAGGGGTCCCCAGTTGAGAACTGGCAGTTTTGAATCTAGAGTAGCTTGCTGGCAAGAGCAAGACAGTTCTTTCTGTGACCTCTAAGCCCATAAACATTTGTTTTTACATCAAGACAAGAACAGCAGACTCCAGGAAACAAACCACTGGTTTACTGTTGTTAATACAGGAAAAGCTACTATGAAAAATATTCCTGTAGTTCGGTTTCTGGATAAGAATTCTAATGGATATTTCAAATTTTACTGACCTTTCTCAGCTTTGCTGACTTTATCTTGATCTTAAAGAAAAGGGGAAAGAACTAAAGTGTTTCCTGACAAATTGCTCTTGTCCCATGACTAAATTTAGTCCCATGACTAAATAATGAATGGAGAGTGGAGTATTCCCCATGTTTTTCGTAATCTGAAAAATACATATGAATTTGCATGCCTTGGCCTAATAAATTGAATGTGCTTTTGTGCAGATGTTCCTCTGGGTGCTACACCAGTGACTGCTTTTTATAATGGCTGCATGGAGGTGAAGGTCAACAACAGGCAGCTGGATCTGGATGAAGCCATTTCCAAACACAACGACATCAGATCTCACTCGTGCCCACTGATTATGCAGTAATCATTCAGATCTTAACTTTTTTTTCCTTTCAGATATAATTTGTGTAATTAGTCTCATGCCATAATAAAGCCTGCATTGTTTTATGCAAGATGTGCCAGGGAAATAGTGTGTTTTTCTTCCTTTTTATATAGAATGGAGGAAAAATCCTCTGTTCAGAGGTAAAGAGACAATCAAGATGAAAATTCTGTAAAATGTTCCTTTATTCATATCAGTGGTAAATCTTAAAGCTAGATTTATCTTCCATGTTCATACTATGTCCTTGGCATATTTAGCTTGGAGAGAAAGCTTAGGAATTTCCATTTAGAAACAATTTTACTTTTCATTTTTCATGTATCATCACAAAGTTACAAGTTGAAAATCATTTCAGTGTATTAAAATCTAAACAAAACTTTTCCGAGCATAACATGCAAAAAAAGATCTCTTCAGGTTTTGTAATATGAGCTTTTGGTAAAGGAAAAAAATACCCTGGAATCCATAGCCCAAGCTCTCTGTGAATATGTTTACAAGTTGTATTTATATTGGTAAAGCAACTTCAAAATGGAAATGTTTCTTTAAGTAGCTCAATTTTTGAAAATATCTTTTGTTATACTGTGCCAGCTTTAATTCTTCTATCTTTAGAACCCAGCTTTAGATTTTTTTTCAAGAGTTTTGGATCAGGTTAGGTAATTTAATTTAAAGTTGGTTAAAATACATCTAGGCAGTTTTGGAAAGGAAAGGAAGTGGCTTGAAGGAAGGAGCTCTGGTCTTCATCACAGGACATCAAACTGAAATTTGCCAAGTGAAACTGAGAAATTGTGGCAAATATTTCTTCTATTCAGGACAGATCCAGCACTTGTCAACATAAGCACAGTCTGATGGTCCATCATATTCCCTTTATTTAGGTCAACCTTGCATTCACAGAGCTCCAGAATAGGTTTATTTGTGAGCTGTGTTTCTGACATCCTTAAAAGCCCAAGTTTTGCTGGTAACATCAGAAAGTAAAGCTGTATTCTGCTCAGCCAACTTTAATATACCAGCAGGTAATTAGAAAAGTATTGCTTTCCTCAGGTGTGCCAACTTCAGGCACTCCTAATATTTTTTTAGCATCCTTTGAGTGTTCTTTCCACTTCCAGCCTCATTTTCACACAACCACAAGCCTCTCTCTGCAGCTCACCTAGTGGTTTTGTTAACCCCAAACCAAATAAATAGCAAGAGAATTGCTGTGAGCTATGGATGTGCACTCTCATCCATCAACCAGAGTCATTTATCTGCCAGTATTCTTGACCTGAGGTTTGCTTTCAACACTTGAGACACTGAAGTGGAAATACATGTACAGAAGGATGGATTGTGACAATATTCATTGTGAGGGTTGCCTTTCTCCAGAGATATTCTGAGTGACATTAGTGAGGTTTCTTCCATTGTGGAATGCTAACCTTAATACATCGGTATGGCAGAATCTGTGCCCGTCTTTCAACATTATTGCTCTGTCTGAAGTTATTGTTAAACTTCACTTCCCACTTGTGACATGTAAGACAGGATTTGCTCCAACTTTCACACCAGTACAGCCTCTGAATCTGTCCAAGCACTGGTTCATATGTAGCTGCTGACATCCCAGGGCTACTTGCCGCTAAACTACTAGTTTTTTTCACTTTCTAGGATGGTAAAACAAGCTTTGATTTCTCCTGACTCCGTGGAGGGGAGATAACTTCAGGAGAATATCCTTCCCTGCTCTCCCACCATCCCAGCACACACTTTCTTCACGTGGTCCCAAGCTGAAAAATAACTTGGCTGAAGTAAGCAGGTTTTGCAAGCAAGGCAGAGCTGAATTGGGACTTTTGACATCAAATGTGGCCATTTCGTTTATGGTATCTCAGCAGCACCCATTAGTTCTGGGAGGCTCTTAGGTCAGGCTCTGCCTTGCACAACAAACACAGGAAGTATGAGATGAGGGACACAAAGTGTCAGCAATGTTCTAAATGCTTATGCTGGCATGGGAACAGAAGAAAAGGTTGGGGGTTTTGGGGTTTTTTTGCTGTTGTTTGGTTGGTTTTTTAGGTTTTGTTTAAATGTAATAAATTGTATAGAAATGAAAGAAAAAAAATCACTTTCTCACACAGACCGTTTCTCTTTGTTTTCATGGAATAATATCTTAGGGTTTTGTAGTTACAAAGAAACCTCTGCACTTCTTTTTTTAAATGTAAAAGTGCCTCCCTATTGTAAGAATTAAATAAAGCAGCATTTGCAAGTTTCTATTCATTTTAAGTTGTATTTGCATATCTTTGTTCATTTTCACTGTGCAAGACTTGTTCTGGTGATCAAGTGGCTCAGTCAGGAGATTGTGATCATCTTCAACATCAAAAGAGTTGGCTCAAATTAATATGCTCTTCAAATAGGCATCCATGCTCTCTTGATAATTTTTTAAGCTTATTAATTGTTTAATATTGCCTGAGGAAATTAAGCTTTCCTTAAAACTACATATGGAGAAAAAGATGAGAGAAAGTAACCAAATTCCTGTATTTTCTCCTTCATCAGATGTATTTCATTGTATTTTTAGGCATAATCATTTCAGCAAGGGCCACTCTGTGTTTATAGAGAACAGCTGGACCTGCTCTGCATTTTCAAGCTCCTGTGCATGTGTGTTACAAATCAGTATATCCTGATTTCCTTGAAAATGAAATTTAGTCATGAAATTGGTTCCCAGTTATAAGCTTCCTGCTTACATGCCTAAATTCAGTTTACATGCTCTAATGCCTGCATGTTTTCTGGTAGATTAAGTGCGAATACCTTTGCTGTTGTTGCTCAAGATTAGCTCTGGAGCTATCTTCAAAGAACGAATGACCAAACTCATTCTCTGCCATTCTCATCCTGCTTGTTATTGATGTTAGCCCTTCAGTGTCATTAGTCACATGTACACACTTTACCTCAGCAACCTTGTTATATCAAAATAACTGCCTTGATTTAGATGCAATTGCATGTTTCATCTGCCAAAAAATAACAGTTGTGTACCAAAAAAATTAGATACAAGGAAAGCCATAACAGCCCATACCCAGGAGGAAAGTGAGGCATCACTTCGTGATTAAAAAGAACTGAGATACTGGTTTTGTCCCATCTTTTCCTGACTAAAGTCCTGCAACAGCAGCTCAGAGCCAAGTGACCTTCATTCTTGTCATTTTAGATTATTACTCAATATACTGGTGCAAAAGTGCCAACAAGACAGAAATAGTGTTGTGCTAAGAGCAGCATCTACAAAAAATTCTACCCAAACTATCTATGAAATCTTCACAGGGTGTATCCTTCATGTTTTTGAAACACTTTATAGCCACAAAATAGCTGTACCCTTATTGTTACACTGGGCACACCCTTTTGCTCTGGGGGTAGCTACATTTTGATAGGATGTGAATAAGCAGCTAAATTATTCTGGTTTTGAGTAGGGACTGTGTTGCATACAGGCACTTGAATCCATGGAGTGGGTGCAAATTCATGTAGCTTTTATGTCATTCGGGACTTAATTATGTGGTTTTAAAAAAATGAAGTTGAAGGCTTGGGTTTTTTTTGGTTTTGGTTTGGTTTGGTTTGGGTTTTTTTAAGGAATTTGTAGCATATCAGAAAATTAGGAATGTGGAAAAAACCCACAAGCAACAAGACCTGAGTTTAGCCCAGTTGGTTAAAAATTGGTGCTAATAATACCAAGGTCATGGATTCAATTCCCTATATGGGCCATTCACTGAGGAGTTGGACTCAATGATCCTTGTGGGCCCCTTCCAACAGAGAATATTCTGTGATTCTCTAAGAAATTAGTATCACATAAGATAGGTTTGTTGAGCCAAAGATGTCCCCCTGCCACATCATTCAGTATGAGGACCATGGGAAATGCAGCAACATACAAAGCATAAAACATTTCGAAGTAGGATGGTGCTTTGTTTCTGTCTCTTGAGTTGGGAAGCACCAAAAAGTCAGAAACCCAATCCACCTGGGTGTACTGGCTTTCTATACTGGCTAGATAGGGACACGCACAAGGAACCAAAATCACCCATTAGAAACAACACTATCTTGAAACACCATTCCCTCCCAAAATCAACAGACACACAAAGAAAAAAAGAAAACTATTTGATCCAATAGATACTTTCAACTCCTTTCCTCTCTCTTCCACTCTATGCCCCTCCAAGCACATAAACACGTCTTTCAAAAGAAAGAATTAAAACCACAGCTCACTTTTTTATCCTCATTTGACATATTTACATCAACCCACATTGCAAGAGTTTGCTCAAAAGTCAGGGCTGTGTCGTGTCCTGTCCCCCTGCAGCTTTACAAACACCTGTGTTTGAACAGGCACATTTGCCCATCAACTGGAGCTTAAACAAGGACTTGTTGCCGCTGAGTATCTTTAATCTCTGAGTCATTAGCAGAGTAACCAAAGACACCAAAAGTACAAGACTCTGGTTTGTAATGCCAGACCTGCTACAGATCCAATCTCTTGGTCACCTTTCCTGATAAGAAATATGAATTCCCTGAAACTACTGAGAGCCTTGCTTGACTTTTGCAAGCAGTTCTAAAATAGTGTTTTGTTTCTTAGTTCTCATTAAGAAGCTGTTTCTCATCCCACAGTTAAAGGGTAAATAAAACACAACACAGCAATACACTGCTCCACAGTTATAAAAAGCTTTTCTAGAAAATTAGCTTTTCTAAAAATGGAGCCAGAATCATTCTTCTCTGATCATCCTCTGCTGAAGGCCTGAGGGCTACAGAAACAGAGAGCAATATTTCTAGAACCTACTAGTTGTGAGAAAAATCTCATTTTATTAAATTTAGAAAAATGGCAAAAGCTTGCAAAAAAAAAGGAATAAAACGAAAAGGAAAAATCACAACATGTGTTGGGTATCCTAAGCATACTCGATTCCCAGGAACATGCCTTCCAATTCAAAAGACCCACTTTTTAAACATTCTTAAGGTTCAACCCTGTTTACATCATAGAAGAGGCGTTTCCCTCTCCTTGGTTGGCTGTGTCGTGTTAGGATGTGGAGTGTCCAGTAGTATGGCGTCTCTCAGGATCAACCACGTGGCATAAGGGGTTTCTTTACTAATATTCATTTTACAGTTCCTTATTCCCGTCCGCATGTTTCCCTGACACTGGTTCCTGGCTGAATCTGGCGTCTTACAACTCTGTGATATGCCTTATATTTGCTTGTAATAAAACCGATTCTTTATTTCTCACGCTAGTGGTTTTATTTATTATATCATAAATAAAATATTAATTAAATTTAAGGACTTAATTAGCAGGACATAAGGAGACTACTGTAAGGCACATGCTAAGTTGCATGTGAATTGTTGCAAGTTTTGGGTGGCACAGAAGAAGCCAAGTAAAAATGGCTTTGCTTGAAAACGTACCTCCCAAAAAAGTGGTCCGTGTATAAAACAACTACCACTCATCAATATCTTACCTCTCCAGGAATGGTTTTTCCCTTCTTCAGATTCTGGTATGATTCCCATCAACCAGAACTCAGTTTATAAAAATAAAAACCACCAAAACAAAGCTGTCATTAAATCAAGCCTTACTGTTTTCTACTCTATCACAGAGTGCTTGATCATTCCCTGATCATTCCCACCAGCTGGTCACAGACTCCTAACTCAGCCCATGGAAAAGCAATCTGCTCTTTTAAATCTGGGTGGGAGCCAGCCTTTTGCTTAAAGGGTTTCTTCTGGAAACAGGCAAACCCCATCACCTTGTAATTCACAACTTTATACTACCACCCTGGGCAATGGAGGCATTGATTAAGCTGCACAGAGCTGGAGTTTGTGTCTCACTGAAGGTTTACATACACTCACAATCTTTCAGAGGTTTCATAAGTAGTTCATTGGCAGCTTCACAAAGTCTTCGTAGTGAAGTCATTATTCTGCATTCACTGTTTTCCACAGACGTGAACCAAGATGACATCAGGATCTGCCCCAAACTGTCCTTCCAAAACCCCTAGTCCTTGGGGTACTCCACTCTGTGAGGGAAATGAAATTAGTCTGGGTCAAAGAGTCAAGAGAGGGACTGGTGTCCTGTGTCCACAAGAGGAGGCTGCTCTCGCAGGCTGTGATAAATAAATAATTGTGATTCGTGAAACAAATGGGTGATTACATCAACATAAAACAAAGGGATTGTAAAACTTAATTACACCCCCATAAAGAAATAAAACAGACCCTTACAAGGTCAAGGGGCCCTAAACCTCCCTACTATCCTAAGAATAAAATATGGTCTTTTAGGCACCTGTTCGTCAAGGAATGCATGACGAACAGCCATTTAGCTTTAGCTGTAAGAAAACCCATATATTAAGTACTTAGGAAAAACCTGTAGAATGTATATATATATGATATAATTAATATGCATGAAGTAGCTAAGATAAGTGCTAAATGTACCCTTGTTATAGGTTAAGAATTCAGGAAAATCTGTTTTTCCCCTGCCCCCGTCCCACTGTAGGAAAGAGGGAGTTTGAGTGAAAAAGGGGGAAGGGAGCCGATTAGCATTACAAAGAATCTAGCCGAATGCCTGGCTAATGGGTGATCAGGAGCTGAGCCCAGAGGGAAAACTGGGCAGACTGCGTGGTTGGCTGCTCGGAGGAGAGGGAGACCACAGAGTTTTCGTCTGGGGGATGGAGACGGAGTCTGTGCCCGGGGCATTTTGGAGAAGAGGACCTGGAAGCCTGTTTGTCTGGGCTTCCCATCTTGGTCAGCTCGGACTGCTGGCTCCGACTTGCCCGGCTGTCCTGCTCCTCGCACCTGCTGTGTCTCATTGGAGAGTTTGCATGCCCGCGGGAGAGAAGGGGGGAGTTTTTTTGAGACACCATCACTTGAGACAGCGGTGAGTCCCGTGGGAGTGCACTGCCTTCCTTCCCTCTTCGCCCCCACTGAGGGAAGGATCCCCCATTTCCTTCTCGGCTTCTCCCGCAGGCCAGGACCGCTCCCTCCGGACCCCTCTCCCCGTGTGGCGACTGCCGGAGCCCAACAGCGCCCCCTGCCGACCACAACCGGGTACTGCAGGCCCTACACCTTCAGCAATCCCACAGTGCCCCCTGCAGGCAACGATTAAGACTGCGCTAAAGGACAGGGAAGTATGCCTTCAGACTTTTTTGTTTTCCTAGGACTACTGTCTAGGGTTTTTTGTGCTCTGTTACTGTTTTTGCCAACATACATATATCTTTTAATAAAACGTTGTTATTTCTTCTGGTTTTTTCCACACTTCCTTGATTAAAGCCCATTAATTTTGAATTTACAATTGCTGAGAGAGAGGAGTTTGGTCTATATCATAACTTATCCTCTTTAGCAAACATTCCAGTCTCATCAGACTGAGACAACCCTGTAGTAGGAGTGCAGATTTGGGAAACTGGTCCCCATTTCTGTCACCCAGCCGGCTGCTTGTTTTTATCATATAATAAACTCTTATTCAAAAACTTATAGAAACTCGAGACTTTGTTTATCACACAGGTACTTAGCATTTGAGACAAAGACGAATGAAATGTATTTCTATATAAAGCGCAGACTGTCTCTTTAAAAAATACAACATATGAGAACAACCATTTCACACCAGATGAGCACACTTACTGTCAGTCTTTTTAAAGCAAGATGAGCCTTGCATTATTATTTTCTGAACTTTATTTATTCAGGGAAGACTTCAAGTAAATAGCCCAACAAGAATCAGAAATACAGTCTGATTTTTTTTTTTTCAAGCAAGTGGACAGAATGTAATCACAATAATTTGTGGTAAAATGGATTGGTAAATTCTTCACATGTCACTGAAAAGCCCAACCATTAATTTGAATGATGTGAGTCATCTTTCCATATTTTGTTCCTACAGATAATGTTTTTTAGAGCTATTGAAAAGCAGGTAACTTCAGTGGTTACTCTCTCACCTGTTTGCACTCTGTAGCAACCTTTCTTCTGAACTGGGTGAAGATACCAGGAGTCCCAGGTTCCCCACCATTAACAGTATTAGCAGTTGATGCATTTAGCTCTTCCTCTCTCTGTTTTGGGCGTCAGTAATGTCATCAGCTGAAGCTGGTGAAGCACAGCTATGACTTGTGATCTCAAAGGCTGAAAATGAAGATTAGCTCATCTACAAGAAGTAAGAACAAACTTTACCAATACTTGAAATGTCCAGCTACTACCAGAAACCTGGAGAAATCATTGCTAAAAAAGGATGAGATTGATCTAGTCAGTCTCACCTTACACCCTTGTACCCCTTGATATAAAAAGAATCCTTCATCCCCTCCACCCCCCAAAAGCCCAAACTAAAAAAAACCCAACAACAAAATAACCAGTGAATCTTAAAAAGTAGACATTAATTTCTCAGGAATATGCACAATGAATATTAAACAGACCCCCAAAACATTTAGTGCCTTTTCCCAGAACCAAATGTTTTTTCTTCATTATGTACATTGCTTTTTCTGTTACGAATGTTGGGTTTAAACCCTAAATTGCAGAAACTTTGTGTAGGCAGGTGGCAAAACAATACAGGAAGGAATGATCTCCAAGGGCACAGAGGACATTAGGTGTCCACCTACTGTTGAAAATCAACCACCCCACTATCCCTCATGCCACTGAAAAACTGTGTTGTTACACAGAGGATCCACAGAGAGTATCTCAAAGCCAAAACTTAAGTTATACTCTATTCTTTACCAGGACAAAGACCTGCCTGGATACAATTACAGAGGTTAATGTTTGCAGTCAGAGGAGAAATGCAATAGGTTCTAAGATTCTCTGACCTCAAACAAAACATGCTTGTGACAGCACTACACTGGGAGACCATTTTTAACCTGTCCCTGCTGCATGAGGCAGACAGAGAGTGAGAAAGCAACTTTCCAGACAATCCAGAGATCTGATGACTTCCCATGTCTGTTGTACACTTTACTATACATAAACGCATAGTGTAATACCTTTTAAACTGTTGAGCATAAGCCATGTTGGCTTTATGCAGCAATACCAAGTTTAAACTCCTGCCAGGAACTTCCTATTCCAGGCTTTTGGTTCCTAATGATGAAGCAAGTTGCAGTGACACTAATGCCTTTTGCAAACTGCAGCTGGTTTTGTTTACCACTGCCCCAGTGAGAGTATTGGGGACTCCAGTGTGCAAAATTCATCTCCGTGTCTGTTCCACCAGAGTTTGAAAGGCCAGTCACTGTGTCTGAGCCCTGGGGAAGAGCTGGCTAGCTCTCAGGTCACTCAGCCCTCCCAGTAGAAAGGAGAAATGGCTGGCTGTGCCAGGCAAGCACAGCAGAGAGAGCAGATGGTTCATGTCTGGTTGGTTGGGGCTTGTGTTCAGCTGATGTTATGAAGGCCTGCAGTCCTGAGGTACCACTGGATGCTCAACCACTGTGTGGACTGGAGCACTGCAGGAATGTAGCCCCTCCAGGAAGCAGTTGCATGTCACAGTCATCTGTCTGGCTTTAAACAAGCTACATTTGACACAGGCAGGGAGCTGGTGCAAGCCTGTTTGTGCTGCTTCATAAAGGTTCAGGTAACTCTGCAGCTGTTCAGGCTGCCAGTCCTTTGTCTCCACAGACACTGCAATGTTAAAGTGTTGATTTGCAAATATACTTACATCAATTCTGCACCTTCAGATCAGGTAGGTGGGTTTGTCTGCTCAAAGACTTTGGCTTTTTGCTGCTGGTCACAAGGTTCACTTTTTCATTAGAGTGCAGTGCCAATTTTGTTATCTTACCTTGTAGGGCAAAATCCAATCCTTCCTCTCAGCCCTCTGCCTTTATAACAAGAAAAAGTTTGTCCAAACTCTGTCCTGAGGCAAATTCTCTTTCCATGGATTAGGTGTCCTATCCATCACCCACATCCGTGAATGTACATGGATGTGCTGCTGCTCACTGAATGCTCACACAGAAATTCACCTGAATACAAACAAAGCATTTTGAGATTCCAGTGAATGTCCATGTCTGACTTGCTTAGCTTAGCAAGAAAATAATGGCTGTGGCAGCTGCCAGTGCAGCAGCCTCATCTGAACTGTAATTGGGCACACTGTGTTCTTCCAGGCTCAGGCACCACCTGCACTGCAGAGCCCATCACTGGTATTTATTTATAAACCCTTGCTGTTTCATAAACCTGAAAAGAATATGGCTTGCTTTACTATGACTAGGTTGGTCATATAAGACTCTATCTCTCTCTAATCTTTTGAAAAACCTCCTCATTTCTAACCCTGTCATTCAGTTTTTCTCAACTCCAAGCTCTTTAAGTCTCCTCATGCTTTTGGATGAGGAAGTTCCTACCTAAGCCTCCTTCTCTGATTCACATCACACTTATTTTTCTGCTTCTGCTGTTGGTCACAAAGTGGAATTTAAAGCATCTGGTGCTATCCAACAACATTTTAGTCTTAGATTATACAGCCCTGCAAGCTGTACTATCTAATACTTAGATTATGTAGCTCTGCAAGCTGTACTTGCACTTCTGGGAGGACATAGTCCCCCGCTGTCCCCCTGGACCAGTCTGTGAGCTATTCAAAGGGGATATCCTACTTCTAGGGTTGCACTGAGATGTTGTATCCTGTAGCACTAAATCTGCATTATATGGGAAAACTGCTGTTTAAACATGTCTTAAAATGGCTTTTGGTGGTCTCTTTGCAAACACATGCTTCTTCTTCCCAACACCCCCCACGGTAATGTTATCTCAGGAATGTCCTGGGAAGGTGTCCTGAGGTGTTTTCCATTGGCCTTTGTTAACTCCTTCCTGTGATTGGGTGTTCCTGTAAGCCCCTTGAGACTTCTAATTGGTTACTCTGTGAATCCTCCTAAACCCTATAAATGTAGCATCC
Source organism: Corapipo altera (assembly GCF_003945725.1). Taxonomy (NCBI): domain Eukaryota; kingdom Metazoa; phylum Chordata; class Aves; order Passeriformes; family Pipridae; genus Corapipo; species Corapipo altera. The sequence goes on along the minus strand of NW_020884934.1, from coordinate 4,314,024 downwards.
ACAACAATAAACGCTCTCTTGCCTCCTCTCCACGCCTGGTGTCCTGTCTCCGTGTTGGCCATGGGGCCACATGCGGGGGGGGAGGGGGGAGCACCTCTCCCCTCCACGCTCAGGGTCAGAAGAGACCCCTGAAGAAACCCCTGGAGTTCCCTTTCCCCATCCTTCAAGACGTCGGAATGGTTCCTCAGATGGAAATGGAACTAGAACTGGGCCGCCCCACGTCGTGGGTGGGGAAAGGAATCCAGAGTATCCTGCTGAGATGTAGTTTTAAAGGGAAAGGTATTAGCTGTTGTGGAGAAGCTGAATTTTGAGTACTGTCAGGGGAGTGACAGTGCAGCAAGGCTCCTATCCAGCCCTCTGAGGTGACACAACCAGTTATTGTTGGATTCAGGTCTGACCCTGGACCTAGACTCACTTCAATAGCTCCACTTCCATCTACCCCATGTACATGAAGTTGATGGTGCTATGGCTTCATGCATACCAAAAGGATCTGCTCTCAGGTTCTCTGTCACTGTTTTTGAAACTTCTATTTCTTGGTGGAGGAGTGGAGGCCTTGCTTCAGAAAACACACGTCTCGTCTTGACCCTTCTTAATACTCTACACTACCCTGGCAAAAGAGACCCAAATGTCAACATTGACATTAGACAGATTCTGCACAGCTCTGCAGGGGAGAAGTGTTTTCCTGCTGCTACCCCTTTGGAACTTACTCTTTATGTACTCTGTGGTCTAAGTGCTGGTCTTCAACAAATACCTGGAGAAAGTCAGCACTTCAGATCCATTGCTGGGAACAATCTGTACATGGTTATCCGGTCATGCAAATTGAATTGCTGCTACACTTATTAAATATCTAATTATCTGCCCTGGAACATTAGCACTAAATCTGCCCTCTGCTGCTCCTACCTGCTGAGGGCAGAGGAAGAGAGTTAAACAAAATAGTCTGATTCTTCCAGGAAATACACATCTGGAGTTGATGGTCTTGCAGAGATGCTGACCAGCTGTTTGTTTATTATTTCTCTGGAAATCTTTGTCTTGTTTCCAATAAAACACTTTCTGTCACAGTTCCACTACATTTCCCTGAGACTGGGGCACTGATTTTCTTTTGTATTCTCTGTTTCCCAGCCAAACATCGCATTACAACCAGGGGAAGTTTGCAAGAATGTAGAAATGTATTGGGGTGGAAAATAAACACTCTGAGGGTATTGCAAGTATTTCCAAAACAAGCAATGCACCCTCAGCAGGGTCAGAATCAAAGTTCATCTGAAGAGGAACACAAACACATGACGTTTGAGACAGCATAAATAAGAAATCCCATACAAAACACTCTAGATTGTGGGGCAGGGGAGCTCCTGCTCACATGACAAAAGGTGATGTCCCATATCAAAAAGAATCTACCTTGTAGCACTTCTGTCTGCCCACTCAGCCGCTCTGCCTTTGCCTCACTGGTCAAATATATTTAATTAAGATACTGAAACCAGTGAGAAAGGGATATTTCTCACATGGCTACCTACTGATGTGCTATCACTGGAGCCTGTATTTGTGGAGAATCACATATTTTAAGGGACAAAACATATCTCTGCCCCACCAGAGAATTTCTAGATTAACTGAAAAAAATCCTTACCTGTCAAACTGCATTATTTTGGATGATCTACTACCAGTTTCTCATTCAATGCTTTGATATAATGGAATGCAACAGATCTGTTATGTTTATGTAAGCTGTTAAACCCAACACAGTTACCTGGTAACACACAAACCAGGCTTATATAAAATATTTGCTAATAAAGTCATCAGCCCAGCAACACCAACTTGGAATCTGGTAGTCTGTCCACACCCTTGTCACGAGGAGTTACATTTTTCTCCCCTGAGGATCAGCTATCCATCCACTTGCTGTTCCATAAATCGGGTTTCCAGGAATAATACCTTCTAAAGGTTTTGCAAGATCTGGTTGTGGAGAAAATACATGTGCATTGCATTGCTATCTATGGAAAACTTCTCTGATTTTCCTCCAATAGGTTGGTTTTGCTTTGGTTTTGTGTTTTGTTTGTTTGATTGTTTTGAGTTTTTTTGTTTTCAAAAAAACCCCACAGAAATGTGAAGGAATTGCAGAGAAGTGGAAATTTCGTGTGAATTTAGCTTCAGAAGAAATGTTATGTTGCATTTAGGCATGATTCTGGTAGGTGCTGAGCCAGGTACGGGGGTTCCTGGTCAGGCAATGCAGAAATGCCCCAGGAATGTCCCAGGCGCCCAAGCTGGGATGGCTCCTGCCTGGCTGTGGAGCTCAGGGGTGGCAGCATCAGTATAAATCATAAATTTATAATCATCCTATTAAATCACAACACAGCACATTGGTTCCTCAGTTCGGGCACCCCCGGGCAGCTCCAGCTCCAGGAGGGAAACAGAACGAACAGAGAGGGCTGTTCACAGCTTCTGAATCACAGGGGAGATCTGGTCAAATCCAGACTCAACACTCCTTAAAGGCTGGTTATTACGTGTTCCACTGGTGTTTATGTCCCCATTTCCCGTAGTTTGGGGAACACGGAGGCACCCGGGGATGTTCCATGGGATGCACTCGTGGTAGCGGGATGGGATGCACTCGTGGTACCGGGATGGGCCGCGCGGTGGAGCTGCGGCATCGGGAGAGCCCCACCGCCTCCCTCCATCCTCATCCTCATCCTCATCCTCGTCCTCTCCCGCAGCTACAACTCCGGCAGTATTTTAAGCAAGAAAAAGACCGATGTAAAATGATAATCTCTGCTCTTTTTTTGGCACAAACTCCACCAGGACAAACCAACCACAAGTCATCTTCCAGAGCTGTGAAGTCCTGCAAACACACACATAACATTTAATTAATTTTTTAAAATAAATTTATAGTCAAAGAGGGTTTTCCCCTACCATAATAAAAGGTTGACGTTTCGTTTAGATGAACATCTGAAAATGGCATTTGAAAATTTCATTAAATAACTGCAGCATGTCTGAAGTGATCTCGGTAAATATGAGAAAGAAGTTGCCCAGAGATATTATAAACAGAATGAGTTTAGAATCTTATTCTTAACTATTCTCTTATTTAAATGTGACCTGGAGGAACTATCTCAGGCTAAGGTTGAAATAGAGAAATGTCTCATAGCTCCCTGCAACTACATGAAAGTAAACTCTTAACTGCTGGATGCAGGTAGATAATCTTGTGGCACTTTATTCACCAGAGTTGTACTGTCTGTGAATTGAAGGGAATTAAGTTGGTTCTGTCTTAGCTTTAACAATTACATAATTTGTAATTACGCAACTTTCATAAAATTGGGAAAAAACCCACCCTATAAATTGCAGGAGTCACTATTTAAGACTCTGTTATGTGCAGCTGGATATCCATTCCCCATTAGAGATATAAATAAAAGTCACTTATATGTCCAGATAGGTTTGTCAAGGCTTTCTAGTGAGGAAAAACCTCCCTGAAGCTCAAAGTAAAATTAAAGTAGCAAGTCCACATATTATCATCATCAACCACATTCTCTGTATTCAAAATGCACTGGGATGAAATGAGAACATCTGCTTTTTATCAACAGGCATTTTGCATCTCTGCGCGCAAAGTGTCACAGACCTGCACCACACAGGCAGCAGGAATTTTATCTTACAGAAATTTTATCATGCAGCTTTGGTTGTCCTGTTATTGAACATGGCCCCACCAATACAGATATTACCTGTATTGAGATCACAGTATTATTTATATATAGCCTGTTTATACCATTGGTTATAAAAAAAGAGGGAAAACAAGTCCAGACAAATTAATTTGCTGTGCAGAAGCTTCTCAGGAGGAACAGGAGAGGCAAAATGAATTTTTATTCTAAAATGTACTTCAGTTATATGTCTTAAACCAAAAAATATCACTTAATCCTAATTTTTCCCCTGAGTACTGGGGACAGGGAATAGACCTGAGGCCAGTCTTTAAAATCAACCATACTAATACTTCATGGAAGTGGTAATACCAGCATTTCTCCCAGGCATATAAACCACCAAATGTCTCACAGTCCTTGTTTGATTTTTAGGTCATATTGATTCTTCCTCTCCGCTCCACTCAGCTGTGCAGTGAATGTATCTGAATTAGACTGAAGGACCTGGTAAGCCTTCAAGTTAGAACAGAAGGTAATCTCCTGTCAAAAGCCAAGCAAAGATAAAAAAACAGTAATACCTTTCAACTGAATTTGGAACAATTACTCATGCAAAAGAACTGAGACTGGAAAATTGTTTTGTTTTGCTTTGCAATAAGTATGGGCTTGGGTTGGGTTTTTGTTGTTGTTTTGACTATAATACAGGAATGTTATACCAGTTTGGAAATATGAAAGTCATACATAAGTTCGTAGTTCCTGATTGTCTTGAAGCCTTTTTGAAAAGCAGCATCAGACACAGAATATCATAAATCTCTAAAAGAAGGCTGACTGAAGTGGTAAAAAGCAATGAGAGTTGACTGTTCTTTGAGTTTTGTTAGAGCTTTTGCACGAGGTCCTTGTCCCTGTTGTTGTGTTGATTTATTCTAATCCACTTCACTATCAAAGCCTTTGGGTATCAGCAGTTCCTCAGAACAGTCCCCAGCAACTGGTTTTAACAGGGAAACTTCCTTGACATCCTCCTTAATGAGCATTCACCAATGTCATACTTTCAAGCTTTTCTGCTATGGATTTGTCCTTCTATAATGGTCTTTCTACATTTCAGTAATATATTGTCCCCATCAACTTGCCGGTAAACTTCCTGCTTTTGAAGCATCTGAAAAAAAGGTTTTATTGTTAGATTTTGAACCCTTGCTCCTCAGAATCTTTTTTTTGGCCAGCTTTATTACGTCTTCACATTTATCTTGACAGAAAGTTTATTATCTTTGATGCAATTTTCGTTTGAACTCCACTTATTGAAGGATGTCTTTTATACTTCTAATAACCTCCTTAGATTCCTTTTAGCCATACTGGCTTCCTTTCTTATCCCTGGTTATCTTAGACTTTAGGAGTGTTGGACTAGACTCTAAACACTCTCTCTGAAAAGAAAAAATATCCAACTTCTTGAAAGATGCCAGAATTATTATTTACTTTTTAAATTCAATTTGAAACTGAAAAGTATGCCCCCCCGTAGCAGAAAACTAAGATTCAAAGTAACTCATTCCCTCTTAGATCCCCCATAAAGTCATCATAGTTTTCCAAGCTGAAAACAGAAGCATCTGAAAAGCTGATGAAGAATATCTTTAATGTGGGGAACCCCAGGAGCCAGCAAGATTTGGGAATGAGATTAGGTTCTTCAGTATGCAAAACACCTACTTGCAGGTCTAAAAAGTCGAACCAGACCTTATGAAGTGATGCAAGTTCAAAGAATTTAACGTGAGCAGTGCTTGGGAAAAAATACTGTGATGTTGATAACGCCAGGAGCTCTGAAGTGAATAATTCTCTGAGCATGTGCAAGGAGCTGGCAAAGACTATGCCCTTAAAACAGTGGTCAAGAGGGAATGTGTGATTTAGTGAATCAGTCAAGCAGTGAGCTCTCATCTTTGGAGCCCTGGTTTATGACTTACTTAAGGCCTTAATTATAAATGTCTTGGGTATCCATTCCTCACTTAATTAATCTCCACAAAGTGTGAATCCAGATAATAACCAAAAGCTCTTCCAGCACAGACGGCCTCATCTGAATAGAGGACAAGGAAAGCTGCTTCAGGATTTAGACAGAGTAGAAAGACAACTCATGCCTAAAGGCTGACAAATACCTGTGCACCAGAGAGAGAAGATTTTGGTTTTTTCTCTGGCAGTGATCTTCCAAGTCTCAGAATCCTGATCTAAACAGGCATCCTCAAAATTACATCTCACAAAAGAAGGGTTTGCAGGTTTTATTGTGCACCAGTGTGGCAGGAGTTGGTTGCATTAGTTCATGCTGGCCCATATGGTGCATAAACCTGTGTTGTTACCCAAGCAGGTCACAGCTACTGTGGACATCTACATCATCATTGTCCCACGTCCGTAAAGTAAACATGCCCATAACCTTGTGGTATCTGGTCCTTCATTGTGCACTGGAGTAAAATTCGTGATTCAAACAACATTTTCCATTGAAATGTCATTGATGAAAAGGAAGTTGAAAACAGTAAGAAAGGTCGTATGAAGGCCAGAGAGAACAGAGACATAGGGAGAATCGGGTACCAAAAAGAGAAATAGATCCTGAAGAAAAAAAAAAACGAAAAGCAGTAGACATGTCAAAGGCAATTAGATTGATTTAAATGCTTCAGAACATGGAATTTCCTACATTAAGTGGGGAAACACTGGCAAACGGTTTGTTTCACTGTACTAAACAAAGCCACAAAGCACTCACTAATTAAAAAGAAATAAATCAAAACATAGATTTCTGTGCACATTCTGGTCTTGTTGCCTGTGTAACTTGATTTTTAAAGATTTTTTTATGTCTTCTAGCAATGAGTTCATATAGAATAAAGTATCAATGGATTAAAAAAAAAAGCTTTTTACGTTACCATTCTTTTCAAGCAGCTTCAGCATGAACATTCTTCTTATGATTAGTTTTGCACGTGAGTTAAAGATATAATTCCATAATGAACTCATCAGGTTATGGTAGCTTCTATCATTTATGCAATCCATTTATTACTGAAAAGGCAGAGAGACACACACATTATTGCAAAGCATTACCAATCACTATAACAACCTTCAAACATTAGATGGTAGTGGTTATTTTATTTTTTAAAATATTTTAGAGTTTAGTTTTTCTGCACACAGTCAAGCTTTAATTAAGACTGTAGTTAACTGAGGCACCACAGTTTATATCTGGGTCACTTTCAGTTTGGAAGCTCATATGTATCTTCTAAATTACTACAGCACAAAAATTTTCAGAAGTCAAAATTTTGCATTCAGAGATTATTATATGGAACATCTGACCTCTTTTTTCACACCCAAAGGATGGAAAAACAATATTTCTCACATAGTACAATCTTTGTCTGCAGACCCACTGAATTTGGCCCTGAAATTCCAGGTGAAGGTTATGCTTGATGAATAATCACAGGTTTAACATCCTCAGTCCAACTTCATTTCTGCTCAACATGTGCACCAATAGAGTGCAGTTAACTAACCGATCTAAGTAGAAAATATTGCTTTTGAACGAATGTATGAATAGTTTGATCATTAATTTTTTTTCCTGACTGTGAATGGATAAGTTTTACTACTCACAGTAAAGCTATGGTTTTAGTATTGCTATTTTAATCAAGAAAAAACATTTCCACATTTTGAGTCCAACCAAATGTGTTAGAGGGGCATCTGTTTATAACTGTCAAAGGTCTGGCTTCTCAGCAATGTAAAATCACCAATAACTAACGTACATGCAAATTCCAGTCATCTTTTTTACTTAGAAGCAATCTGGTCGATGATGCAGAAGTGAAATGTAGACAAACTGCAACAGGTTTTCCACCAAGGACCTGGATAGAGTTCAATAGATAACCCAGAAGAAATCTCTTTTGCAGAAATTATCAAAACACAGTAAAATATATATTTGCTATATTACCCTCAAGGCTGTTGAATAAACTTGGAAATGTACTGCTTAATAACTGGAATTCAAATAGGTAGCATCTCTATTTATTTAATTTAAAAATTCTAATTTGGTTTTGATTCCCTAGATTTTTGTGACTAGCTGTTGTGTTGTGTTTGAGAATGCTGTTGTTATTAGCCACTTTTTTTTCCAGTTAAGGTTAACCAAAACCCAGCTTTGTGTATCTGATTTCTTCCTGTTTCTGTAGGCTCTGTGCATGCAGACATATGTAAAGGATCGTGGCTTCATATGACTCTTATGGACCAAAAGGGCTTCAGGGGAACAATTTAACATACCATTACCTTCAGGCCTCTTTTGACACAAAAGCATAAAGTTCCAGCTGCACTGTAAAACTACAAATTTAAAGTGAATCTCAGTTTTATTTTGCTTGGAACCCAATAGACAAACTTAGGTTCTGAAATAAAGCAGATGAAGGATCATATAAGGGACAGGACAAGGTGGAATGGCTTCAGACTTGAAAGAGAGCAGGTTTAGATTGGAAGCTAGGAAGAAATTCTTTACTGTGAGGCTGGTGAGGCCCTGGCACAGAATGCCCATAGAGTTTGTAGATGCCCCATCCCTGGAAGTATTCAAGACCAGTTTGGACAGGGCTTGGAGCAACGTGGTCTAGTGAAAGGTGTCCCTGCCTGTGACAGGGGGTGGAACTGGATGATCTTTAAGGTCCCCTGGTACCTCCCACACGACAAAGCTTTCCTGGAGTGCTCTTCTCTGATTTGGCTTTATGGCTCTCATTTCCTTCAAAATTTCCTAATGGAAATTTCCTCCCAACATCAAGAAATTTGTTTGCTCCATCACTGGATACCTCTTCTCTTTTTTTTTTTGACTCCTGAGTCAAGTAAAAAACACGTATCACTGGGTATCTTGCTTGTCATGAAAAGGTGTTAGATCTGCAAATATCTTAGTTCCTTAAGCAAAAAAAAGACGCAGACTACACTAAGACTGTTTTCTGTGTGCCCTGACTTGAGGCATGAACACTCTGCAAGTCAGATTCTTATTGGGACCTAGAAGATCACAGGATGAGTGGGACACAAGAAAATAAAACACTTTCATCACGTAATCTGGGAAGCTAACATTACTTTCCAGTTTACATGGGGAAAAAAAAAAAGGAGACACTCTTAAAAAATAAAAAACTCATACAAATGAGTAAGTGCTCAAAAAAAAAAATTGAAGTAAGATTTTTTCCCACTTAAATGGATTATCTTGAAATATCATTAAACAAAATACAATGTTTCAAATAATTCATCCAGTCCAGTCAAAACATGGACAAAAATCCCAGTCTTCATGAACCTTTTTTTTTCCGTTTTTGAGTTTACACTTCTGCCTGTTTTGTGAGGGCACCACGAGACAGGTGGAGGGGTGGAATATGCAGGGAGTTAGTAAGGGTGACAGATTCAATAAGAGCCATCACTTTGTAAATAGTTGACAGTCATTTCATTTACATTGCTTCATGATGGGTACAGGTATCTGATGGTCTTATTTCCATACGACAGAAACAGATATTTTAATAATCCCATAATTTTCCACCAGTAGGCCATGAATAGTCAATCAAAAATATTTCCTAAAATATTTCTTATCCTGGCCTTTTTTCCTTCCAAATGAAATTTAAAAGAAAATGTGAAAAAAGTCATAGTTACTTGCTTTACAATCCTATTTTCTATCTCTGTGGATTTTCTATCTGCTGTGGATTTGAATAATACTAAAACTATTCAATAACCACCAGAAATCCTGGGTGGCAACTACCAGTTTTCACAGCTTTTGTTCTGTTCTAAATGCTTTTCCTTAAGGACTTAAAAAAGGCCCAGAAAGTGGAAACCACTACAGATTTATCTCTCCTGTTATCCTCTCCTTTGTGACTGTTCGACACAGTATAAAAGATGGTATAGAGAAGATGATTCAGTACCAAGTTAATTAGAAAAAATTACTTTCATTCCTTTATCAGACTTGTAATCAGAAATCCATGATTGGAGGAGCACAGGAAGTGAAGTCTATGTTGATGCCCCAAAATTTATACTTGGACAATGATGACAATCTCGTACCTTTACTATGCCAATTGAATATATAAATAGATTATGAATGTTGATACAACATCCATAATGAACTATATATATTTAGGATCTGGAATTATTCCTACAGAAGTCAATGGAAGTCTTACTGACAATTTCAATTAATTCTGTACAATGTTCTAGGATGGGGGAAATAAAAGGATTTGTTCCTATGACTACTTTATGCCAATTCTGGCCTCCACTAAAATGTTATGGGGTTTTTGTATTTTTTTTCCCCCCAAGCATTTAACAGGAACAAATATTTGTATAGCTGTTACACAATTGTGCTATGGGGAGATGTTGAGTTACAAAATCAGCTTCATTCCTGACAAATTGTAATTACTGCCCAGGAGAGTGAAAAGCAAGAATCTGCTTCCTCTCAGTTGTGGGAACCAGGCGTGTGCTGTGCACCTGATCAGAAAAAAAGAGAAATAAATCCCCCACATAAAAAAAAAAAAAATCCCACAAGCAGAGTACTTGCACAGATTCTCACCAATATGTTTGGGATTTCAGAGTTCTGTGCAGATGTTGGATAGGGGACTGGGATAAGAGAAACCGGTGCCTGGTAATTATGGTTACATGAGCTGACATAAAGGAAATTTGAGAGCAGAAACTCTACCTGAAATCCAGAGGCCAGAATACCTCCTGTTTTACAGAAGTAATTCCTTTTACTTCCACAATATGGCTCCAGATACACAACACAAGCAAAAGGCAGGATCTGACCCTTTCATGTCTTCCTGTTTCCACACTCCTGATATATCAGGAGTTTCAAATGTGTCACCATCAACTCAAAACATTTAAAAAACCCCAACTGTATATCAATCCTCAAAATACCTGAGATATGTTAAAAAGTAGACTTAAAAATGATAATTCTCAACTCTTTTAATCTGCCTACCCCCTTTCATGATATGTAAAGCTCATGTATTTCAAAATCCACAGGGGGCAAAAATGTATTTCTTTTCCAGAAAGGAGTTTAAGGTCAAGTTAAAACCTTTATCAGCTTCAGATTTTGTCAATGGTTTAAATTTAAGGAATTACAAGGTGTGATTGAACCACGTTGCCCGACAAGTTTTAATGATGGCAAATCAGATCTATTTATATTAAATGAATTATTTATTATGATAAATGAACAGACAAAAGATCTCAATCGGAATTATTTTACTACACAGTATAAAAGCTAAAAGCTGCTAGTAGATTACAGTATAATATAGAATAGCATAGTGCACTACATTGAAACTAACAAAAAGAAACCATCATCTACAGATGACAGTCACATGTGAGGTATAAGGCTGAGTATCCATAAAATGGGCTCATTTCTTTCTGTTTTCTCATCTAAGTGGAGCACCTTTGGGCTTAGGGTAAAGTCCTCAGAGATGTCCTCACTCTTTCTTTTAGTGTTCCTATTTTTTTCTCTGAATCATTTCAGACAATTAAAGGACTCAATTAAATGGGAGTCTCTCCTCTGTCGCAGCCCGCTTCCGGTGATTTTGTCTGATCTTGTCTGTTTTTGTTCACAGTTGAACAAAAACAAGTTCTTCATCTCCTCCTTCCTGAGGTACCTTTTTCTTTCAAAATAAGGAGTTTTTTCTTCTCCAGTCACTCCTGATTTTTCATTTCTATGAAAAGAGGTACATTCTCCACCAGTCCACCTCTTGAGAAGCTACAGGAATCAGTTCTAGCAAAAGCTTTCAGATACAGATCAAAGACTCAAGCCTTAATTCTCCAGAGAAGCTCAATTTGCTCCAGTTACAGTCTGGAAAAGAAAATCTTCTGGGCTACCTTCTGCACTCATCCAAACCTGCACAAAATCATTCAAAGCAAGACAGCTCCACTGAAGACTTGCCCAAGTACACAAAAGACAAAGGGAATTTCAAACTTTGGGCTCAATAGCAAGTATTTAAATAGCTTTCCGATTCAGTGAGGCATTTCAAGATTTTATTAACATTTTTTCAAGCTTTTTATTAACAGTAATTATGCAAGAAGTAGAGGTCACCAACAGAAATTTTACAGAGCTTAAAGAGGCAGGATTCAGAGTGAATTTAAAGTTAGAAAATTGTATTTTTATATTAACACAAGAAGCAGATAGATGAAAGTTGTTTTTATTGTGAATCACTGCCTTGAAAGATAAATTGGGTTTTTTCCCCCTATGCTGCTTTTTTGCAACTTTTGACTATTAAAGAACAAAAGTTTGAAGTCTGAGGTGCTACTAACAGGACTCAGTGAGGTAAATGAAGAGAAACATCATGTTGAATTAGTCCCCTAAATTATCATGTAGCTATTCTTTCATGATTTCAGATGGGAAAAAACAAAAATCATGTATTTTGGCACACATACTCTCATTCTTCCCATCTACTACATCAGGTAAAGCCCAGAGAGACCTAGAGATTTTGGTTACTGAGGTACAAACCGAAGTTCTCTTCCCCAGAAGTGCTTCCACGTAGGTGTATTCTGAGCAGCAACACTTACAGGATCACAGCCCTCGTGTAAGATGCTGCCTTTCTCTGTGGTATTATTCCAGGTGTATCCACAAAAGGGCTTTAACAGAGCTGGACACCCTTGGAAACCATTCTGATTTATTGAAGTAGCTGCACACAGCAGCTGACCTTCATGCTACTTCGAGAGCGAGCCTGTACTTAGAAAATTCATCTTTCATTTTCACACCACATGGGTCAAAACCCCTGAAGGACTGTGGACTTTTGAAACGCAGTGTGTTCATTCTTGGGAGGGTGGAGATGTGCAAAGCCAGCTCCAGGTCTCAGCATAAGTGCTGATGCTGAGCTTTCCACCCAGCACGTTTCCTCACTCTAGGGCAGCTACATCCTCATTAAGAACAAGTTCTGACTGTACTCATGTACGATTGTGGAGTAGGAAGAGGAAGCAAGCAAAGACTTCTTGAGCTTTTGTCTCATAGCTTGCATTTCTGTAGAGAAAAATCGCATATTGGCTGCCCAGATGAAATTCTTAATAGGTATTTGAACTTTTAACTAACTAAAGTTTCCCAGAGGTATAATCAAGGGCCTCTATCAAGACGGGATACTGATGGGAAGCAGAATTCCTGAAACATGGAAGCTTTTTTGCCCACCTGTTTGATTTTCCAAGCATCCAGATTGGAAAGCAGCTGTCTTCTAAATGTCACTACTGTCCGTCCAGGGGAACTTCAATTATTGGCAATGTGATTATTCTACTTTGGCAGTGTTAAACAAGTACAACCTGGTGCATTAGTTTCCTTTATTTCTTTTTGATTCAGGAGTCGAGAGTTTCAAACAGACTGAGCAACTCAGGAACACACATTTGAAATCATCAGCAGCATGTGCTCCTGTGGTGGGAGGAAACAGTTTTCCCTCTGCAGTTATAAAATGGTAAAACCCCAGGGGGTGGTGATCCTTGAAGTTTTGAGGTTTTAGCCAATGAGTGCTTCTGCAAAATATAAACATATCACAACCAGAACGGAAGAGAAGGTAGTTGTAGTTGGTTGTGGAAGAAGTAGCCATGTTGTAGGAGCCACAAGGAGAAACAGCAGCAGCCCCACTGGAGGTTGGGCCCCCCCAGCCCCCAGCGGGGGGCTGCAGGGACTTGGAACAGTGTTAAACTGAGCTAAGTGCCTGTAGCTGAAAGCTAAAGAAGTTTTCTCCACCGTGAGTGAGCAGAGACAGAGCAGCAGCAGGAGCAGTGTCCAGAGAGCGGTGGCAGAGAGCCAGAAAAGATAAGAAAACAGCAGAGGCGGTTTGCAGCCAGGCAAGAAGACACAGAGATGTCTAATGAAGAGAGAGAGAGAGCAGGACTAAACTCTACACAGAGTTTTGGGGGTAAGAACTGAACCAGACTCCCCAAAACCCTTTTGAGACCCCCCTTAAGTTGGGGTGGTGGGCTCCTACTGGATGGAAGTCCTAAAATGCAACATGCAGCACCGGAGAGAGAGGAGCTGAAAAGCTCAAAGATGTCCTGGAGCCAGACGGGATGGCCAGACAGAATGCAGAGGGGGGTGACCTTGGCCCCCCCTGCCACTGCTGCCAAGCTGGCAGCCCGAAACAGAGCACAGGAGCTCTAGTAGAACTCTTGAGGCAAAGGCTTTCAACTGAAAGCTGCCCAAGATGTTCTGACTCGGGGTGAATCCCCTGAGGAAGGGACTTTCACGAAGATGCCCCCACACTTTGTGATATGCCTGTGGTGAAGTGAGTTTTGTCCCTGCTGGCAGTCCACAGGTGAGACCTTCGCTTGGAGTCGAAGGAGAGCCAAGAGGGGTGAAAGGAGACTCCCTTGTGTGTATTGAAAAGAGATCCAGCTGCAACAATCCAGATACAGATGCTGCATGAGAAGAAGAGAGACCTGCTGCCTTAGAGACTTCGCTGCTCTGAAAAAGGATCTTCCTTCTTCCCTCCTGGACTTTTATTTGGAGAGGAGAAGAGATTTGATCCATTGTAAATACTTATGTCATGGTAGAGATAGCTAAGATTGTATATAATGTATTGCAGTATTTATTTGTACAGTCATTGTAATATATATTCTCTTTCCCCCATTTTGAGTCTCATGTGGTTGTCTGGAAAACCATCTCAAATTGGGTTGAGATGTGGGAGGAGGTTTGGACTAGGGAATTAGATTTTGGAGCTCTCATACCATGACAGCTCCAAAATCATGGAGCACACTAAATGTCTTGCTCTACAGGAAGCAGAAGAGGCCAAGTCCTCAAAAAACAACAAGTGAAGCTCATTTGGATTTGAGAGTGATACACTGATTTCTAGCAGCTGTCAGACTGTCCATAATGGCTTTAAAATACACTGTAATGTAACAGGATGAAAGTCACAATAAATTCTTCTAGAGCTGCAGAAGCTGTAATTTCACATTCAATCTGTAAGTCTGGATTCTGTTAGAAATGGGTGTGAGTTCATTTCCTGCTTGTGTTGGTAAAAGACCTCTGTGATTACAAGGCACAGAGAAGAACCAAGGCTCTATAAATGAAAAATAATAAACTTTACTTGCCTAAATAATATAGGGGCTGTGTGTTCCTGCTTGAACTACAAGCTCTGATGGCACAAGTTAAAGCAGAGTAAAAGTTAATTCATTCAGGGACTGCTACTGGATAAATAAAACATAATAAAGACAAATGGAACTTCACAAAAGGCACGTATTGAGTTAGACAGTGTGGGCTCTCCTCAAACTGTCTTTACTTTTGATTAATTATTTGTAATCTGATCAAATGGAAGAAAGCAAGCTGCCTGGTGCTAATGACTATTTTCCCATTCTTAACAGCTGACCCAACAACTGGGCACCCTTCTGGGCTGAGGGACAAATTAATATTCCCCAAATGACTTGAAAGCATTTAGAGACTGAAATAGGCTGCGTATGGGGATGTAGCTAAAAGTAGGTTAAACAGTAAGCAATTAGCTGCATATAAACCCGAACCAGCCTGTTTTGATGATAAGACTGTAATTTCAGCTTTTGCCTTTTCAGTACGTTTCACAAACACAATAGGAAGGCTTGAATTGAAATGTGAGTAAAATATAACTGTGTTGAGCGAACACATTCCTTCCTTTCTTCCTTCCTTCCTTCCTGCTGTCTAGGAACCAGGAGGTAGGTTCAGTATAGACACTTTCTGAAGTCATATTTTGTACGATCAAGCCCTTAAAAAAATATGAGGGAAAGATTTGCAGTAACATTTGAGTGTTCCGTTGGGAAATGAAAGACACCACCAGTATGATCAACAGATCAGACTTTCTGTGTGGTATTATATTTTTAATCAGTTAAATATGACTGTCCATATAAAACTGATAAGTACTAAAAAGGTGATGTCTAGCCACAATTTTTTTCCTTCTTAAATTGAAACTAAAGCGTATGTTTCATGTTCGTTTGTCAAGATTAGAGCTTCTTTAGGATTACAGTATACTACATACTTACATCTCTACCTGAATTCACAGAGTAAAATTTTTACTGGTGTTCAAAAAGAGAATAAAGGTAACACAGAGGTCAAGAAATGCCAAATGACAAGAACAGTGATGTGGGGGATGCAAGAAAAAAAAACCACTAAAAAACTTTTCCAATTGATCTTAGAGCTTCTGTCCCAAAGTATTCTAATTGGATCCATTTTATGGTTCAACTCACTTGCGCTCCTTGATTTGAAGGACAGTGTCAGAGACCTGTCTACACCTTGATTAGTAACACACAATCTGATCAAACACACTGACATAGGGGTCAGAGTTAAAAGAAATTGAAATGAAAAGAGGGTATAGCCATGGTTATTTTAACCACTAACCACAACAGCAGGCTAATTTGAACAATGATTTTATAAGGAGTGACTAATTTATTTTTCTAATTTTTTAAAAAAATTTTATTCTTTGGACTTTCTCTTAAATTTCCTTCTATTCAGGTAATTTTAGTTTAAAAGTGTTCTCTGCCTGTCTGTAAGGAAAGGGTAGACAGAGACATGGTAGTTTTAGGAAGATCTGCTGACTGAGGCCTGTTGCAGCATTGTAAATTGTGATAGATCCCTACATTAACTCTGTCAGCACTTCATGCATAAAATATATCATCAAATTGTGCATATTTCTTTCCTACTATGCACACACAGGAAAATGTGCAGATATCAAAGAAAATTCTGCAAAGATGGAATGAAGGACACAAAGGGAAAAAAATTTTCAGAGGTGCAACTTTCACCTCTTGCTTTCCTTTACCCTCTCAGAATTTCATGCTTACTTTTGACCTCCAGCTTTCTCATTGCTCCTGCTCCATTACATGGGCATGCACCTCCAAACCACTAAGGAAAACTGGTTATATTTATAGTGTTGTTATGAGACTGGCCTTGGCAGTGCCTCACAGAGGCATTTTATAGCATTAGCCATGGTTAGGCTGAGCCCAAACCCTGCAAAACAAGAGCTCAGACTGTAGTAATGCTCAGGTCTGTAACAGGGCCAGGGATTCTGTCCCTCTTACAGACCTGAGTTGTGTTTTAGAAACGCAATACAAAATTTACTTTGTTTTTATATACAAAATCAATGTACCAAAATAACAATAGAGCATGAAAGAGATTGTGCTTCTCAGCAATAGCGTCTAGAGGATAGCAGTGCCTTTCCCTTCTCTTATTCATGGTATGCTGAGGCAGGGACACCAATGATGAAACACTAAGGGATTTATTGACAGTTTGGTAGGTGAACAGTGAGTTAAGGGAGCAAAAAATATATTAAAGTCCTCCTGGCTGCTGTTCATCTCAAACTGCTATAAATTAGTAACACAACCTGGCCACTTAGTCATCTTCTTTTTGGAGAGTTCTTTTCTCTACTTAGGTCAACTAAATTATCAGATCATTTTGCTGATGGACACACCAATTTCTGGCCTCTTCTTAGAGTTTTTCTCTGCATGCCATGCATGGGTGGGGCTGTGGGATTTGGTGCAGGCTCAAACTGGACCATGTAGGCCACCTTCTCTCCAGTGATGACCATGTGTGAACCTGTGTTGCCCAACATTTGTTTTTAAAATCAAGTTTATTATGTCTAATGCAGCCATGTTATGCTTGTGTGGGTTCTGGAACACACTCTATAGTCAGGCAGAGACAGGAGTGTTTTGGAGCTGGTCCTTCTCAACACAGTTAACAAGAGTGAAGATAACTAGCAGGAAAGTTAACTGCAAGTTTAGTGCCTTACTTCTCGTTTGCCAGTGGAGAAATGATCTCACCTTGATAGCATTTTAAGGACACATTTAGTGTCTGTGATCGATGAAACAAGGCTATCAATTTAGGTTGCAAGGTAAAAACTATTTATTAATGCCAATAAGCAAAAATGGCCAGCCAGGCGACCGGAGGAAAACTCAGTTCCTGCCACGTCCACGAGAAAGGGAACAGAAACCACCCCAGTTATACCCTCCGTGGTCACCTCCCCCCAGTGTCACGTCATTGGTCCATTGGTTGAGGTTTCGCGGGTTTCATCCTGCTTGGTTCCTCTTTCGTGGGCTATCTCCAGGTTGGTTCCTCCTTTCGTGGGCTAGTACTGTTGCTGAGGGGTCTCCACCAATGATTTCAAAGTCGTCAATCCCTATGGGGCCGTGGTCCTGGAATTTTCCATGGGGATGACGGTTGGTCACCAGGGTTCCTCGTGGTCGACCTCCCCCCTCCATACGGGTTCCTATTACTGTGCTTAGGACAAACTGTTTTTAAAGCATAAAGTGCCAAATCATTATTGCGTTGTGTTAAATCATTCCACAGCTTACAGAACTTGTGGTTAGGGATTTCACAACAATCCAACTTATGACTTTTAACAAACAGTTAGTACAATATAACAACTTTATTATCTTATCATTATTTGATAAGCAAATTTCTTTAGTTCACCTATCACAGTGTCCTTAAGATGTGTCACATTTAGATACACTTTGTGTGTTTCTCTTGTAGAAAAACCTTACAAAGTTTGACTGAAATTTAATACATAAATTTATAGAATTTTACTATAGTTGAATAGACTTTAGTTATAAAGGCCTGTACCTATTAAAGAACTCCTACCTTCAGTGGGAAAAGGCCATCTAAGAGACTGTCAAATAACATAGGATGGAATATTTTCTCTTTTTAACCATCTTATGGAGTCCCATGAATGTGATGTAATTCTCTATTCAATTCCATAGAGAAGGTATCATCTCCTGTTAGAGTCCACCATGTGTTTGCATGCAGATTTACTTTCATAGACTCCTTAGCATAGCCAGAAAATTCATTTTCTCTGTACAAACTAAATGGTGCAGCTCTCTTCCTCTGAAGTCATGTGATGTCTGTCACCACAAAATCATCCCCCATGCAATTGAATCTCTTTTGGAGCCATAGCCTTGCATATGGTTTCGAGATGGAGGCAAATACCACTGCAACAGAGAACACTACTTAACCAATAAATTGTCACACAATGATTAATTTCTCTTTTATTTTCAGCATGAAAATCTGTGTCATAGACCCCCATGTGGTAAAATAATGGACTGAAAGATTAGCCACTGCCACCATCTGTTACTTGTCCCTGCTTTCACTCTCTTTTTCAAGGGCCAATTGCAATTTCAAAATATTTGACTGAATGAGTCTATTTTCTTTCAAGTTATTACTTAGATGACTTCAGTAATTCTGTATAAATGGGACCTGAAAAAAAGAAATGCTGAGAGCAGTGAAGGCACATAGTACATTTGCATAATGCAATGGAAGAGGGAGTGCTGTGAGAGGAAATTCTCAGGGCTGGTGTCTCCCATCAGTGTTTACAGGAGTGTAACTCCATTGCCTGCTTTGGAGTCACTCCAGAGATCCATGCTGCTGCTGCTGCAAGAGAGAGAAATAAAATTTTCAGTGTCCTATTTCTTACCAAAGTCACCTATTGTGTACAACAGGTGAGTGATAGATTCTATTAGCATACCTCTTACATGCTATTTTCATTAGATGGGTGTTTATGTCTATATAGTTGACTTTATTATTTCCAAAACTTATGAATGTAAAATGCAGAGGGGAAGAAGGAAGGATAAGGAAAGCCAAACAAAGAACAAGCATATCCTAGGAAGCCACAAAGGGGGAATAAATAAAAAATAAGTATGCTGTGATCAAGCTCCCCATTAATTCAAATGACTGATGGGCTTTGAGTCACATAAATATGCCCTGTACCTTTGGCATTCAGCCCTTCAAACGTATGCCAGTCTTTGCGGAAGAACCTTTGCCATTTGAAGGCTCAGTACTGTGGGCACAGTGGACACTGCTTGCACTGTAATGCACAGTTTTTGATAAGCATAAATCATTCTCATGGATCAAGGCAAGGCAACCAAGCCTAGTAAGCAAACACGCATGTTCAGCCTGTAGTAAATCTTACTGAAAGCAGAGAGAATCCACACTACCACTCTTTTTTTTTTTTTTCTAGGTATGGGAGACACTACAAAGGCATAAGCTGTGCCTCTTCATTTTACCAACAGTAACATTGGAAACACTACTGCTGTTTCAGAAACAGAAGTAGAAATAAATGGCACTTCTTATATTAACCATATTTATGTTCCCATTTGAGCAGGAAAATAACTCCCACCTTTGTGTCTTTGGACAAAGTTGTATTTAGTGGTGCCCTCTTCCCTCTCTGTTTCTTTGTAGGGACTTGCCTTAAGGCTGCAAAGTTTTCCTTGTTTAAACTTTGAAACTATATGTCCAGCATGGCATCAATGAAGAATGACATTTTTCTATGATATGTGTAAAAAGTTCAACTTCTTTAGCAATGAAGTGAAATTTCACTATCAGATTTTTAATTTTGAGCGAGTAATTTCTTTATTCCAAGCTAGCTTTAAAAAGTATCTATACTACAGGATCTGCTTGTTTTAATTCTCTTCTTTTTATACAAATATTTAACTTGCAACTTTTTATTCTTTTCTCTGTTTTCCAGATCCATCACTTCAATTGTTCACTTCGGTATATCAGGCTAGATCCTCTGTGGAAGTAAACAGCACAGTTTAGCTGTGCGTGACAGGGCTGCCCCTAAACTGAGCTACCAAAGTTTATGTGCAGGAAGAGCCTAAATGTCACTCTCATGTCTGGCTCATGATTCAGAGCCAGAAGACCATAACTGTTTGACATAGCGCATGTATTTGTTATTTTAGGGGGCTGTTTGGAAGGAGATGGCAAAGGTTTAGGAGTCAATGATTTCCATCAGCTCTACAAACAAGGCAAGACTGCTGGGCTTTGTTTTCTTTTGGGAACTTTCCAAGCATCAGTACTTTGCAAGTTACCCCCATTGGCAATTCAGCGTCTGTTTCAAGTTCATGTGCTTTGTTTTTCAGGCCACAAATAAAATCAGAACAAAGCAAAAGTTCAGATTTGTTTGAAAACAACCCAATTTGTGTACCGTGTGAAAAGAAAGGTAAAAAGAGGGTCATGGAAGCTGGGAGTAAAGAGGGCATGGGATAGAGAAAATCTCTCCGGAGGAGGGAAAGTGATTTTTAATACACAGAAAAATGCACTGAAGAGAGGGGAAAAAGATAATAGAAAGTCTACGTGAAAATCACTTTGAAATGCTGTAGCTCTCTTTCTCCCGGTGAGGCTCTGGCCTCACTCACAAGAGGGTCAAAGAGACCGAAACTGTCAGCTCTCATATTTCCATTGTATTAGAGACACATGAAGCAGATGACATCAATAAAATCAAGATACCGGGCCAAATTCTGTCCTTGATTACAGTAATTCAACTAATTTAAGAACCTTGTTCAACATGACCTTTTAATTCTCTGATTCCTGAAAAGGCTACAGCAACAATGGAGGACTAGCATTAATAAGACATCAAACACACATATACCTTTGTTAAAACAAACTGAACCATGGAAGGATTTAGAGGGACCTTTCTTTGCAAGAGCCAGATCTGTGAATATGATGCTGTGTTTGCTGATTTTTCCCCTACCTTATATTTGGTCTCATCCTACAGCTCTTTTCTCAAGGATGGCACCAGAGGCTTGAAAAACCTAGTTTTACAATTCTCCACTCCTTTACAAATATTGGATGAATCCAGAGACAGTGGTTCCCATTTGTCAGGTGGGATTACATTTTCCCTATTACATAAATAAGGCAATGCAAAGAAAAATGTGAGCTCTGTTAGTACCTTTTCTGGATTGACGTATTTTCTCTCCTGCTCTGTGAAGTCAGCCTCAAAAATTTCCATTGACTACCATGGAAACTGCACTGGGCCAGTAGTAGCCATAGTGATGCCAGATGGTAAGAAGCTATGCATATGACTGAGATGGAGAATTGCTCACTGAATACTAAATTCAGATGAGTGGATTGGATGCAAAGTAATCAGAACTGAGCCATCTTTTAACCTAGTAAAAAATAATGCAAATATTTTGTGAAAAATTAAAGCAAAATAAAACTGTGTTCAATGATACAACCACTTAGCCACTATCAGTGGTGTAGTTTCTGCCATTCACTGGATGGGTTCCCCTTCTCATGAAGACATGCGAAAGAAAGAAAAAGAGAAAAAAGTTCAGGAGAGTTGATTTGGCTAAGATGAATGCTGAGCAGCGGAACTGGCAGGCTCAATGAACTGTAAATAGGAGATGAAACCTTTGAAATCCATGTCAGTACTTCAAGATTGACTTCAAATCAGTGGTGACCCACAGCCATTATAATACTTGGGTGAGATTTTTGGTTGGCTTTGTATTCTTAATCCAATTAAGAACAATCGTTCACATCAAGCAATTAAAAACCCAAACCTCCACTCTCAGTTAGTTGAAAGAAATAAAACCCCTAAATCTCATTTAAGTAATTGTGTCCTTGTCAAAAGCCTGGAATTAAAAGGACCAAGACTTCCTTCCTATATAGCTCTAATAATAAACCTCAGTGCCTGGATATTACAAGGAGGACAGCCAAGGAGAAATTCCATGATTGTGTTAACTGTCACTTGGGATAAGAAAATTGGTAGAATGGAGAGAAATTTTTATTTATCTTGTAAAATGTATGACTATTTTTGCACTATTTTTGTTGTTTGTTTTTCTCTGAAAACCACTCAGAAAACTCTGCTTGTGCAGAAAGCCAGCAAAATCAGTGTAGGCTTCACCAGGCAGGCAAAAATTTGCAATGTCCAGTTATCACCCTGCCCAATAATTTTATTTACTTTGCAAGAGATAGACAGAAAATCATTACCTCTAGAAAGGTCTCTTGCTGGCAACAACGAAGAGATGAAGTTGAAAGTAAAAGTAACATTTCAGATAGTTTCCTTTCATGAAAAAGTTTCAAGGTTCTCTGTGAAGGACCAGGAATCAGAATGGGGAACATCTCAGAAGTGGAAAAGGATGTGCAGTGATTGAATGGACTTTATGATGCAGACTTCATAGTTATTATGTACACACACATTGTATGTTCCCCCAGAATTTGTATCTTTGGGGCACATCCCGGCCTGTTCGCCTCCCTGCTCCCCTGTTTCTCTGCCGATTGGCTGGAGAAGCTGCAGGGAGGAAACAGCCTCCATTTGCCCCTTCTCTCCCCAGTTCCTCCCATGTTCCTCCCTCTTTCACCTGTGCCCCTATCCTGATTTGCTCCCCCATTTGTCTGTCTGATACCCCACCCTATGTTCTGGTCCTTTCCCTGCCTGAACCAATAAGAATCCTGTGCACACCTGAATAAACCATTCTACCTGCATCCCACCCTCGTGTCCCGGACTCGTGTAGTGTCACAGACCCATTCCCTCTTTGGACCGCGGTAGTTCTCTTTCAAGAACCAATGTTAGACAGGGAGAGAAGCACAAATTACTCTTCTCTTTGATGATTAAAAAAATAATAGAAAAAGCCATTTCAGTAAAGCTGCAATACGAAAGAGGAAAAAAGGCAGAGTTACTCACCCTTGTAATAGATTAGTAGTAGTAAAGTAATTTACTCATCAAATTAGTAGTGTATGTTATATTCCTATATATGTATGTTATCGTCTGTTAAGGCTGGGAGACTGTAAGTTGCAGAATAGTTAATTAATCTGGCAGCATTACAAGCTGGCAGTTCTCAAGCTCACAAGACAAGTTATTGTGCCTTGCTGAATAAGTATTTTGTATCTTGTTTTTCTAAAGGCATATTTTCTAAAAAGCACGCATAAAGTAACGAAGAGAAGGACAAGGATCAAAGGGTACAATAAAGGGAATCTAAAATGAACATCTGGAGAGGCCTACACACTAGGCCTCAAGGACGGATGAAGTAATGCACCTGGCAACTGAAGCGAGCCTGAAAAGAACCAACCAGACCCAGACTTGCGAACTCGGATCCAATAGAAGGATAACAAGTGACTATGGGAAGGGAATTGACAATGCTATAAAGAACACTGGTTTTGCCCACTGCATTTGCTGGCCGTTAGTGGAGCAGGGGTCTCCCCAGCAGCCCAGCGCGCTGTTTTGCTTATTTGCATTTTATATAAATCTTTAATAAATTTTTACTGCTATATTTCAGCCTAAGTTTCATTTATCTATAACACCCTGGATGCAGCTGGAGGAGCAGCCAACATGGTGAGACTAAGAACAGCTTGAAAATGTTTCTCCACACACAAATTGAATTCATGAGGGAATATATTTTTGCTATTGCTCTTAAAATTAGCGGGTGGATGATCTTCCCAGGTGAGCTAGGCACCTACCTGATTTTCAGTGTATTTATTTCCTCAGGAAGAGACACTGATATAATGGCCATTCTGTGCAATGCAAATCCCACTAAATCATTGATATTTTAAGTTCAGCAGCTGACCTTGCATTGGTTGCTTACAAATGCAGGCAAAGAGACCACACTGATTGCAGCAGTAAACCTAACCCATGTCTCAAATTGGGTTGAAGATGCAGTTTGACAAGTGCTGCTTAAACAAACCTGAGCACATCAGTTATTTTCAAATTATTTACTTATTACAGACACTCATAACATAACAGCCAATAATTAGTCATTACTACACAGCAGAGAAAGTTTTCCCCAGGGTATTATGTATCGTGTTTGGACAGTTAGAACTCACCACTGTTATTTATTCCTAGCACCATAAATTATTCTTCTCAAAATGAACCTGAGTCATGTAAATGCTGACTTGGACACTACCAGAGGCCTCTCCTTTCCTGCAGCATGTACATTTCCTTTCTAACAAACTTCCTGCCTAAAAAGGGAAATCCAAAGGCTAGTGGAGCTTAGGGGTTTAAAACCAATACCCTGGAGGCAGAGGGGAAAGCAGTTTGGTTAACATTTGCTGTGTGCCTTTCAAGGCTCTAAATTTAAAGGCTTAAGTTGTTCCAGCACTGCAAAGCAGCACCACTAGTGCCTGTGAGTGACTTTTGTACTAGTTTAAGCATAAAATTATTTTTCACAGGTTTTTTCCTTCCTCTTTTTTTTTTTTAAACATAATTTGTTCTGTCAAACAATACCCCAGTAGGCACTCCAGACATCCAGACATGCAGCAATTTTGAGTAACTATGCATGGTGCCACTTATAGCAAGGAAACCAGAAGCAGTCAAGCAGACAGAGTCAGCTCTCTGCACAGGGAAAAGGTTTTTAGGATATAGATGCTGTTTGTATTCCCAGTGTGATGCAATCTGATAGAAACTGGGCTATAATACCAGTGCAGTTTATGCAAACCTTCTGATGGGCAGTGATGCTGTCTCGTGGACATTTTTAAACAGGAATTGGATTTAAACCAGACTGAAAAGCTCCCTGGGAGTTGTTATAACCAGCCAGAACTGGTACTGAATTATCCTGAATTATCACTAAATTGAAGCCATTTCATAGTGCCTCTGTGGTGGTCCATTCCCACAGACACTTCCACAAATAGTGGAGGGGAAAAACCACCAAACCAAAACAAGAAAAACCAAAGTCAAACCGCAACCATACTGCTTTCTGCTATATTCTGGATTAACCTGATTTTGAAGAACAGTTAGGCAG
This sequence comes from Corapipo altera, assembly GCF_003945725.1. Lineage (NCBI taxonomy): Eukaryota > Metazoa > Chordata > Aves > Passeriformes > Pipridae > Corapipo > Corapipo altera. The sequence continues at coordinate 4,289,074 of NW_020884934.1, read as the reverse complement.
AGGTACCAAGGATGAACTGACAGGAGAGAAACTGAGTTGCACTCATAGGTCCAAGAGTTCTACCTAGGCTCACCCAGCTCCCACTGGAATAAACTAATAATGCAATGCCTTCTGAAGTGTCATGGATTGAGATTCGCAAAATCTAATTCCCTAGCTCCATCCCCCCCCTCCCACATCTCAACCTAATGTGGGATGATTCTTTCCAGACAAAACACACCAGACTCAAAATGGGAGGAAAGGGAATATATTACAATGACTGTACAAATAAATATTATAATACATTATAATACGATCACAACTATCTCTACCATGACATATAGTATTTACAATGGATCAGATCTCTTCTCCCCTCCAAATAAAAGTCCAGGAGGGAAGAAGGACAGATCCCTTCCAGTCTCTAAACAGTAGTATCTCCTACAGTAGCAATCTGTCTTCTTCACATGCAGCAGCTGATAGCTGGATTTCTGCCAGTACTCACGAGGGGGTATCCCCCTCGGCCCCTTGACGCAGGCAAAGGGGTCTTCCGTGGGCTACGTCACCCCAGACAAAGGTCGTTCCACCACGGTCATATCATGAGCCCAGGGGGGTCTTCATGACAGTCTGGTATCTTCAGGGGACTCAGCCCCTTGCAGAGCTTCTGTGCCCTGCCTCAGGCTGCCACCTTGGTAGCAGTGGTCCTCTCAGAGCTCTCTAGCTACTTTCTGCAAGTGCTGTAGCATTCCAAGGCTCCTCTCCTTAATAGGAGTCCACCTGCCTCCTTTCTCGGAGGTCTCAAAGGAGTTTGGAGGGTCTGGTTCAGTTCTTACCCCCAAAACTCTGTAACTCTGCTGCTGACTCTCTTTTTCTCGGCTCTCCTTCCAGGAGTCCTCTCTACGGTGCTGCATGCCTCTGTTGCTTTGTCTTATCTCTTCTGGCCCTGTGCCACCGTTTCTCCGGTCAGTGCTAGTCTGTTGCTACTCCTGCCGCTGCCCGCGGTGGAGAAAACATCTCCTGGCATAACTACAGGCACCTAGCCCAGCTTTATGCTGTTCCAGGTCCCTCCAGCTCCCCCAGCCCGGGGCTGGGGGGCCCCAAAGGCCCCAAGGGGCTCAGAGCCCCTTTCCTCGTGGCAGTCAGAACATGGCTACTTCTTCAACAACCCAAAACTACAACTCTTCTCTTCCGGTCTGGTTGTGGTATGTTTATATTTCACAGGAGTGCAGATTGGTTCAAAGCTCAAGTCCCACCACCCCTTGGGGGCTACCACTTTTTTTAGCCTCTGGGGGAAAACCTGGTTCAAACCATTACATGAAGTTATCAGCATTGTTGCAGAGCATTTTAGCGAGCAGCCCCTAAGCATAGACCATGTTATGTCCCTCAGCCTCCACAACAACTCTAGCGATATACCAGTGTGGCATGGGGACCAAGCATCCCACAGAATGTGGTCCAAACGACTGAGTTGGAAATTTCAGTGGCAAATTGAATTTCTCAGTGTTTAGTTCTTCCTCTGTTGCTCAGTCTCTGATGAACACACAGACCATCTCAGCTCTAACATTCCCAGAGATAATTGTGCTACAACTTCTGTATCTGCCTTATGCAAACGCACAGGGCAGAAGCACTGTGTTCTGGGGCCAACTGCCTGCTCAAATCTCTGTCAGCTTCACTGTCATGCCATGAGAGGAGTAGGTACCTCTGAAAATAACTTGAAAATGACTTTATCGTTATTTTAGGCCTCACTGACATTTCTTTGGGATTTTCTGTCTACAGCTCCACCAGACACTGTTGAGAGAGAAGCAATTCTATTGACAAGTTGCCCCTGGAGCATGCTGGAAGCGCGATGTTATACCTCATTTGCGCATTTTGGAGATGTCTTCTTGTTTCACTTATTTGGTAAAATTTATCTCACACATACTGGAAACACACGTGTTGAAAAAAAATGATTGTTGTTACTCAGCTCACATAAACACTGCAGAAAGGATTGGCAAATAAAAGAGCTGATCTCCACTGATTGCTGCAGCCAGAAAATGCCTTTCTCCAGAGCCTTCAAGAATACGAGATAGGCAGTTTTGATTTAATTTTAAATATGTATATCTTTAACTGCTTTGATAATCTTTTTCTATGCTTAGATCTCTCTCCTTTTTGTTTTGAAATAGGACCAAAACCAGGCAGCTGCTGTCTGAGTCACATTAAGATTACCTTTATCATTGAAGCTTGAAGAGACAGAAGCTCCTACAGACTAAAATCAAACAAGATCAATTTTTGCAAGCTCAGTAAGACCAAATAATGTGAACAACTATCGAGAGACAGATCTTTGATTAATATAAGTTGTAACCAATGGTATACACCAATTAAGGGCATGGCCCTGAGGTTTGGTATTTCTTCTGCAGGCCCTTAGCTTCGAACATCTGAGGTCCCTATTTACCCATTTCCTTGCAGAGAAAGTTTCCCACTTAAATAAACACTGTCAGGGTTCTTTACATAGCACAGGAATTCCAGGATTCAGATTCACTCAGGGTCTTGCTGAAGTGAGTAATCTATTATTTCAATTAATTGTTCAGCCATAGTTATATGTTTGCTATCATTCTACCAGGTTTTGAACTTTTTTGTTGGTTTTTTTTTTTTCATTCTCAGGACATGATCTTTGCAGGAAAGGGCTGCACAACCAAGACATCTGCTAAAGAAATAATTAGTTTCACGCAGGAAAAGTAAATATGCTGGCAAATGTCTTACGTGTCTGTTTATTTGGGAGAATGTCTATGGCTGTGACTTACGTGAAATAAACCAAAAGAAGACAAAATGTCAACACCTTGGTTGACAAATATAAAAGAAGGGGGTTATCCTAAACTGAAAGTCCTTTTTGTCTGTAGGAGAATGCCTGCAGTTCCACTTGCTGCAGAGGAAAGCCAAGAGCACAGGAACTGAGGAGATCTCCTGCCACACCTCACAGTTTGTCCTCCCATCACCAACCTGGGTGGGATGCAGCTGCCTAGATGTTTGTTTATGAAACTCCCAAGCTTGGCTCATCAGGCTATACTGCCTGAGCCAACAGCCAAGTCCTCCCCCATGACCCATCCCAGTGACTCCTGGAGCCTGTGGAGAGCCAGCAGAGGGAAGGCTTTTTCCCCCCAGTGTGAATAACAACTCCATTTTCAGCACTTCATTAACTATTGCAGCTGCAAGAGAATCATTTTAAGTTGGGAAATGAAAAAAAAACAAAACCACACAAAAAACCAAACACAAAACCACAAACCCCAGCAGAGCCCCAAACTGAACTATAGGCTCTGCAAGGTGGTTTAAACCAGTGGTTCTTCTCCCATCTGAAACATGTTTGCTTACAGATCAGATCTCATCAATGCTGCATCAAGTTGCCACATTCATCACTGAGGAGAGAACAATTCTTCACACCATTTTTAAACCTCTTAGTACCCTTTTTACCTCAATGTTTACAGCTAACAGATATACCAGATCCAGTAAGACATCAACTTCTCCCATCCCTCCAAGTTTCAGAATCCAGTCAGCTGCTGTGGTCTGGGCTTCTTGAAAATTTGAATTTCAGAATGGACCACAACACACTGCACTTTACCTGTCCCACTGGCAGGTGGTCCATAACCAAAATCATGGTGGACCTGTTTGCACATCTATTTTGCGTCTCATCTGGTTTTGGATTTTCCCTAACCACATCGACCTTAGGCCATAAAATATCACTGATCACTATGGACAAAGGCACTGCAACAGCACATCACAAAATCACAGAATCATTTAGGTTGGAAAAGACCTCCAAAATTCTCTCAAAGTCTCCCTTGAAAGGCAGCTCGTCTTCAGCTTGTGACCATCATCTTCACAGGATGCAGAAAAACAGGCCATAGCTTGGCCTGTGCAGCTCTTGTGGCCATGGCTTCTCCATTATTACTGTCAGTAGAATATTAATTCCAGAATATTACTAAGATGGTTCTGTGATTTCCTGGCTGTTGTGCAGCTGAGGTAAATTGGAGCTGTGAGTACACAGCAGCTTAAAAAACCCACAGCTTAGATCAAACAATATCAATGAGTTTGGATGGTCAGAACATGAACCATAAGCAAGCAGGTACATCTCAGGATGATGAAACTCAGAGTAGGCAAAGAGTGCATGTAAGAAAAACCACTACAGAAAGTACAAACCAGCAAATTTAATTATTCAACAGAGAACTTGAGTTTTCCTGCAGGAGTTTTGTTTCTTTTTTTTTCTTTTTCTTTTTTCTTAAATAAGAGCTGTTGCTGGACTGTTCAATTTGCATTAGTAAATGAATTATGCACACTAGCTAAGAATCACACTGCGAAGTGAAGTTTTGAATAGAATACAGGATGTATTGGATTAGGGAAAATTTAGACTACACAAAATCTCAGTTGTTCCTTCCAGTGGATTTGCTGTAAAAGGGCTTTTTTACTAATCCTACCAGCTGACACTTTCTGAGTCTGCACCCTTCAAGCTGTTTTTATCATTATATAATAAGAATTTAAAAACTCATAAACCTCAAACTAGCCAATTCACAGATTTTTCTGTCATTTATGAGCTCACATTTTTAAATAGTTGTTAAAGCATCCAGCCACGTTTCGTACCAGGATAGGAACATGCAGAGCCAGGACACTACATGCAGTCAGACACCAGCAGCAGGAATGCTAAAAACAGGAAATCCATGAGGTTCTTACAAGAATTTTAACTCACTGCTCAGCCCTAAGTGGTGCAAGTCTGTAATACACAGTTGTATATACACACCTGGAAAATTATGGATGGATCAATGAACTTCTCTTACAGGAAGCTGCACATTTCAATGAACACCTACCAGGATGAAAGATGAAGATGGTGATGACAATTACGGAAATAAACAAAACCACATGAAATATATACTTCAATTTGAAAGAGACCCAAAAAGAAAGAGCCTTGTTAAATGTTCTAAGCTGTGAAATTGCTTCTTTAGTGTAAACTAAATATGTTTAAAAAGTTTATATATTTTTACTCTCTCTCTCACACACACACAACCCTCTGCAAAAATAAAGCTTTGTTTATCTCTACTAACATCTTCTGGATCTTGACAGTCCAATTTTCTTCATTTGACTTGAATATTTGCTAAAAGCACACAACTGGTGACTGCAGAAAGGCAGGTATCCTGATTGCCCGGCTAATGGACTACATCGTGTTGGCAATGGCTATCGTTTCTACACTGACCTAGGAGGGGAGACCTCTCAGGGGAAGATGGTTGAATAATGTCACACGAATTCTGTGTTTTTGCAGCTGAACTGCACATCATTCTCTGTGTTTTTGCAGCTGGAATACCTAATTTGTCTTATTATCCACACCATATAGAATCTCCCATAAAATAGATGTATCAGAATAAAAAAGTATATAAACTATTACAGTACATTTTGCCTTTTTTTTTTTTGTTGGTGTGGCAAAAGATTGCTTCATTCAAGTTGGTGCAGGGCAGAGAATCACCTATAACAGACACGTGTCAGCTGTAGTGACATGAACAGCCTGAGCATCTCTATGAACTTGTTACCCCACCAGGTAACTTTGGGACTGGTTAGCTGGATTAGTTATGCTAGTTTAGCACATGCACTGACTTGGCTTAATGGGGCCTAAAATCTTGATGAGTGGTTCTAAACAGAGTTCAACTCTCACCTAAACAGCAACAGGGAATAGGATGGTTGGCCGAGAAAACAGCCTCAGTGCTCAGACTAATTCACTTCAGCTAATGTGGAAGAACCCACAGCAGGAAGAGCATATCAGTGACTGCAAATACTTCAGACTGGAAGGATGGAAGTCTGGAATTAGTTCCTTTCCCTCATCTTCATTAAAAAAAAAAAAAAACCACTTTAGAAACTAAGAAATATTGTTCTTAAAAGCCAGAGAATTTCCATGGACAGTTCAGAGTTTTTCTCTGGCTTAGGACTGTCCCAGTCATCACAAGCTTGTGTTCAGCCTCAAGGGCACCACCCTAAAAAGGGGGAGCACAGTGGCAGTATTTTAGAGGAACTCTTTCTAAGCTGAGGTTCTTACCTGTGGTTGGTCTTCACAAAACTAACACAGAACGTGCTTTTTTACCTCTGAAGCTCCATCGGTACAAACAACCAAATGTTAATCATGATTTTTCTATTTGTAAAGGGATATCCATTGATCTGAGAGCTATGCAAACATGTTATAGACTGCAATTTAAATGTCACATTGCATAAAACCATCTGCTTACCTACCAAAACCTCATCACTCCTTCCCCACACCAAAACTCTGAGCACACTCTCCTACCCCCTAATTTAAAAAAAAACCCCACAAACAAAACAGGAAGATGGCTATATCTACTTATCATTGTCTAAACAACGCCAGTTTTAAAAGCAGAGCTCAAGGAACATTGGGGAAAAGTAGGATTTTGTGCTGGATGTCTTTTCTGTAGTAAATCCAGTGTCTCTTGCTGCAGTGGGTTTGTCCCAGTGATGGGACAGTGGCACCACTGCAGGATGGAAGGTAACTGGGTCCCTTCTGATTGCAGGGAGTCTCATTTGTCACTCAAATTTCAGAGAAACACACAGATCCCAGATGTGCGTCTGTTTAAGTCGTGATGCCATAAGGAAAAAGAGCTGGTGAATTTACATGAACAGCTGAAAATGAAGAATATCCTTCCCTGGCCATTTGCTATGAAGTATCAGCATTGAAGAGCACCCAAACCAGTTTCACAACAGGATCTGGCTGCCCAGTCATTGCTAGAGATCTTTCAAGTGAGGATTACAGTCTATTCCTCCAAACACACCTTGAGAGGAAAAGCCAAACCAAAACCAACCATTAATCCAATAAAAAAACCCCCAAACAACAAATCCCCAAACTAATTTCAAATATCTACATTGTTGCCTGTTTATCTTCACTTATATCAGCTGATTCTTACCTTGTTTAGGTCACTATGGAAACTGCATATTTTTTAATTTGCAGAAAGAAGAATGTAGTACTAAATGCTAATTGAATATTGATAGCCTGGGAGCCTCCCAAATGTCTTTTTACGGAGTTGTAGAAACGCTTACTAGACACGGGAAGTGAATGAAACCTGTAGAAAATAGGAGGAAAAGAAATCACCTTCCCTAATTCCCTGGTTTCTACTGGAGAAGATGAAATACATATTACTTTACAAATAACTAGTTTGAGAAACATAATCAGATTTAAGTTTGGGGTTTTTTTTCCCCTACTCTTTTCCAGTGTTTCCCATTTAGGAAAAAAAGAGTCTCATATGTAAAAAACTACTCAAACCAGGAAAAATCAGCACTTTTTTTTTCCCTTTACTCCAATCTGACAGTGAATTTCTCTAAAAGCTTCTAGATTTAGCCTCGTGCACTCTTTCCTCCTAGATCCTTTGCTATGGTTCTGTCTCATGTGAATTCAGAAGCTGCATCTATTTTAGATGCAAGAAGGAGAGATTGTCTGCAAAAAAAGTTTATATACAAAAGGGCAAAGCAGCCTCCTTTAGCCTCTGATGAAGGGATGACAGCTCTTACACTACCACATGAAAGACCGAGGGGTGCAAGCCGGGAGATGGAGCAGCAGGTTTTCACTTTCTACGCTACAGCTATTAATCTCTTTAATAGAGGCAAAGCTCTTTCAGGGCTGACACCCGTATGAATTTTGCAGGACTCTCTGCTGTTCCTGGCTTAGCACCACTAATTAATAGGTCCTCTGCTAAGCGGCAAGCTGAGCCCCTGGGGTGATTAGCACCGCAGCTCTGGCTCGACGAGGTGATGCCAAGCCATTAGGTTCTGTGATATTACAGCCTCAGCGTCTCCAGTGCTCTGGCCCCGTGTCCAGGAGCGGAAATCTGAGAGCACTTGCATCAGCAAAGCCTGACTCGTTAGTCTGGTGCCAAAGCCATACCCTCGCTATTGGCTCAGCTCTCCTGCTTGCTGAGATAAGGTCCACACACACATCTCGCCGAGGTCCCTGGCTCAGCACTCCCATCCTGCTGAGTTAAGGCAAAGTGCTTTTGGTTTCTTGCTGAACACGTGTAGTTTACTGTTGTGGTGCCAAGAGGTTAACAAACCTTGACAGTTTAGCTGGTCCTTCCTGAAACCTGACAAGTCCAAAGGACATGACTGGCACATGCCCTCTGCAGTGTCGGAGGGCAAGGCTTGCTGACAGCTGATATGCTTTCAAGCATGTAACCCTCATTGCTTCTCAGGGATTTAGACGTCTGAGTGGTCTGGGTAGGAAAATAGAAAGACAAGCCCTGTCTGCATTGCTCTCTCTGCAAGGTGATTACATCACCCCACAGCAGGATTACCTGAGAGCCACAACCCCCTCCTAAAACAGCTTCTCAAACTGCAATTTAATTCAACTTGAAGCTGAGCAGACAGACCTCAATATACCTCAATATACCTGAGGCAAGTCCAATCCCATGTCTGAATAGCCCAATCCCCATCAAGTCTAGACATGAAAAGCCCTCTGTACTCCTTGCCCAGTGTACTTCCAAGTGCACTCCCAAACCTTTCTCCATGGCAGCCAGTCTTGCAAGTGGATTATTTTTTTTCGTGCATTTATATATGCCTTTACACGTGCTGCAAGGTGTAATATTTAAGATGTAACATGTAAGTTCAAAGCAAAACATAACATTCTCTCTGTTTACACATTGGTTTGCAGAAAAAGAAATGTGTCATTTCTCTCTCGAACATTTAAACAAATCAAGAATTCCAAGCACTTTTCCTGCGACAACAGGGAAACCAAAACAAAACAAACTTGGAGTACCTTTCTCCCTCCTTGCTTGCTTATATTTTATGCATTCATTGATTCAGTCTAAGCTGGGAGAAAGGATTTCTGCTTGCAGGTGGTGCATGTTAAGACATGTCCTGCAGGTCTGAAGCCTGCCAGGGTTGACCACTGAACACACCAACTCCCGCTGAGCACCACCAGCTCTCTGTTCACCTCAGTAATGAACTGCTACCGCCCCCAGCTAGAGGTTGTTTTTCATCTATCGAGAAGGGCTAGATGGAAAAATGTCTCTCATTTTTTAAGGCCAGAATTAACTGTTAGGGTTTTCTACTCTAACTCTGTGAATTCACCACCTCAGGCAACAATAACCACACCAGAAAGTCTCATTTTAAAATGGTGTTCTCTTAGCAGACCACAGAAAATCTGTGAGAAAATTATAAATTAAGTCCTGCAATAAATATGTCTAGGTAAAGTGAATAAACTACACATCTAGGAAGGCTGTTTTGGTAGTCACTTATATTAAGTATTTAAAATTTACCCCAAATTTCAAATTTGAACTTGCATTTCTTAAGTTTTCAGAAGCTGCATATTCAAATACCCCTACTGAATTAGAAAGCTTGTTAGGATCAGAGTGAGATCCTCTACCAAGAAGACATTATTGCCATCTGCTGTGGAAGAGGCAGGTCAGGCATTTTTTGAGTGCTCTTCCGACTTGGGGAATCATGTCTGGAGCTCCTTGCTCACACACAGGCAGCTATGAGCAGGCTGGGGGGGTTAGTAATATGCAAGAAAGAAAGAAGATGTTGCAATGCACTCTAAAATCTCACAGTAATTTTCAAGACATAAATAGAGAGAAGGGATGAAAGGTGTTCTAAACATTGGGGGTTTTTTGTTTGTTTGTTTGCTTTTCTGGGGCAGAAAGAGATGCATTAGTTTCATTTCACCTACAAAACTTTCCTGGGCAACAATTTGAGTCTTTCTGTCCTCACTGCTGGTCTACTCTTCGTGGCACCTTTCCAGATATTCTGGACTAAATATTCCTCACCGGATACCTGCAAAGATCAAGCACAAATCTGGAACAACCCTGAAGCTGTGAAAGGTAAACAGGTCGCCGCCCTCTCTCCTGTTTAGCTGGAAGTGCATTGCATTTTGGGGCAGAGGGGGAGAGGAGGAGAAGGTTTGAAAGTGGAAAATAAAATAAAGTAATGGAAAATATTTAATGAATTCCAGATGATTCACCAACAGCTTAGCTTGAAATGCAGAGGGGAACTGATAGATAGAGAAGGAAATGCAAATTAGATAAGCAATAAAGCAGGGGAGCTGCACAACCACAAATTCTCTTCAGATTTCTCAGAAGTCAGTGTTTAGACTTGGCTTTGAAATGACATAATGGGCACATTTTACTTGATATCTTACTAGCAACCGAGCCAAATCACAGTGCACTTTAGTGCTCCAGTGTTCTAATAAGTATTTGCTTCAAAGCCACAGTTCAGATCTCCCTGTGAATTTTGTCAAGTACACATCATATCAAAGGATAAGTATTTGTCGAAGCCTTTATTCAGCCACAAAGCAGGGGGAAGGTTTGTTTAAAGACTGTCAAGTTGCACCTGCTGGCTCACACTGGGAGGATGAAAGGAACAACTGGAATGTCTGTCACTGTTGAATTTTATTTTTCATTTCCTAAAGTATTTTTAAGCAATGTGAAAAGACGTGTTGTATTACAAAAGCAGAATGTTGCTATAAGCCTATTCAGAGCCCTTCAAATGAGGAGATAATAGATTTGTGGCTAATAAAGTGGTACTTGCCTGTGAAGCAAAAGAGTGGAATTAGGATGGCATGTTAGCAAGATGTGGGTGCCGTACATGCTAAAGCAGCCTGAAGTATTTTAAGGCCTTTGCTATGTCACACTTCCAATATATTAACCCATAAATCTGCAGTAAACATGAGATTGTCCTTTTGCCCTCATGAGCACCCACAGCTCTATGGGGTATAGCTTCCCTCTGGACATGGTGAGGGAGAGGAAGCTTTGTTTCTGCCTTTCAAATTCATCCAGAAGGATTTCACCAGCACTGAAGGCAGCAGGGAGCTGGTGCAGGCAGCATTCCCCTCCCAGGGCAGGCAGGGAAGCACAACTCTGTGGTGGAGCAGGACTGAGTACAAAGTAAATTCATAGGCGTGTAGCATAGACAATCCAGAACTTCAGATGTCCTTGTTCCCTGAGCTCAGTGCCTGCATGTAGTAAAATTATGAGCATGTGCACAGAATAAAACAGGGATTTTTCTATAAAACAATAGTTTCTAGGAATAAAAAAAGGTGTGATACACCTGCATAAGGATGGACTGATGTAAGGACAAGTGTGATGGATGGACTTGGCCCTTCTGTGCCTCTTTCCACTTTGCCTGCAAGGGAGAACATCCCCTCTGTTCCTTGTGTAGGGCTTCGGCAGTGTGAACTCTAAAAAGAATGAGGTGCTGAGATCCTTTTGCAGCTGAGCTCAGCTCCACAGCAAAGACTCACATTAAGCAGGATAGTCTACAGTGAGATGCAGACATTAGATCTATTTAATAAACCTCAGCTGTTTTCACAGGAGCACGTGGGATGTCAGGGAGTAGAAAACAGAGCTGCCTTTACTGCAGTCCCACAGCACTTTCTCCCCTTCCCTGCACAGTAAGGGATTATAAAGTGGAAAGTAACATTAGGCAGCACAACTCCAATCAGACAGTCTGAGAACGAGGGGCTCAGAAAACCAATGAGAGAGGGTTCTCTGGTTTTTGTCATCCACATTAACAACTGTCTTCAAAATTGTTTCCCAGGCTTTGTCTTTTTTGCTGTTATGAAGTTAATTTGCAGCTTATTGCTGTGTTGGGAAAGAGCAAGTTGCTCCAGATTTGCAAACTGCTTAAAAGATGCTGATTCCTTCAGGGGTTACCTTACTTCCACTTATGAAAGTGTTCATAGCAAGGGTCTCCTAAGTCCAGCTGGTTATAAGAAATGGAATCAAGTTACCAAATCAGATAGCAATTTTTTCCCTTTTCAGGTGTTAAAGCAGAGTGCTCTAAGCAGCCCCCAGATACCAGCTGTGCCCTGGAGACAGTTTATGTTTTCTAAAATATTGTCAGAGGAGACAGGTAACACAGAGCTACTGATGGCAGCACACAGAGTATTCCTTTGTTAAGTTACTAGCCCTAGTTAGAACTTGGCTCAAGTCAAGCCCTTGGATCAGGTACAGCAAAACTCTGCTGCTCTCTGAATCCAGACACGATGTTTAGACATGATCCAACTTCCAGTTCAGCCCAGCATTGTGCTCACTTGGAAGGGGATGGGACTCTAATCCAAGCCAGCCTGATCGGAGGCTGTCGAAAGTTGCCATCTGCTGCCTGATTTGTGGCCTGATGAAAAGAGATTTCTGTTCTGTCCTGCTTTTCCAGGAGGATGGAAGTACCAGCAATTTCTGCAACCAGTAGAAGTGAAAATCCCAAACTAAACAGTTATATTTAAGTTATTTATTCAACTTTTTTTTTTTTTTACTGTTTCAGATTTATGAACAGGCTAAAGCACATCCCTCACACCTCTAAATCTTGGTCCCTTAAACCCATTCCAAACATGTTTACATTTCTAACTATACATGGAAAATATTAGAGAATTCTCCCAGGAATTGCTAATTTCGTTCATCCACATCCCCTTCAGCTTTTTAAAAAAGGAAACAATATTACAAATTACTAGACTGGAGGACTAGGTTCATGAATTTCCTTAAGTTAAAAGGGTTATAGGCTTCCACATGGTCTCACAGTCACTGCTTTTAACTCAGCACAGTGTCCTGTGTCATGTGACTCTTCTTGCCCTGCTGTTTCTGGATGCACTGAAAAGCAAGCAGAGAAATAAACTCCCCTGAAGCTGATTTTTTTTTCAATTTTAATTTTTTTTTATTTTGTAAGTTTAACCATGTATTTTTTCTGTTTCTGATGAACTCAAGATATTTTTACTAAGTCCCTTAAGAGAGCAAATGATATCCATAAACTTTCCTGTTTTAAACATAAATTCCTCCGGTTATAAGGCTTAAAAACACACTGTGAGCTTCAGCCAAAGTCTAAGTCATGTTAAGTTTCCTCTGTGGTATGGAGTGTTTTAAGCTGTGTATTTGTTCCATGTTTTTAGCATCCACCAGGCGGTTTCATCCTGCTGTGCCAAGGATACAGGGAATCTAAAGGCAATGCCAAAGGTGAATATTATAGTTATGAGCTTCATTAGTAGATAGCGAGATAGAAGAAAAACTTTATTAGCATCCTCACTCTCATCAGGAGAACAGATAGAATCACAGAATGATTCTAAAGATCCATCCCCACTATCGCAGGCAGGAACACTTTCCCCTAGACCAGGTTGCTCAAACCTCTGTCCAGCCTGGCCTTGAACACTTCCAGGGATAGGGCATCCACAGCTTCTGTGGACAACCTGTTCCAGTGTCTTACAGCCCTCCCAGTAAAGAATTTCTTCACAATACGTTATCTAAATTTACCTACAGCATGAAATGTGCTATATAGCAGAGGAACCTTCACATGACTTAGTCATGGGATAAGCTTTGGCCGAAGTTCCCAATGTGTTTGGTAACCATTTCAATCAGCCCTTTCAATAAAGTAACCTTAGTCTACATTGAAGGGAATGGCTTGGAAGAGACCAAAAGCTTAATGGGAAAATACAAACCAGTTCTGCCTTGCATGTCTGTGTTATCTCTGAGCTTGTCATAGTAACTTAATGCATGACGATGCTTTGGGGAATTTTGTGCCTTCCCCTGCCCTATTTTTATTTTTTTTTTATCCAGTGACAACAGTTTCAGCAACTGACTCTCCCATCCCAACTCCCCCTTTTAAATTCCATGCACAGTTTTGGAGGGTTTTTCTAAAAAGGGATATTTCCAGCTTGTAGCATCCCAGAACAGCACCTCTCAAGTCCTGGACACAGTTTAAAAGTCAGCAAACTCTGAAATCCATGAGCTGGCTTCTTTAATAAAGACAGTTCCTATGGAATCATATACTGTGACAAAGTCCATCTTCCAAAGGCACTCTCAGCTTTTATGCATCACTCCACATTTAATTCTATTTAAAACCACTTTCTTAGACATTTCTGGACTTGAGACCTTCAAGGCACAGATAGTTTTGTTGCTAAATTAGGGAAGGGGATGTAATATCATGATGTTCCAGCGTTTTCATTTAGCAGACTCCTGTATGTCCAATAGCAGATACACAGAGGGCACTTGCTTATAAAAGTTAAGAGCATGCAAAGTAAAAATGAAAATTAAAATTAGAGGGCCTGACCCAAAAAATGTGTCTGGAACTGATTATTCTGTATGTTTTCTTTAGATAGAACAAGCATTTTCCTTGTTGTCTTTAAAAACATCATTTCTGATAGGAAATATTTGTTTTCTTTTGGTCTGGGATAATGGACCTGTGTTGGGATTAAAATTGAAAAATTAGGGATGTGTGAAGGAACAAGGATCAGAATGGGAACGGTTTCAGGAATGGAAAAAGATATACAGCGATTGAAAGGACTTTATTACAGTTCATTGTATGACTCCCCGAGATTTGTATTTCCCGGGCTTACCCAGGCTTGCCTGCTTCCCCGCTTCCCCCTCTGATAGGCTGAAGAAGCTGCAGAGAGGAGACAGTTACCATTCGCCCTTTCCTTGCCCGGTTCCTCCCCCGTTCCTCCCTCTTCACCTGAGTCCTTATCCCTATTCATTTCCTGGTTGTCTGTCTCATGCCCCACCCCATTTTCTGGTGCATTCTAAGGTTTATAAAACCCTTGTGCACTCCTATTAAACTTGGCATTGCATTACAACCTCAAACCTCGTCGGACCGTTTTGTGCAGTGCTGCGGCCTTTTTCCCCTCCCCCACGGACCGTAGCAGGGATGCACTTTCTTTTTTCCCCTTTTTAATTAGAAGAGATGCCAAGCTCACAATGCAATAAAAAAGTGGCAAAACAGAAGAGGCATTGCTAAATTAATTTTTATGATGTAAAAACTCCAGGGACACCAGGGGGACCAATCAAGGAACACAAAACTGTTTGTTGGTCATTGTTGTACAAATTTTAACATAAAATTATGTCCCTCAGAGAATTACTGAGAAGCTGATGATTTTATGAAGTTGTCACTGCATCAAATAAAGAAGATTTCTGTTTCTGTAGAACTCATAATCTAAGTTATTTCCAGTATGTATGAAGAGTACCCTTCCAACATTTGTTTGTTTTGCTGGCTTTCCATCAAGAGAACAACACAAATTCAAGCTTTTTAACTGAAAAGTGCAATTTTATTCAGCTTTTAATTGCAGGACATTTTCTGGGAAGTGACTGTCAGAGAAGATTATAAACAACTTTTAAAGTCCAAGTGAAATTAGGGTAGTTAAATGACAATTTAGAATCCAATAGGACAAACTGCTGGCTGCAATCTGCAAATACTTTCAGAGTCTGTAATATTTTTTTGAAAATAGAATTGGAAAAAGAAAACCAAACAACCCCATAATAACTATTACCAACACATATGTACGAAAAAACATGATAGAATTATTGAGATCATGATTTCTGAAGCTCATATTTTCTCTATTTTTTGTGACTTAATGGGTGACAAGTACCTACTGATTAATTGTCCTAGTTTAAATTTACTGGAGATGACTTTGCTGCAGCATAAGTTCTGCCAGTAACAGGCTCCATCATCATAAAAATCCATGCTAGGATAAACCCCAGAAATTAATATTAATCCTTTTGTTGCAGGGCGTTTCTTGCCTAGCTTTCCTTCAACAACTAGACCACAAAACCAAGCATTTTTTTAATTTGTATTGAACTGGTTATTTTCTATACACACCTTCAGGATCTAAAAACTTTTTTGCCTTTAAAAGGAGTTGAAACTTTTACACTCATTTTTTTTTCTGTGGAAAACTTGTGGACCAAGATCTTTCTGTGCTACTCAAAGAGATTTCAGCATTTTCAAAGTGCTACCAGCAGGTCTGTTAGCCTTTCTGTTTCTTGGAATTCTATGCATGTGGACAGATGAAAAAATGCTTGGAAACTTGCTTGGTGATTTTTGATTTAGAAAGCAAATATTTCCCAATATTTGGGAAAAGAAGAAAAAAAATAAGAAAGAATAGTGGAAGTTATATTGGAAGTTATATCACTTCTACTGCTTTGGATACATAATCCTGGAATTAATCCTTTCAAGCTGTGGTATTATTTAGTGTTTGATCAAAGCACATGCTTGGTGTTCTGTCTTAGTGTACGTAGCAATTATACACACAGATATGTAAAAAAACCCCAACAAATTAAACCTACTATTACAGCATTAAAACTGAAAGCAAAATATCTGGATTACAGTTGCCCTTTGAAATGTTGACTCAGACCCCCTGATAATATGTGCATTATGACACAGTCTGTAATTACATACTCGATTTTCTCCCCTAATAGGATACCACCCATATTATTACACAGGACAGAGGTGTTGTTGAAGATTGATTATTTTATATTTTCCTTTATCCTTACTGTTTTTGGGGTTTTTTTTGCTTTCAATGCATACAGATTTAAAAAAATCTCCGTACTTCATTAAAACAAGTTAGTAGAGAAGGATTAAAAGATCATCAAGGCTAGACCACTACTGTTGGAGACATTTATTTATTTTAGCAGTAATATATCTCAGTTTTGATCTCATTACTTCTACTGGAAGGTATTGCATCATTTTGCTGCTTTTACAGTTTTCAGTCAAAGGATAAATATGGAGAGTTTTTGTCCATTCCTTTTTGTGCATTGATCTTTCACTCTTAAAAGGCTTTTTCCCTTATGGTTTTAAAGCAAATAAAGGCATAGACAGCAAGAATAGCTCCTGTCAAAACAGCAAACAAGATTAATCCCAAAATTAATCCAGAGAGTTCACCTCTAATCTGCAATTTAATCCCCTTTTCATCAAGGTCTGTCATTATATCATCTGTTTATGATTCATTTACAATAAAGTCTTGCAATTCTCCTATTAAACGTGGCTTTTCCAATTTTTTTTCCTAGTTTTCATGGCCGAAATTTATGAATGCCAGCCTGAGGTACTGTTGTAGACAGAGGATATATATCTGTATGAATTATAAGAATGATTAATGTGTTTTGATCTACCACTGTGTTATAACCAAAGACATTTTATATGTATTTCAATGTGTCTCTTTGTTACTTCAGTTTTTTTTTTTGATCCTTCAATACTACAGATGCATGTAGATGCTTAGATCATTTTTCTTTCTCCATTTTAAATATAGATATTATATTTTCTATTTTCCAGATAGGAAATCTGCTGGGTGTCTCAACACAGTCTTTTTTACCAGGCTTACATCTTCCTTTTCTATTGTTTCCCACTCTTGGGACAGAGGTTGTTCAGTTTACTGAAGCAAATTACCTCCTTTATTTTTGGGGACTGGGAGAAAGTCAAGGCAAAATTTATTTATTTATTTTTTTAATACCACGTCCAAATCAACACTTCTGATGACACTGGAGCATAAAGGTATCCCCTGTTTTTTATTTATCTATATGGCTGAAAAGCCTTTTCTTATTTATTTTAATATGTAAATTCTAGCCAGGTTAGACTCTTACTTTACATCCAGTGATTTTGGATTTATGATTTTGAAGACAAGAGTCTCCTTGCAGCCCCACAAACTCATGTGGATCACAACACTGGGGTAACAAAAGACATTCTGGTTCAACCCAATCTTAGATTGTCAAATATTAATCTAAACTTGAGATCATTTAGCCTACTAAAGTTTGCCTTTCTCAAAAGGCTACTCTGCTATTTATTAATTTTTGATATTTCAGCTAAGCAAGAGTTTGCCATCAGAATAACCAAAGTTATTTTCTACATCCATCTTTTTAATGCCCTCACTATGGCAAAGGACTATGAAGTTTACAGACAAAACAGCTTTTTTCATACACCAATAGCATCTAGATTATCCCCATTTTAAAACTCAATATGCTATTTGTTCCTAAGAGAACTTATATCAGTTTCTTAATACAATGGTCTTATAGTTTAATTCCATCTACAGGCAAGGAAGGGAGTGTGAGGAGCTGTGCAAATTTTCTTTGAGAGGATGAGTTTTGAAAGCTACAGATTGGTTTCTCAAACATAGTTTCACACATAGGTGACAGCAGATATTTACTCTATGACAGCCATCTAAAGAATACCAGAGAATTGCAAAAGACCAATATAAGTTGCGTACAACAAATATTCTTCCCTGGAAGTACCCCCTCCCCCCCCCCCCCGATTATTTCTACAATCTTTATGTACAACATGGGGGTAAAATTTTAATAAGTATTTTAAATAGTAATAATATAAATAAATAAATATTTAAATAAGTTGTGATGAACTTGATGTAAGCATAGAGTAACATATGATTTCCTCCTCAGTGAGATTTCCGTTCAGATGAGGCAAAACCATTTGCAAAAGCAGTTGATACACAGCACCTGCTCTGTGTTTCTCCCTTCCTAGTGAAGTTTATTTAATTGAGGGAAAGTTTAGTCAATTAAAGGAGACCATTTTCTTTTCCAGTAGACCTGATGGTATCCCTAATATATTCCAGGAGTAAACACCACTGCTCAGTCTACCTGTGAGAAGGCTCTGTCCCTGCTAGCTGTTAGTTTCCATTTCACAGCTGGAATTTTTATTATTCGATAGATGTCATGATCAGTCACGGTCCTGTAGAGGGAAGCAGTTCCTCAGCTATCTAGACACAGTATCCAGAAGGGTTTGAAGCAGGATCATGTTCTCAATCTAATTTTTCACTCAGATTTTATCTGGTGCTGAATAAAATGTCTGTTGTGATTTTTGCATTCTAAATATCAGATTATTTGATACACTGCAGTGACTTGACTGTCTCCCTTTTCAGAATACGGACTCAGGCAAGAGCTACCTTTTAAAAAAGCCTATAGTTTGACTCTGGTAGGATATTTTTCCTACCTTGAAAATCTGTGTATCATCAAGGTTCAGTGATGAATGTCACAAAGTAAATGTGTGGAGTATTAAACAACTCAACAGATGATAACGTGACAGGACAAGTGGAATACTGTTTTCCCTCTCCAGGAGGGAATATTACTTCCTCTATTCTGAAAGCTGGCGTAAGAAAACAAGTATATCTCTATGTGTCTGCTTGGGGAGGAGGGGGTGGATTTGCTGTCAGAGGGGTGTATAACGCCAGAGTACATGGAAAATAATACTAGTCATATGCTAGAGGACAGCTTGGGCCAAGAGCTGTTGGCAATATGAGGGTAAGCGAGAAGTCATACGTGAAAAAGTATGAGAAACTCCACTGGACTGATTGTCTTGTGGCCCAGTTTTCAGCAAATGACTTTGGCTCCATCTATATGATCTTTGCTATGTGCAGTGGTCCCTGTGCAGCACAACAGGAGGGATTTAGAATTGCCTTCAGGAGAGACATGTACAATTTCCACATGTGCTTAAAGTCATTTTATGCGAGGAAGTAAAGAAATGACTAATCATTTGATGAACATTGACTACTGTGTGTCCTACCTTGTCACATCTTACCCTTATTATAAACCATATTCAATGTATGGTTAAAAAGAGTCAATATTGTTCCCATTTGTGCCTTTTAACTCAAATTTAACTATATTTGAGGAAATGGAGTGTTTGTATCTGTGGACTTTAGACCACAGTGTATCTCAAAGCAGAACAAGAACTCATGTCACAACTACTGCATCTTTTGAAGAGCGGAGTTAAGAATAACTGAAGATGATGATAATAATAATAGTAAATAAATAAAAACAATAACCTCCCCCAAACTGAAACCAAACAAGCTCAAAGATATCCCAGTAAACATTGTGCAACACACAGAAGAAGGCTGATCAGAGTTCACCTTCAGAATGAAAACTGAAAAGTTGGCTATTAGAGGCTGAGTACAAAAAAATTCTCTTCAGTTCATTTCATTTCCCTTTCCATTAAACTCCCAAGGTAATTTTTCCCCAATGAAGTCTAGGAATTATGAAAAGCTCAAAAATGATCGCAGTGCTGACTCTTAGAGCAGAAGAAACTCACTGCACACACTTACATATACATATTTTCATATGTACATATTTTGTGTCACTATTTTTCTCCATCACCTTTGGTTTTTCTAGCACTTAATTAAGGGTAGGTCTCTGATGTCAAAACAAACATAAAATATAGCTGCATGTAGGGAATGCAAACCCTAATTAAGATGAAATTTTGGACATAACCTAAGACAAGATTTACATTTTCATTGTGAAAATACTACAGTTTATAAAATATTCCCAGATGTGCTTTTGACTCTCTAAATATCTCTCTGTCTTGAAAAACTGCAGCTTAAATTAAAAATTGCAATAGTCATCTTCTGTGAAGGAAGTTTCCTTTTTGGAATCTTAGACAGTATTTACCACTGGCCTGATTCCACTGACTTTGGTGAAGCTCAGGGTGAGATGAAGCAGAGCATCTTGAAAGCATTAAAGTTGTGGGAAATAAATCTAGACATAATTGATTTTTCTTTTCATTTACACTTAGGAGCAATGATCTTAATTTTGGACATCTTGAATCTACCCCAGGAAGCTTCAGAAATAAGACATTTGAAACAACAAAAAAAAGTCAACATTTATTTATGTTCAGATTCCAAACCCCAATATTCAACCTACCTCCTCTCTCCTAGTTCAGTAGGACTATTTGTCAAGTAATATGTGACTTAGCATGAGTACATCAGAAGCCAGTCTGTGTCATTTTACCATTAATATAAATACATATATATAAATATAGAAAGATCTGTGCAAATATTGCTAATTGTTTGTATATAACTGGTTGCAAGCGCCAGGTAAGCAGCAAACTTACCTCTACCCCCAATGAAACCATGAAAATGGTCTTCCAAACTTCCCTCAAGACTGCAGAACAACTCCCTTCTTTTTCACAAATGTGACAAGATGTTTTATTTATATTCCTTATATATTTGTTGTCATAATGCTCTGGCAAATTTGAAGGTCTGCAGGGTTCCCTGCAAAGACCCTGTATATGTTATTAAAAAACACCTGTGTGGGTATTCCTGGTAAAGTGCCTTCTAATGGAAACCACTTGTGCTGAGCACACTGTGCATCCCAAAGGAGGAATAATTAAAACCAGTTACTTGCCAAAAATAAATGGAAAGTTTTAAGGCAGAGCATCCTGAAGACAGTGTGCAGCCTTTGCTTTCATTTAGTACAAATCAGTGATCTTAAGCCTCCTTTCATTTGCCAAGAACACCTTCCTAATCCCACCAAAATCCTGAGCCAAAGGTTGAAGGCACCAAAAGGCCACTACACACATTTGAGTCTTCTCAGTATGAGCTAAGTGAAGTTCAAGACTTTTGTTAAGACAAAGGTAACAATAACGCTGTGTTTCTGTTTAAAATTTTGTGTTAAAATGTCAAGTAGCAAATATATCGAGATGTTTAAAGTGTTTTCCCCTTCACTTGCCCTTCAGAGGGAAAAGTCCAAAACTCTGTGGGGACAACAGTGTCCTTAGCAAACACAGTCTGAGTTCTCCCCAAATGCTCCAGGACACCCAGTCATCCAGCAATTCAATTGTCTGAGCATCCTCAAGGGAGCCTGATAATTTGACTTGTGCCCTACACTCTGCTTGTGAAAATAACCCACACAAAGCTCTGTTTTTCATCAAACCTAACAGGAAATTTTCCAAGTCTTCAAAGAGGTCTTGGTTCTGATGGGAACCCTCGTTGAGAACAAGGGTTTCAGGACAAGGCCTGTGATGTTATGCTGTGTGTCCCAGCCAGGCTTGGTGTGTTGTTGCCCTTTTGCCTGGTATTTTGTAACTGGAAATAGGAATCTGGTTTTCCCTGTAGCATCACTTTAAGACCAGCTGAACTAAAGGAACCTTTTACTCCCAGCTCTTAAATACAGACTCTTCAAAGCTGGAAAACCAGAGACAAATACACTTGTTTTATTATCCTAAGCTGTTGCTTCTCCTTTTGGTCAAAGTAAAGCCCTCATTTGCTTCAGCCTTGTCTTCACCAATTGTCCACCTTGTCTTTCATGCAAATTGTGGGAGATTTGCATGATTCCCAACATGCTTATAATTTCATGATTTCCTGGGATTTTTAAGCATCTGTAAATCATATACACTATCTCTGAACAATGATAAAGAGCTGAGAGAAATTAAAAAATAAATCTACTGGGCTTTTCTAATATTGAACATTTGGCTTTGTGTAATTGATAACTTGGGAAATTCTAGAAATTAATGAAGGAAATATAATTTGCAGTTAGAAATGACTTAGTGTTCACGATCCAAGATTGCCTAAGGATATAGTTTAGTTTTGTGTCAGATTCATAAACACTAGACCTGAATGCTATTGTCACAGAGACAGTGAGCTAAAATAGGATAATTCTGATGAGATCAGGCCATACAGGCAGAACTTGATGATCTTGATCTGAGTAAACTAGTTGTAAACCAAGTTTCTTTAGTAAGGCTTTTAGCACATACAGATGGGATATAAAATTCTCAGGCTTTTAAAGTCAAAAAGATGCTATGAACAGAATTAGCTGAACTGTATTAAAAAAAAATGATTTTAGAGTCTGGTTTTGATCCATTAGCCAACTGATATTCTCAGCTTCATAGAATAGTTCTTTTTCCAAAATCAGCTTTTCAGCCTGCTCTATCCTTCTTAAAAACATACTGGAACACTGCAGGAGAAAAATATTTACTGACCCAAACTGACTCTTGACAGAAATATTTTCTGCCAGCTATACAAAATAGAAATACTAATTCTGTGCTGAATAACCTCCTGTTCAAAACTATTCTGCATTGAACTGGGAAAATAAACCAGTAGGGAATTTTCTAACAATTGCTCTTCTACAAATTCAAAGATTAATGTCAGGCTTCAATTTTTTTTTTTACTCATTGCTCTTTGAATTATTACCAAAGACACTTGAGAATAAATCCTACAGCTACTTCTGTAATCTTCACATAATTGAACTTCTCGAAGGAACAGTGAAAACTCTTCCCACAAACTGGAGATGATTATAAGCATTGCTTTGGAGAGGCCTACCTTCTCCTTCTCTCTGTCCCTCAAAGCACTGTGCATAACTTTTTTGATAGTAAGACAGTCCTTTGTAGAGGCTCAACAATCAAATTTAAGTTGTTTAAAGAGCTGTTTTTTCCAATCAGATTCCTGAGTGTTTAAACTTCCAATGTAGAGTGTCTATAACCTCTCAAATCACTGTTACCATGACCCTCCTGATGGCTGCTGGAAAAAGCATAACCTTCCCTTGAAATCTTGTGGATCCTTTCCTTTCTCCTTTCCTTTCCCCCCAAACCTTCCCTTCCCTTCTCTTTTCTCTTCTCTTTCCTTTCACAACTCAGCTAACAGAGAATGGAAAATAATTGCCAGAGAAATTACTGACTGATTGTTGTAATTCCTGTCTGTCAAGGGTCGCTTAACACATGCAACTTGAATCAGATTACAGACTCCCATTATCCAGATGGTAAATGAAAAATTGTAAGTTTTCACTTATATTTTAGCTACCATGAAATAGATTTATAGGAAAAAAAAGGTGGGTTTTTTTTTCAATGGTCAAAATAAGAGATTGATGTATTACATAAATACCTATAATTTGGCTGATGGTGGAAACAAAATCATCCTCGGAGAAATAAATGAATGTAATGTGTGCTTATGTCTCTAGCAGTGCCACCTCCTTTCAGTTAGAAGGAAAATTAGAAGTTATTTTCTAATGTGTCATTCACAGTCATCAATAATGGTCCTTAGGACTTGCCTGTGGCCCCAAGAACACAAATACATTTGGCCTACATGTGGCTACAGAGAAGACACATCTAAACTAGACTTTCTTATTTATTCCTGGATCTTTATTTTGTTTAATTGTTTGGGAAATCATCAATTAAAATAAGAAATATATTTGCTTATAAGTGAGTACAGAGCTTTTTCCTTCAGAAGGAATAATATACTGACATACACATTACTCCTTTCAGGTATCATCTGTGGAGCTATAACTCTATTAGAGCTGTGATCCAGATTGACTCCTTTGTGGGTTTGCCTAATCCTTTTTTGATCCTATTTATGGTTTTGGCCTCTAAAACATCCTGATATGATGAAGTTAATTTCCATTCAGCAAAGTTACTTTTGTTTAGCAACAGTAAGGTTTGGAGGTATCCAGTGTTATCAAACAGACTCCATTTCAGTAATTTAGTGTATATTCAACCTATATTCAACCAAATTCTCATCAGAAAAATGGATAATATATCAAAAACATGCCCTATTGAAAAAGTATAAAAACTCAGGAAACTGAAAACTCTAAGAGAACAATATTCTTCCCTTTTATCCTGTGGATTGATTACCCTCCACATGTGGCCATAATAAGAAGAAAACTGCAGAGCTGGTCTCATGTCAGTCTGAATATGGGGAGTTTACCCACTTTAGCTGTTGCCCCAACTATTACTCATTGGATCAGTTCAAATTTTACCTGGAATGAAAACTTCATCACTTCTGCTGCTGTTCCCCCTTCAGTTGTGATTCTTTGTGATCACTTAAGTTCTTATTTTAGGGCAAAGTTTGCAATTCATACAAAAGCAAATCCGTCCCCTGATGCCAAGGAAATTTATGCATAGGAGTGGACTGGGACAAATGACTGGAACAGTAAAAATCTGTACCAGATTTAGTAGCAAAGTTCAGGTGTCATGAGGAATATGCCAAATTACTTTGCACATGTTTGAGTGTTTTACTGGATCAAGTAGGATTGCTCAACAGCTTGTTGAATTAATTTTTAAGTAGTACTATTGGGAGAACTGAAGTAAATGCCTCAAAACTTTGCTCACCAGATTATAAGATGCAACACGTGCCTAAGTGGTTTGCTGTATAAAAAATATTTTTTTTCCATAGGTTCATCTTCTCTCTGTAAGGTTAGTGATCAGTAGTTGTCTGCTTTTTAAGTATATCAAGGACTTGAATGGCTTGTGGAAGTACATCCAGAAATTAAAACTTTGTCACTGACTGGTCCTTCTTATTATATTTATTTAACACAAGATCTGATCTTTTTTTGCTTTTTTTGGACAGATTCATTATCAGCTTTGGGTTGTAGTAACATCATCACACTGGGAGCAAAATAATCTGGAAAACAACAGAACTTTTTGCCGCCTTTTTGTGTCACGTTTGGCTTCTCTGCTGACTTGCTAAATTATACTTTCAATGGTATTTATATAACACAAAAATATTCAGTTTACTATGTAAACACAGGTGATTTGGACCTGGTTCCTACAAATGTCAAACTGATAGAAAAATCCTCTGCTTTGAGAGTGCATATTACTTCAGTTAGACCTTTTGGTGTTCTGAGATTGCAAAAGTAAATTGGAGAAAGAATTTAAGGTTGCTATTTACATTTAAATAAGATTTGACATGTGGAGATTAGAAGTAGATAATTTCCCCTCCCACATTCAATTGTCAAGTCCTGTGGAAAAAATGGGATATGGGATACATGGGATCAAAATTTCCTTTGAAAATTTTAGGTGATTTTCAAGAAATGGAGACGTTGCCTTTCTTTATATCTGATCTCAATTGCCTGATTCTGCTTTATTGGCTATAAAACACTAATTGTCTAATAAAACATTCTGATTTTCATTTAATATATTTAAATAAAGACTTCTCAGCACAGCACACTATGGTCTTTTTGGTCCCTTATCTATGTTCTCCCTTTTCCCTAAAATCATTTCAACTTGTGGAAAACAAGTCTATTTTCAGAAAACAAGACTGTTTTCTTCATTATTTTCCCTTTTTTGGATACTTTACCTTTCAGGAAGCCAGAGTGGATCTATCAAATGGTCTTTGTCAAGGAAAAGACGGAGATGATGTTCCTTTTGCTTTCCATGTCACAGCATCTCATATTTATTGTCTATTGAGAAAATATACCAGTCAGTTCCCATTGTTAAACAACACAAACAGATCTATTTCCCAGGAAAAGACTTCAGTTGCTGAAATGCAGTATCTTTGGCTACTTTGGATCAAAGGCAATCAGTTTTTATTGTATGTGTTGGCTCCAAAATAAAGACTTTGAAAAACTGTAAAAATAACAAGCAAAAAGCCCCAAACAAATGAACAGAGCCCCCCTGAGCAAACGAATGTAGTAACATTCAAGTTTTTGGGAGAAGCAGTTTCTGAATGCAATACTCTAGTGCTACAGGGAATTTGAATAACTGTGTTAATATGCATGATCTTTGGCAGCACTGCTACCCATGAATATGACAACTGTCAGAGCCTGCAAAGTCACTCACTCACTACTGTCACAAATCTGCCTACAAACAAAGCCACCATATGTTTATGCAAAGAGATGAGTTACTCTCTTGGCTCAAGTGCATAAAGATGAAATATAGAGCATTCATCAAAAGAGTATAACATAATGCTTGGCTCTCTCCCTTCTTCCTCTATTAACTCTTTTTTTAGTAGAATAATATTTTCATCTACTTTGCATCATGTCATATAATATGGAGTAGAATGTACTTGTAGGGAAACAAAGATCAGGGGTCATGGCACGCCACAATTATTCAAAAGACAACAAGAAATACCAGATAGCACATGATCTGGAGTACTCTGTAGCATCTGGAATTCGCTTCTGCAAATACAATGCCTGAGCTCCTTTTCACATGGAATTTAGGGGCCCAATTGACATTTTATTTAAACAATCATTTGAACCACTCCAACTCAGCAACTCCAAGCTTACCAAAAGGAAGCACAAAAATAATGCAGCTGGAGAAAAACCTCATCCGATTTTTATTACACATGAAAATTTATTTTCTGTTACTTTCTTTGCTTTAATGATAATCATAAACATATATATGTTCAGAACATGCTTGCATTGCTTTGTTCTAGCTACTTGTTTCCATTAATCCACATGAACTAGCACAATAATAATACACTGTCCAAAATGATTTATGATCTCACTCTGCTTATGCAAATGCCTAACTTTCAAATGTGAATCAAACTACTGTGGCAATGTGTCAAACAACTTGTGAAGTATTTAAACAGCTGACTACACCTGTTTCCACTTTATAAATGCTTTCAAGTTTGGGCTGCTTTGATTCAAAGCAACACGTTGGGCTTGGAGCGTTACTGTTCAATATGAAAATTAAAGTTGCCTTCTCCTGTGGGTATAACACCGTGCTGAGGTCTAACAGCACACAGATCTATTAAAATGCTGAGGCTCAGCTGTTTCTGACTGACTGGGTGGTTCTCAGAGGAGCCAGTGGAAGCTGTGCAGGAGCACCCTCCTGCACATGTGCAAAATGACCATCAGACTAAGACGTACCTACTGGGCTGATTCGTCAGGCAGTTGGCAGAGAGGTTGGAATCTTACAACATTAGAATGGGAGTGAAGGCTAAGCCCTGGTTCACACTTTATCTCTGGCTGAACTGCATTACTTTGATAATCGAGGCTAATGCCCAACATGGGGAGCCATAACTTATTATTCCCATATATGAGAGAGGGAGGGAAGGAGGTGAAAGCAGATGTTGAGCTCTACAAATCAGTACCATGGCCTTGGTACTGCTGCATCCCTCCTCTCAGTGAATTGTCACTCAGAGCAGGCAGTGATGACTGCCTGAGTAGCCTCTCATGCAGAATCAGCTGGGTTGGAAAAGCCCTCTGAGATCATTGAGTCCAACCTTTGACTCAATAACATCTTGTCACACGGCATTGAGCACCACATGCAGTCTCTTCTTAAACACCTCCAGGGACAGTGATTCTATCACCTCCCTGGGCAGCCCATTCCAATGTCTGATCACTCTCTATGTAAGGAACTTCTTTCTGATGTCCAACCTAAACCTCCCCTTGTGCAGCTTAAGACGGTGCCCTCTTGTCCTACTGCTGGTTACCTGGAAGAAGAGACACCTGGCTACAACCTCCTCTCAGGGAGTTGTAGAGAGCAAAACATGACAGCGTCTGGAGTGCTTCTCTTTTGTGTAATACAAAGGTATTCAGGTAACTTTCTGCTGCCTTAGATAACCCGACAAACTATCCACCTGAAGGCTAAAGGTGGAAAAATGAGCATGCAAATGTCCACAACTGTATGTTCTTGGAAGAGGAAACTTGAGGTAAATCTCATAACCTTAGGCTCAGGATTAATGGTGAGACATAAATAGGAGGGATTTGTCACGGAATGTGACATGCTGGGGCTGCGTTCAGCTCTCTGAGGTCCTGTGGACCTTCCCATGTATGTAGAGACTGGTGTTCAAAGCTCACTGTTCGGTCATGCTCAATCCTAAAGATGTGAGCAGAACAGACTGGACACAAAACACATAGGCAATTAAAATGCCTGTTAATTAGACATGTCATGGCAACTGCTATGTCACCCATCACCTTGCCTAACAATGCTGCCGTGTCCAGTGTTGATTATTTGAAAGCCACCCTTTCTGGCATGCAAAGATTAAAATAAGACTTTTTCAAAAAAATTTTTCAGCTTTCAGTGACATTTTTTCAGTGACATTGCCCAAATGCAGCCCAAAAGACTCAGACAGTGAAAGGCAGGAAAATAAGTATCAAGATTTTCCAGCACATCAAATAATCTAGTGTTTAAATCTTATTTATGATTTTAAAATACTTCTCTGGTCGATACTGGAGTCAGTTGGGTAACTTATGGAGGCCACATCAGTTATTTTCTGGTTAGGCTGGCCTAAATGAATATATTTCTCTTGGAGAACCGTCAGAAACATGTAACAATTCTACACTTTATATAAGCCTTTTTAATTAGAAAATACCTTCCTTGACACAGTTTAAGCACAGCATGATCCTTGAAGAGAGTGGATAACTCCACAAGACAACCTCATGTGAGAGAAAAAAAATAAAAATTCCAATATACAAAGTGGGTACAAATTCCATTTTGATATTTAATAATTTCAAGTTTTCCTGGATCATTACATTGTTGCTTCTTGTTTGGTAACTGGGCTATTGTTGGGTAAAACTCGTACCCCCTGCCTATGGTAGAAAATCTTATTGTACTATATTACACAAGCTAGTTAAAAACCAAAACAAAAAGCAAGATACAATTCTGCTGGGCCACTTTAGTTCCCACCAAAGTTTAAAATTATTAATTTCATTTTTTTCCCTGTTGGGCTTGGCCTACAAAATTATTGAGTACTCAGTCATTAAGCTTCAGTATTTTCTCCCTTGTGGGAATCTGGAGACATTATCCATTTTTCTCTCAGCTGCCTCTTGAGTTCAACTGAGCAACCACCAGACTGTTTGAGCCTCCTGTACTTACCCCGAGCAGTTTTCAACACTGAACACAACAGCTACAACACAGGCCAAAAGCATCACATCTCCAGCAGAACAGACAAGACAGGAAATGTAGCTCAGAATAACCAGCCTCCTCAGTCTGGCCACCAAACCCTCTTGAGCAGCTGAGCCCAGACTTTATATATGAAAGGGGAGTGACAAATCCAAATATCTGACTCAACTAAGCGGGACAAATGTATATATTTTATTCCAAACTTATTTCTTGAAGGCTGCCTCTGGGGGTCAAGTGGTTCCAAGAGAAACATTCAAATCGAGGCAAAGGATTTCCACACAGAGTCACTGCAAGCACGCACTTACATAATAATTTGGGATTTCACCTTGTGGCCTGTTTGTGAGCCCCATGACTCTGAATGACCTCATTCCTATCTCACTCACTCTTGGGTGAAATGCTCCCTCGTTACAGAGGGTCTCCAACTTCCACTGGTTTTTAAGAGCCTAAAGGACTAAAAATAATCTCTCTGTAATTCCACCCCTTGTGAATACAAGGCACACCATTCCATGCAGCCTTTTCTGTTCACAGTCCATAAACCCACAATTGAATTAGAATTTCTTCTCCTTTCCCTGTTCTCCCATGGGACACCCAAACTTGGTCTAGATGCTCCAAATAGTATAGATTTCACCACTGCTTGTTCATTACAAAGGTTAATTTTTAATGCTGTGGGGGGACTCCTTTCAAAGTGTGTTCTTTCCTTCCAGCCCTGCTTGAGACAACAGAAGATCTGATGAGAACACAACTCTGACTGTGTGACTGTAACACAGAAATCGGATTTCTAGGTGTTACAGTCATATAAGTAGGTAAAGATTCTACCAATCCTGTATTGAATAAAAACTTAATCTCTCTGGTACCATAATAATGCAAATATAGCAGAACTGGTCCTTATTTAATTGATGCAACATGATCTACAATGTCCCTGTTTCCATCTCTGATTTAACAACTAGTATAACCATTATGATGTATATAAAACTTAATGAAATAAATACTGGTAATTGTTATTTTATCACAGTTTATCTACAGGGCTCAAAGGGTTGAAAAAGGAGGAAACAAATGGTTGTGGGTGTGATGTAGCATTAGATTGACAATCACATCCAGAGTCTATGCTCAAGTCCTCTGAGAACATACATTTTCCAAGGAGGAAAAGTTAACATTTCCCTAAAGCTGGAATGTAGATGTCTTTAGCCTTTAACATAAGATCATTAAAATAGTAAACTAGGCATATTTTTTCATTGCATTACAAATATCTGCCCATTTCTTCTTCACAGTGAGACCTGAGCAGCTGAGATTAGTGGAAGGAAGAGTGTACTTCAATATATGAAGTTAATTGCTTTTACACATATTTTTCTCCTCATATTGACAGCTAATTTTCCTCTGGGTCCTGCACCCTCTTGCACCTCATTTTCCCTCCTGCAAAAGGAAAGCCATTTTTTCTTGAGAGCCATTAAGCAGGTTCTAAGAGATATAGAAGGGTGTGGAAATGTTGTTGCAGAGTTCTTCTCAAAGATAATAGGAAGTATCTGTTACAAAGTGAATGTACTTTAGCATCTAGCATGGCTCTAAACCAAACTTAACAACCCTTTCTCATAAATCACTGTACTATAGACAGCTGGAAGAAATGCAGAAGGGTAAATGAATTTCTTGTTAAATAAGAAATCCCCACAAAATGCTTTGGAAAGTCCTTCCATCTTACCAATGCCTGTATGTGTGGGCTCATATTTTAGGTATAAATCACACATTCACACACAACAAACATACCCACTTGCTATTTCTTTTCAGATTCAAAAGATTGCTTGGCTGCTCTTTAAAATTCCCTCCTCCATAATTCTGTGGAAGAAAAAAAGGTTTCTAGACACTTGTCAAAACTGAATAGAACCAAGTGGGAGCATTTTAATACTCAGAGTAAGATAGGAAGTTCCCTTTATATGTAGGAGTTAATGTTGAACTCAGAGAAGTATATCCACCCACCTGCTGTCAGTGCTTCATTTCCTCTGTTGCATCCTCATTTTAATAGAGAACTGACTGAACAGAAACAAATTTTTCACCAATCTCTCACTATTCATTGCATTAAGGCTTTTGGTGAAGTTAATAAATAGCCCATGTAACATACAATTTAATAGCACACTGAAAACCATTCAATTTAAGCTTTAAAATTAAAACATACCCTGGTATTTTCAAATAACAATATCCTATTTATTTACCATTTCTTGAAGACTTCTCCATTTTTGCCTTAGGTGGCTGTTGTTAAACATGAAGAACATAAAACCCAGTGACACCTAATTTATTCTCCATATATGCAGTACAGGAATACTGTATTTGACTCAAATAGCTGTCAAACTGTCCCACCTGGTAGCAAGGAACATCCTTCTTATTTGACAGATACAGACAAATAAACTATTTAAAGGACAAAGAAAAATTAACATTTAAAATGAAAGAATATAAAGTGTGAAATAAAATGAATTTTAACTAAAATATGAGCTTGCACACAGGAGGTCCCTGCATTTCCCTTTCAATTTGATTGTTTTTGTTTGGTTGTTTTTGAGGTTTTGTTTGGGGGTTTTTTTTGGGTCGGTTGTTTTTGTTGTTGTTTTTAGGGTTTTTTTTTTTAGTTGTTGGGTTTTTTGTGGTTTTTGGTGGGGTTTTTTTTGAGATTATTTATTTGAAACATAAACCTAAAAGCTGCCTGGAATAGAGAACTCCACACTCCACACCTGATCAAATGTCACTTAAATCCTTGGCAATGGTCAAACCCATTTCTACTTGTTTCTTTCAAAGGCACAACCACAGTCTTGGCAACTCAATATTTTTAGATGCCACTGGGAATTATTCCAACATCCTACTGCGTGAAACAATACCTGCAGTGCCTTAAGAAAAAAAGAAAGGAAAACTATGCTCCAAGAAGGGCTGAGCAGGTGTGCTGATCTTGCAGGAGAAATTTCTTGCCATAACTCCAAGATTTTGGACATCTGCATGGTATTAACTCACTTGGGAGGGTGGGCTGATAATACTAACATGACACCAGGGCTGATAATGGCACCCTTAATTTCTGTTTCAGTCCCAAAATTTCAGTTGTTGGGGAGCATAGTGGGAAGTGGAAGTGAAATGGGCTTCTTGGAGAGAGTCCAGCAAAGGGCTGTGAAGATAATTAAGGGACTGCAGCATCTGACATACAAGGAGAGGCTGGGACAGCTGGGATTGTTGAGCTCTGAAAACACTCAGAGGGATCTTATCAGGGTGTAGAAATGTCTGACAGGAGGGTGCAAATGAAATGGAGCTGGGCCTTTTTAAGTGAAACTCCAAGAGACAAAAGCAAAAATCAGGATATAAAAAATCATTTAAGTATGAGGAAAACCTATGGGCTTTTGTTTTGGAGGGTTTTTTTGGTTGTGGGTTATTTGAGTTTTTTTGTTTGGTTGGCTGTTTTTTTGTTTGGTTGGTGTTTTTGCGGGGTTTGTTGGTTGGGGTTTTTGGTGGGGTTTTTGGTCAGGGTTTGTCGGTCAGGGTTTTCGGTCGGGGTTTGTCGGTCAGGGTTTTCGGTCAGGGTTTTCAGTCGGGGTTTGTTGGTCGGGGTTTTCGGTTGGGGTTTATCGGTTGGGGTTTTCAGTCGGGGTTTGTCGGTTGGGGTTTTTGGTCAGGGTTTGTCGGTTGGGGTTTGTCGGTCGGGGTTTTCAGTCGGGGTTTTCAGTTGGGGTTTATCGGTCGGGGTTTTCGGTCGGGGTTTATCGGTCGGGGTTTTCAGTCGGGGTTTGTTGGTTGGGGTTTTTGGTGGGTCTTTTTGGGAGCTTAGTGGTTGAGGTTT